>NC_089848.1:114668166-115268166 GCF_035609145.1 Eleutherodactylus coqui
TAACTGTCATATACAAAGAAGCAGCAGTATAGAGGACATTACAGAGAAGTAGTGAGTGATGTAGATGTGAATCCAGCACTGGGGTGAGGGCCCTTTTAGACAAAATGAGTATTGCTCATCGTTTAAAATGAGTGAAAGTTAACAATAGTCAGTCTAAACGCAGCCACCTACGACCGAAAATTGCTCATGTTTCATTCGGCGTTGATTTTATGCAGCATAAAAACCATCGTTGGCTCGTTCACTAATCGTTCAGTTTATATAGCAATCGTTCAGTGCCTCTCAGTCACTTATACAGTGAAGGTGAACAGATGAACGATTTCTCGTTTGAACAAGCCAACAATGTATCTGCCTCGGACATCGCTGGCTCGTTCAAAATGATAAATCGGCTCATCTACATGGAACCTTAAAACCCTTTCTGAAGCTAGCAGTATCTGTCTCACTCTTGCTGCTCCCTTCTCCCCCCTCCTCTCAGACTTCTATGGGCAACATGTAATCTAATCCCTCAGTGAGCTGCTATGCCTTGAAGCAGATTTGAGCAGTTTTTCAGAAAGAATAATCAGTCTTACGGAAGGGAGAGTGGATAAGAAGCACTGTCCTCTAACACAATATGTTACAAAGCTTTCTTATACCCATTTGCACGATTGATGTGTGCAAAGTTTATTGAAAAAACAGTATCTTTAATTGGTAACTCCCCTTCAGGTGGAGAGACAAGGTCAGCTGGGAAGATGCTCACCTCTGAACTGTAACTGGCTGGCGGACTTTTGGGAATCCAGACAGAAGAAATCCAAGGAGCCGTTGAGTCGAGCAGCTACAATCCTGGAGGAACATGGAAACCTTTTAATGTTGATTCTCATCATAAATATATACTGAAAGACTCTAAGGCTGGGTTCACACGGGGCGGATTTGCCGCAGAAATTCCGTCCAGAATTTCGCTGCAGCAGATCCGCCTGCGGCCTCTAATCCCGGGATTAGCCAACCATGTGGACGAGATTTCTCAGAAATCTCGTCCACACGGGACGGCAAATCCTCCGCGGCGCGGATTAGCCGGCCACAGCATGCTCATTCTTTTTCTTCCTCCGCTGCGGCCTTCGCTCTCCTCTATGGGAGCGCTGGCCGCAGGGGAAGAGCGAGCAGCCGGGACGCTTTAAAACCCGCAGCTAAGTGCCGCGGGTTTTGAAGCTGCGCTTCTCCAGGCGGAAATCTCGCGGTTTTTGGCTGCGGCCAAACCGCGAGATTTCTGCCGGGATTCCGCTGTGTGGGAACCCAGGCTAAGCCAAGGAGCTCCCAGTCTCCTGTCTACAAAGTGTAACGGTCAGTTAAATTCTCTTTTAAATGTACAGATTAGGCGATTCTAAGCATTTTTTACAATAGTTTTTATTAGCCTATTCTGTACATATTTCCTTAAAACACAACAACCTATTTTGCTATGCAGCTATATGTTGTTGGGAAGTTCATATTCACCTAGCTGCATAGCAGTAGTAAAGAGCAATCCGGCTGGGTCTGTACCTGTTCTCTATAGTACAGCTGCAGACACAGCTGGTTCCATTATAACACTTTATTAATAAATGCTAGATTTTCAATCATTTACTCCTGTGTTCCCTGCTCTGGTGTTATAACTCACCATCTGTCTTGGCAGCTCGGTAGCCAGTGGCGTACTGTAAAGGAGAAGCCATTCTATGCTGCAGACAGCTTCTCCCCTTCGCAGCGCCCGCTTCCTGCTGGATCTGATGCATTGAGGGGCTCAGTGCATTGGGCGAGTATGGAGGGTTAAAAATAAAATATAAATCTAGCATTTATTAATAAAAGGGATATAATGGGACCAGCTGTGTCTGCAGTAGTACTATAGAGAACAGGTGAGGACAGCTGGATTGCCCTCTACTACCGATATGTAGCTAGGTGAATACGGATTTCCGTAGCAACTTCCTAGCAATTCCTTCTAGCTGTATAGCCAAAAAGGGTTTTTCAAGGAAAAAATAACCTATTCTGCACAATACATTGCAAAAATGTTTAGGATTGCCTATTCTGCGCAATAAGAAGGGAAGACTAACCTAGGTTTTCAACACCCCCTTGACGTATAGATGATACGCAACATGACCGAGACACCTTTAAGGACACTGTTGGAGCCCAGCGGTCAACTTTAAGCCTATAAAGGCCATCGAGAGATTCCCCCCAACAACACATCAGCTGCTACTTCTAATTAGATTGTAGCTAAATTGTCTTTCTTACTTCTTTGATTTTTCCTCCCCCCCCCCCTACCTCTCTCTCAACCCCCCCCCCTCCCTTTTTTTTTCTCTCTCCCCTCTTCTCCTTTTCTTCATCTTTTCTCTTAATACACCCCTGTCCCTCCCTCTGTTTTCTTTCCTCCCTCCTCTCTCAACTTTTCTAATTTTGTTGTTTTCATTGATAACCTGCGGTACTATTTTAGCAAGATGTCAATGTTTATTGGTTTGAAATGTTATATTATGTTTTCCAACAATGCTCTTCACAAACAGGCGCTAACACAACCCTCCCCTCACACCCGCCAATACCCCCCCCCCTCCCCGACCCCCAAAGTTACACACAAGGGGACTAAACTCTATACCCACGTAAACAATGACGTCCCTCAGATGTCTTAGCTGGAACGTGCGAGGGCTCGGCACAACACTTAAGCGAAGGACAGTATTTTCATACATTAAGCAATTAAACCCTCATATCATTAGCCTGCAAGAGACCCACCTCACCAAAGATAGGGCAGACAACTTCTCAAAACCATGGATCCAATGGGCCTCCCACTCCTTTCACACCTCCTCCTCTAGGGGCGTATCCGTGCTAATCCACAAGTCGATACGCTGGAACCCAATCGTTACCCGCAGAGACCCTGAGGGAAGGTTTATATTCATATACGGAGAAATAGACTCTAAACCATATGTCCTCCTATCCATATACAACCCACCCCACAATAACCTCCACCTTCTACAGACTGCTATAGCGTTTGCACATCATTACCCAATGGCGGAGACGATCTGCCTAGGCGACTTCAACATGATAATGGACCCTACCAAAGACAAATTCCATACTCCCTCCAACCCCACCCCCACTTCAAACTCCCCCTTAAGACAACTAATTGAAAGCGTTGGATGGGTCGACCTATGGCGACTCCATCACCCCGAAACGCGGGAATATACCTGCCACTCACCGGGTTACAACGCACTGACAAGGATCGACTATATATTCAGTTCCATAGAACTAGCGGTACACCTCTCAAATATAACACACTGCCCGAGAGGCATCTCAGACCACAGCCCCATATTACTAACCCTAAAATTCCCCCAAATCACAATAAGGCCCACTTGGAAACTACACCCATTCTGGCTTAAACTCATTGGAGCAGACGACCAGATGCCCTTCCACATCTCCTTATTTTTAGATGCCCATAAAGACAATACCCACCCCGCCTTGAAATGGGACACCCTGAAGGCCTACATTAGGGGTTTTCTAAAATCCGCCATTTCACACATTAAAAAAACAACATCCCAAGCTGATAAAGAGATAGAAAATCAGACCTTAGAAGCCGAGAAAAAATACATATCAACCCCCACCGAAACCAACAAAATAGCCTGGCTTAGCCTATCCCGACTGTATAAGCAACAAATACACGCTAAAGCCAAACGCCAACTATTCTTCTCCAAACAACACTACTTTGAATTAGGGAACCAATCCAGCCACCTACTCGCTAGCCTCATCAAACGCGAAAACCAAACAAATACGATCCTCAAGATCAAAAACCAGCACGGAATAGAGTACACTGACGCCCCATCCATCACTAATTGCTTTAAAGAATTCTACGCTAACCTGTACACTTCTTCCTCTAATAACACAGTGGCAGACATTTTAGAGTATCTAAATGACCTAAATTTCCCAACCCTCACTGAGGAGCAGGTCGATCTCCTAGAGGCCTCCTTCACTCTGGAAGAGATCCAACTAATAATCCAAGAAATGGCCCTTAATAAATCACCAGGACCCGACGGACTCCCAATAGAAACATACCGTAAATACTTCGAACAACTAGGCCCACAACTCCTTGAAGTACTAAACCAAGCGCAAATAGACAAAACACTCCCAACTTCATTTTACAAAGCCTCCATAGTAGTGATCCTGAAACCTGGGAAAGAACCCACGGACTGCGGCTCCTACCGGCCTATATCACTTGTAAACACAGATTACAAGATTCTAACTAAAATTCTGGCCACCAGGCTGAATCAAGTGATCCTCTCCATCATACACCCTGACCAGACGGGCTTTATGCCAGGAAAATCCACAACCATAAATATCCGTAGAGTCCAAACGGCCATCCAACTAGGCAAACAATATAATATGCCCTGGGCCTTAGTTTCACTTGACATGGCAAAAGCATTTGACTCGGTGGAATGGGCTTTTCTGGAAGCCTGCCTGATCCGCTTCGGATTCGGAACCAACTTTCAACAGTGGGTCAAAACCATATATAAGTCCCCGAGCGCAAACGTTACTGTCAATGGGGTCCCATCGGTGGAATTCCAACTAACAAGAGGCACCCGACAAGGATGTCCTCTATCCCCGGCCCTGTTCGCCATAGCCATTGAGGCACTGGCGATCCGATTAAGAAACGCCCCCAGCGTGACCGGCCTTAAATGGTCAGACCTGGAAAGCTAATTAGGATTATACGCAGACGATACAATCCTATTCCTATCAAACCCATCAAACTCCTTCGTCCAAGCCATGACACACATAGACAGATTCTCCCACTTCTCCGGACTACATGTCAACTGGTCCAAATCAACAATCCTCTACACAGAAGCTAACCCAAAAAACGACCCCTATGTAGCAAAATATGGTCTAAAACCAGTCTCAACATTTAAATATCTGGGAATGTTCATGTCATATGACCATAATAATGCAATAATAGACAATATAAACCCACTTATAGAAAACACAAAACACAAACTAAAACGATGGGCTAAATTACCACTATCTGTAGCTGGACGTATAAACCTCATAAAAATGGTCATCCAACCCAAATGCTTATACATACTACAACATATGCCAGTGAGTGTTCCCAAGCAATTCTTTAAGACTTTAAACTCCCTAATCACAACATTTATTTGGAACTCCTCGCGCTCCAAGCTGAGCCTATCAACTCTACAAAGACCCAAAGAACAAGCCGGAATGGCCCTCCCGGACCTCCGGCTCTATTACATAGCAGGACAACTGCGAAATATTGGATCATGGGTTCTGGGAAGGGAACTGCCTATAGCAGACAAACAACTTGCAAAGCAAGTAACAGGTCATAATCTCCTGAACTTCCTAGAATTCCCGGAACACACCAAAACCTCTGAATTAACTCCACTTCATAAACTAGCTCTCAATGTATGGAGAGAAGCAAAGACACTGCAACAATACCAAGGTGTTGTACCAGAACTCCCCCTCTGGAATAACCCCGGCCTTATTGCATTACAGTCCGTCCCAGACCCACAGTACTGGATTGCCCAAGGAGTACAAACGCTAAAAGACGTATACATAGATGGAACGCTCCCCACATTCACACAACTACGCGACAGGTTACAGGCCCCGCACCTCCAGCTATTTAGATTCTTTCAACTGAGACATGCATTAAACTCCCAATTTCCCCCCCCCTCCACAACCCGCATAACCAAGTTCCCCACAATAGGCATCCTCAAATCCCAGGGACCCAAAGGCCTAATATCAGCCTTATATACACACCTCCTTTCAGCCAAAATAAACCCCAACCCTCCCCCAGCATTTGATAAATGGAAGCGCAACATCACCTCCCTCACACCTGAGGAATGGCAAGACGTCTCTGAATCCCACCTGTCTGTGTCACCTGCCGTAAACAATAAGCTAATCCAACTATACATCATACACCAAGCCTACCTCACCCCCAAACGACTACATAAAATGCGTGGCGCCACCCCGGACTCGTGCCAGAGATGCCGCCAACCGGGGGCCGATTTCTGGCACCTGATCTGGGAGTGCTACTTCGTCAAGGAATTTTGGCTAAAAGTGACAAACCTCATGAACTCACTTCTACGACCCCCATTATCCATTGAACTAGACCCCAAGGTGGCGTTGTTCGGCTTACTGGAGGAGGAGACATGGCCATACCACACCCGCATTTTCCTCGAAAAGACGCTATTCCTAGCCCGCAAAGAAATAGCTATAAAATGGATGGCAACGGAGCCCCCCTCGATCTCACACTGGGTCCAATCCGTAAATACGGTAACTTCATACGAAAAAATCATATACCAAAAAAGAGGATGCCCGAACAAATTCCAAAAAATATGGGGAGCCTGGCTAAACTCACACTCCACCCTAACCACTGACTAAAATTAAACTTATCCTACGTTAACCCTCCCCCCTCCCACTCACCCAATAACCCTCCCCCCCCCCTTCCCATTAACATACGCCTGGAAGACCCAAAACTCTCAACTCCCAAGACCCAAAGCAAGAAAGAGCAGAAGTTGGTTTTTACTGTTCTTATAAGTTAAAAAAAAAGTTTATTGTTATATATATATGATCAGACAGTCTGGAGGATACAGCAACAAAACGATGTTAACCCGACGCAAGACCCTGATTTTATTTACATCACCATGTACCATGTAAATCCTCTTTGATATGTATCTCATAGACTGTTTACTATTATTTGATAAATAAAACGAATTTAAAAAAAAAGAAGGGAAGACTAACCTGTGATTCAAGAAGACGAGTGCAGTGATCCCGCTCTGACTGTCACCATTACTACAGCGCAGAATCCCTTCAATTGCGTCCCAGACCTACAAAGGTAACAAATATTAAATATGTGTGACAACAATGAGCAGACAAGACTGGAACTGAAGGTGGATTTACAGTTTTGAGCGATCATTTTGCGTTAGGTACTAATGGGCTAATCAACCCTTTAGTACCTCATTGCACGTATTTGGAGAACAGCGGGTGGTCTGTTCTCTAAATACATCACTATTGTTCTCCAGCGGAACAGCGGCTGTTAATACCTGTTAAAAAAGGTCATCAGCGCTGCCAGCGGAGAACACAGCGTGTGGGTCCGTCTTATCTTATCGTCCTGAGGGACGAGGATTTCATGCAGACCTGAAGTCAGTGATGGACGAAAAGTTCACGATGGGTGCACATTTACACACAACGATAATCGGTGTGTAAAAGGGCCTTTAGATTGAGAACAAATGTAAAATATCAACCTATGAATCAACAACATGCACGATGCGGGTAGATAATCACAAATGAACATTCATCCACCTGATCATCTGCCTTTGTTAAGGTGCTGCCAATCACACAACAAACGCTTGTCTGTTGGGTGATCGTATCTTTCATGCAACGACAAAAATGACCGTAGTCAGCACATCTTCCCGTGTAAACAGGATATGCTGGCGACAGTAAGGAAACTATAGGGGGATGAACAATCCTTCATTCCTTTACCTGATACATTCGGAATTGCTCTGTGTGAATTGCCAAGTTAAAGGAGTGCTGATATTGTTGACTGACACTCGTCATGGGAATAATATAGATATATGTAAACGGACCCTTACATGGACAGAGAATGAACACTACAACCCAACACGGACCAAGCCTTTTATACCTCCAGTTTTCCGTTACTCCTTCCAGCTACAATGAGATTTCCTTGTAGTCCCAAACTCCACACCGAACTGTCGAAATCTTCTGTCCAACCGGAAACTGGTGAAGACGTCCCGTTACAGAACCCCAGCTCTTCTGCCGAGCTCCTTCTCCTGGCAGAGAGACAGCCGCCATCAGACCGGCTCCCAGGTGACCTGCTCTGTCCGCCTGACATAAGCTGGCAATGTCCATAAGGAGTGGGGGAGAAGACTGGAGGAAAACTGCAAGTGGCACCATGTTCCTCATAGACACGCTGCACCAGACTGCTGAAGTCATAGCCTCTGGACTCTGGTTCCTGCTTCATGACCACCGGCCTCTGGCCACCCTCAGGCTCCTCCTGCTTCACCTGTTCGCAAAAGTTCGTATCAATCAGATTGGAAAGATCCGGCTGATTGTAGAAGAGAGGGGGCTGAGATGGCAGCTGTCTCCTCTTCAAACAGTTTTCCAAAGAATCTTCGGGATTGTATTTACATTCGGAGAAATGTTCCCAAGTGTCCTGATACTCGAAGATCCCACTGCTGTCTCTGCGCAGCCTGGATAGGAGAGAACGTCAGATATAGTCACTGGTCAGACAATACCAGGAGGATAGTTTGCTAATTCATTGCCACTTTTGAACTTGATATTATTTGACCTAGTTGAGCTAATAAATGGCCACATTACCAGACGATGAATGTCATTTTCAACTCATGAGACGCTCCAGGAGCAGAACTCCAAGTGTCTTCCCCTTAATGGGACACATTTAGCTCAGTACTTAGGAGACAACTTTCTAATAACTACAATTAAACCTGCAGTGACCAACTGAAGGATAACTAGGACTCAGCTTGTTGCAAGTCAGTCATTCTCCTTGCTAGAAATCAATGACTTTCTCCTGCGATTGTGCTGATACACGGCAGTCGATCTGAAGAAGCAAAGATGCATTGTAAAGCATGGGGGACGGACAGCACTGCAGCCTGGACCACTAAGGCTGGGTTCACGCAGGGTGGATTCTCAACGGAAATCTCACGGTTTGGCCGCAGCGAAAAACCGCGAGATTTCCACCGGGAGAACCGCTGCTGCAAAACCCGCAGAAGTTTGAAGCGGCCCGGCCGTTCGCTCTTCCGCTGCAGCCGGCGCTTCCATAGAGGAGAGCGCAGCCGCAGCGGGAAAAAAATGAACATGCTGCGGTCGGCAAATCCGCGCCGCAGCGGCGGCTTCTGCCGGCTTAGCCGCAGCGGATTTGCCGTCCTGTGTGGACGAGATTTCTCAGAAATCTCGTCCACATGGCTGGCTAATCTCGGGATTAGCGGCCACATGCGGATTTGCCGCGGCGAAATTCCACACGGAATTTCCGCGGCAAATCCTCCCCGTCTGAATCCAGCCTAAGGCTAGAGTCACACGGGATGGAATTTCAGAGGAATTCTTGTGGAATGGACACACACACACACACAAAAAAAAAAAAGCGCAAAATTTCCGCAGGATGAGCACAACTTCGAAACCTGCTGTTTTGGAGTGGTTTCGCTATCGGCATTCCACTGCGGCTTTTTTTCTCCCCATAGAGAGGAGAGAAGCCGCTGCGGAAACGAAAAAAGAATTGACATGCTGCGGAATTGAATTCCGTGCTACATGTCCGTTTTTGTGCGGCTTGGCCACAGCATGTGAATGAGATCTTGTCCACTTTGCTGGCTAATTCCGGGATTAGGAGCCGCGGCTGGAATTGTCGTGCGGACTTTCCGCATGGAAATTCCTCCCCGTGTGAACCCAGCCTAATGAGGCAGAAGGTGGATTTCAGACTACCTCATACTCAGGCAGACAACTGATCATAGTTGTGTCCTGATGGATCTGAGCCAAGCAGCAAATGACACTAAAGAGAATAGCAACTGGAACTCCTCTAGCCCAGGTAACTCAAGTGCTCATTAGCATAACTGCGACTTGACCAAGACCGCACACTTCCATGTCCAGGCTCCTTTTCATATTCCATACCATAACATTTACTGT
Organism: Eleutherodactylus coqui; assembly: GCF_035609145.1. Classification (NCBI taxonomy): domain Eukaryota; kingdom Metazoa; phylum Chordata; class Amphibia; order Anura; family Eleutherodactylidae; genus Eleutherodactylus; species Eleutherodactylus coqui. The sequence goes on from NC_089848.1 coordinate 114,677,797, forward strand.
ACCGTACAGAAATGACCCAGTAATAATATTCTCATCTTACCCCGGCTTGGGAATAACCGTGAGACAGTCTCCTGTCTGAGCGTCCCACACACGGATCTGACCGGCCAGACAGCAGCTCACTAACAACATCCCGTCGCTGGCGAGACACTCAATGTCCTGCGAAATAGCAAGAGAGAATGAGAGCAAGAAAACAGAAGAAACTTTACAGGTACTTTACAGATAAGTCGTCACACCCACCATGAGGTGACCTCTCAAGACAAGGGGCACGATCTCCGTTTCAGGAGGTGAATACCCATAGTCGTCACAGGGCAATTCCCCTTTCTTCCGTCGACTATGAGAAAGACCGTTCTGTCCATAGTTCTTAGGGCATAAGAGGCGGTAAAGACAGAAGAGGAGTAAAACCAACAAAATTCCAGAGGCCAAACCTAAAGCACCAACTCTGTGAAGAGAGAGAAAAGATGGATTTACTGCTGGGGAAATGCTGAGGGCATACCGAGCCCGTCATTGAGAAAGGTAAGGGGGTATCTATCTTTATAGTCTTACTTGTATAAGGTGATGTCCACAGTGCCTTGAGTTTTGGGGGTAGAAGGCGCCGCTTTAATTTCTTCTGGACGGCCGTCCTGCTGAGGCTGAAATATTTGAGAGTGCTGGACCTCATGAGGGTGGCGCGCCTCAAAAACGTCCTCCGGGGTGAGATACAGGGTGATAGGGATCATGGGCAAGATGCTGATATACCTAGAGCCAGCACATTGTGATGAGACCATACAGTGCACATGACGTACCCTCAAGACCATCCATATTTTCTGGGTCTGTAAAGAGACACTCACCTTTTTGCGAGAGTAATGTTATAGTAGTTGAAGAGTGTTGGCCAGTGCCGGAAGGACAGTTTACGCCAGGTTTCTTCATCTTCAGGGCCCCAAGTGACTTCAGTATGGGCCCGGTCCTCTTTGAACTCTGGTCCGACTTTGCTTTGGTCCTTGCGCTGCCCTTCTGCCCAACTGCGTCTGGAATTTCCCTCCAACGCCTCTCTGAAGGTCTCCATCACCTCCTTGTGGTCTCTCTGAGACTGGTTCTCCAAGAGTTGAGAGGAGCCGGTGGGAAGAATAGGGAGAGCGCTCTGGGGGTCTGAAGCTGGCATGACGGGCACAGGAATGGGTGGTACAACAGCTACCCCTAGAGGGCTCTGCTCTGTGACTTGAACGGTCGTAAGGTAGGTATGGAGGCCAGCAGGGTCGGTATACAGCAGGATCCCGATCCACACCACGGTTCCTGCCTATAGAGAGGAGTAGGGTGTAATACAAACATCCACACCGAATACCTATGAACCCCCTCATGGTTTATAAAAAAAATGTATAAAAACAGAGAAAAATATTTTCAAGTTAATTTTTTTTAATGCTATCGAATCCAGACAGATGAAATGCCAAGTCATCAGAAGTCTTTGTTTTCTCCTCACATATCAAGAGCTGCCTTGAAAATTTTGCTGGCCACACTTGGAAATAGGCAATGTTTAGAGGGGAACCTGTCAACTTGGAACAGCAGCATAAACAAAGTTATGGGCTGCAACGGGATTTTTTTTAAAGGGGTTGTCCCGCGAAAGCAAGTGGGGTTCAGCACTTCTGTATGGCATATTAATGCACTTTGTAATATACATCGTGCATTAATTATGAGCCATACAGAAGTTATTCACTTACCTGTTCCGTTGCTAGCGTCCTCGTCTCCATGGTGCCGTCTAATTTCAGCGTCTAATCGCCCGATTAGACGCGCTTGCGCAGTCCGGTCTTCTCCCTGGTGAAGGGGGCCGCTCGTGCCGGAGAGCTGGTCCTCGTAGCTCCGCCCCGTCATGTGTGCCGATTCCAGCCAATCAGGAGGCTGGAATCGGCAATGGACTGCACAGAGCCCACGGTGCACCATGGGAGAAGACCCGCGGTGCATCGTGGGTGAATATCCCCGGCGGCCATCTTGCTAAGGTAAGGAAGAAGTCGCCGCAGCGCGGGGATTCGGGTAAGTACTAAACGTTTTTTTTTAACACATGCATTGGGTTTGTCTCGCGCCGAACGGGGGGCCTATTGAATTTAAAAAAAAACAGTTTCGGCGCGGGACAACCCCTTTAACATTCACTCATGTGATCTTCAGTGGGGAATAAAAACGTTAACATTTAGTTCTATTTCCATCTCTGCTCCTCAAATGGAACAGAGAAACAGAAATGGTTAATTGAGCCTAAGGGCAGCCCACACAAGCTCATAACCATACTCTGCAAATGTGTGCCTTCCCTCAACCCAGAGCAGCTGCATTGATCCCAAGTGATTGACCAGCCTATCACCCGCCTCAATGATCATATGCCATAAGGACGGCACATAAGCACTAGTGACTTCCTGGACTGGAGTGATGGGGACTGGAGGACCTCCGCTGGACCAGAGAGTGAAGCTTAGTGTGATATTTTGTGTCATCCTCAGCCAATTTGTTCCCCAACTCTTGGTAAACCCTTTTAACACTGTGGTTTTAGAACGGAGACTACTAATGTTGATAACTCCTCCACTTACCATGATGATCCTCTGGGCCAGTCGTGTCCTGGCAAAAAAGTAGATGAGACGAAGTCTTTTGGGCAGGCGCAGGTTTCGGAGGGGCTGCAGAGTGATGGTGTGAGGAGTGTTAGGGCGCAGGGCTTGCTGTCGCTCGTATTTCGGGGTATGAGACAAAGGTTTGGATTGTGGCATGCAGGCCTCAGCTGGCATCCTCCTGTTTAGGTCAGCAAGCTGAAAGTGAAACATGTGTTATACCAACAAGATTCACCTTCCCGGCATGTTCCAATAACCATTATCTCCAAAAAGCACAAACTCATATACATCACATTCTCTTCTCCTATAAGACATCTGGCTGCACAAATAAAGCAAAAAAGAACAACATAAATCAAACAATGAGGCAGTTTTGAAACCACCCTACAAAAAGGTAGAAAGTCTCAAGCTGGAAGAAACTTATTTGGGGAACCCCATTCAGGATCCTTTTCAGTTACCCACAGTGGCTACAAGAGCATCTCTCTCTGCAGGATGCTGCAAATCCATACATTACCTGAACAGCACACATATATATGAACACTGTAAAACTTTCCTTCTCCTGTGGTGGGTGCTGCAGAGCAGGGCTGCTGAGCAATTGATGCCAGGTCTCCATTGATTACAGCCGTTCACTAGAGGACTCAGTGGCAGGACCCCCTGGGTTTAGATTATTTTTAGTGACCCCTTCTAACAAACGGTGTGACTTTTTAGCTCTCACTTTTGGATTAGGAGGCAGATTGCCAGACAAGATAACAGTATGCGTTTGGGGTAAAAATGTTTGAGCACCTTTACACGCATCGATAAATAGTTCAGCTTCAAGTATCCAGTGGGAATCTGTATGATTACTGTTCAGTGTAAATGGCCGCCCCGGACTGAATGACGAATGAAAGTTTATTCACTTCTTATTCGTCATTCAGCTTCTGCATGCACAAACTGAACAATGGATCTGACCGTGTGAACAGGCAGTCATTCATTTATGAACTGCCTGCTTGCTTGCTATGAATGAAGGCAGGAGAGAACAATGCCCAACCCACTCTACCTCTATTCACTGACCGATGGTCATTCCTGTGTAAAAAAAACAAACGATTATTGCTGGGATGACCTGTTGGGCATCTGCACCCGACAAATCGTCCCGTGTAGGAGCGCCCTTACTGTAGAACATTATGTAATGAGCAACAGGAAATCTATGTGTACCGAGGAACCGGTATTCCAACACGGCGCACCGAGGAACCGCTATTCCGACGCGGCGCACCGAGGAACCGCTATTCCGACGCGGCGCACCGAGGAACCGCTATTCCGACACGGCGTACCGAGGAACCGCTATTTGTTAACTGTATTGTGCCACTGCTTTGTTTCATATCTTGCGGCTGAGAAGTCCCAGCATGCATTGCACACTATACATTACATCACCAGCAGCATGCAGATTCCCTAGATCTGCGCTGAGCCTTCTAATCAAGTTTCTGTTGATTAATTCTTAATTTCTCCCTGCCTGCACAAGAATGCCATCTCTGCTGCAAAAATTAAAAATAAAAAACGTGCAGAAACATAAGTAGATGTTCCCAAAAAGGTGCACAACAAAACACTCATTCGAGTTTAAACTTTTCTGGGGACCTAAGGGCCTTGTACTACAAAAGGCAGAATGAAAGCAGCCATTGTGGAAACCTTTACAGCATGCTGGAATTCCTACCATTGCTCCAACCTAGCACAGACACCCTCCATGAGGATTCATTACTGCCTATTACTGTACAAGCAAGCACTATTAACCCCTATGAGTCAGGGATGTAAAATCAGATTGTTAGTGTAGTCCGCATCACTGTAGGAACTATATAGAAGCAGCAGGAATCTCCATACTCTTATCTCCCATACGCCAACACTTATTTGATTCCCTGAACTCCCACACCAACCACAGCCTTGCAGATTTCAGCCCATACCTCCATTCTGCGAATGTCAATGGATAAAACGGTGGTGAAGAAGAACATCTGCAGGAAGAAGTCCGATACCAAACCGACTACAGCAAACAGGCAGAATTCCTAGGAGAAAAAACAGAAGAACCCAAGGTGAGAAGCAACCAGACAAAGCCGAGGATGCCACAGAACACTAATGGGCCTGTTCTATAGTGTTTAAACAATGCCCCCCGTGTGTCAAAGTCAGGAGACCACCATCATCTACAGTGTCTACATCCTTCATGTTTGAAGAGTGGCCAAATACTTTATCGTATACAGAATAACCCATACTTCACAGTCCGATTATCATACTGCCCAGACGTCGGTGTCTAGAGACTATTCCCCCACCATTCCCAGAGTCTACAGAGGATCCCTTGTTTCCCATTAGTAAGAGCGCACCCTCCTTAATTCTTGTGGTGCCCAAACATATCAGATGTAAGTTGGGCAAAATCACCAGTTTTGGCTGGACTGGCTGTCTTGCAGACAACAGATTCAGGGTAATGAGGGTTTAGGCATGTTGGATTTCATTATGACCTATTCTTCAGAACGGAGGTGTCTGGCAGCAGCTTGTTTCCCTCTGATCATTGAAAACACATGCACCCTCTGCCGCTGTGCGTGTATATAAGAGGGGAATAGCTGTCAGCTTAACGAGCATTCGGCTAACAGCTATCTAAAGTTGCATGCCTAGACACTAAATGTGGCCAATGTCCACATAGAGACTGCAGAAATACTCCAAACCCCGAGTCTAGAAAACATCCCCATTCTAGAGACTGTCAACCATACAAAACATTCTCACTCTTTCCAGTATCTAGTGAACATTCTTAACCCTATCCAGACCTTTGGGATGTTTGGGGTATTCTCTAAACTTAAAGAACATCCCAGATCCTAGACAATGTTCCGATGCTTCCCATAATCCTAGAAAGTGTTCCCATAATCCTAGAAAGCACCCCTGACCATTCCCATTGTCCTAGAGAGCGCCTTCAATCCTTCCTATGAGGCTAAAGAATGCCCCAGTCTCTTTCCAAGTCTAGAGAGCACACCAATCTTTCCCCAAAGCCTAAAGACTTTCACAGTGCCGTTTCTGTAAAGGTTCTAGATTACTGCTTTTTGGCTTTTTTAAGCCAACTACCCCTACTCAAATGAATTACATCAAAGCAACTCTAGACTATGATCATACACTGTGCTATACCTACTTCTAAGCACAGAAAGAAGACAATGTGAGTACAGAGACATAGCACTTACCACCTGGGGTACACATGCTACAAGTTGAGAACCAAAGGCCTAGGAAAAGACCTCCACAATGTCAGTGTAAGGGCGCACTCAGACGACCGTATATCGGCCGGGTATTCACGCCGGCCGATATACGGCGTCTCTCTGCAGGGGGAGGAGGCTGGAAGAGCCGGGAGCAGTGCTCTGAGCTCCCGCCCCCTCTCTGCCTCCTCTCCACCCCCTCTGCACTATTTGCAATGAGAGGGGGCTGGACAGGGGTGGGGCTAAGTTACAGGAATTAGCACCACCCTCATCCCGCCTCTCCATTGAAAATAGTGCAGGGGGGTCGAGAGGAGGCAGAGAGGGGGGTGGGAGCTCAGAGCACTGCTCCCAGCTCTTCCAGCCTCCTCCCCTTGCAGAGAGGGACACCGTATATCGGCTGGGTGTGAAAACCCAGCCGATAAACGGTCGTCTGAATGCGCCCTAACACCAACTTTTAAAAGTATTTAGAGAACAACCCCCAACTAATCCTACAAGTGATTCAGCTCCTACTAACAATTTCCATGATAACATACAATAAAGACAACTTGATGACTGAGTAGGAGCCGGCACATGCACTGCACAAAATGAAGATGGTTATCAATAGTGCGATGACCTTCGATGGTTCATGGAGTGCAAGGGAGCAAGGTCCTTCATGATGTGATGTGATCTGATAAAATCCCCTGCCCCTCTAAGCACACAGAGCTGAGGGAATCCCCAGCAGGAACAATTGCTGCAGAGAACATTAGAGTTTGCCCATGGTACAGTATCAATAACCTTTTCATTATCTGAAGAGTCTTACCTGAATAGCAGGAACCAGAGTGAAATAGCCAATCAAAATAATTCCCAGCTCCGTGGCCATGTTCTTCATGATGGACCAGCTCTCGTTGCTTAACCCTGAACACAAAGAGTCACAAATCCATAGATTGGAGCTCGGTCCATTTACAAGTCCCAGAACCCCCTGATCACAGATCACTCACCTTGTGCTATGCGGAGCTTGACTTCAAGGTCAACTGGGGTGGATACAACGGATTTTGTCAGCACCAAAACATTCTCTAATCCAATTACCACAACTAGGTAAGGAAAGATCTCCCTGCAGGAAAAGACAAGGCAAGCTTTATACAACTATAGTAAACATCACCTTAAAGAGATTTTACAGAAATTTCTATTGTGAGGATAGGTTATCAGTAGTGTCAACAATAATTTATTGTCCGGGGTCCCAAGCATCGGATTGCAGCCAATCAGACGAGCAGGCACCCTCTGTCAGTACCACAATACACAGGGGTCAGAGCGGAAGTCGCTGCTCTGACCCTTGTGTAGTGGCTGCTGCCTGTAACAGCAGGTACAGCTCCCATTAAAATGAACAGGAGCTGTACCTGCAGTTACAAGTGCCAGCCACTAAACAGGGGTTGGAGGAGCAGCAGCTTCCGCTTTGCAGCCTTGGGTATTGTGGTTCTGACAGTGATCACCCGATCAGCTAAATCAGTCAATGTTCCGAGTGGTGGACCCCAGCCAATCAATAGTATTTTCCTGGAAAACCTCTTAAAATGTATACAGCACACCTCTTATTACATAGCTAAGTGATACGTACCCGCCATTGAGTGTTGGTGTCAGTCCAAAGAGTGTGCACAGTCCCACGGACATCAGCAATGAGCTCAGGACTGTCACAACTGCAGCCAGGGCCAGGCCCCACTTGGACTTAACCAAGTCAATTTTCCCTTTGAAGGAAAAAAAAAAAAAAAGAAAAGAAAAAAAAAGAAATAAGTACATTCTCACTGCTTAAAGGATCCACCAATCTCAAAACAGAAAATCTGAATACACAAAAAGGTAACGGTGAACTTCCAACAGTCAGGGATGCTCAGCATCACTGAGATCTGGATCTAGCTTTTCTAGACTACATAAAGGGCATGTTTACTTTTGAAAGCTTTTTGTTAATTTTTTTTCAAAACATGTGAAATTTAAAAAAAATGCTAATAGTCCACATAAAAAATATCCAATTGTTTGCTGTATACAGCTCATATGCAGATCTGTGCGTCTCCATGGTTACAGACTACAAACAAACCCTGTTGAGTCTGATCCTGCTCCTATTCAACTGGTGTAACTGGTGACATCATTGTGCTCACTTACTGGTGGAGAAGTAGATGTATGCAAACAGGATGAAGTACGTGGTGACCAGAGGAATCAGTTCTGCTATTCCAATCTCCTCCTTGAAATGCACATGGATGAGGTTCTGCCCTTGGGAAGTGCAGTTGCTGCTGGGGTAGAGAAGTTGGAGACGGGTCCTCAGGCTTCGGAGAAACCTGTCATTAAAATAGTGATGTTATATATTATATATTGTTGGATGAGAGGTTGATACACAGGAGGTGGTTTGTTACATTGTACAGTATGCGTTTTACAGAACACTATGCAGGGCGGCGCTCTCATGACTTACTTTGCATCATATCTGCGCAGCACCAGTGTGATGGTGTAAGACACGATCCGCTTGCGATTGTAGAGGCTGACACCGCTCTGTTTCGCAGGCACTCCGAACAGCAAGTCTGCAGGAGGGAGAAAGGGAAAGGTAATAATCTCTTAAAAGGGTCAGTCAGATCTTATGAAAAATGAAGCTTCATTAGCGCAGAGATGTGCAGGGTGCTCCTACCTCGGAGGGTGGCAGAGGTCTGCAGGGTCTTTGGCTCATGTTGCTGAACGGTCCGGATAAGGTCGGGATCCATGTTGAACTGCTCTCGGTTGTTCTGCCAGAAGTTACCCGGGGACAGAAGGAGGCAGCCATGTTCTGGAAGTTTGTCTCGGAGTTTCTTTAATCCTGGCAGAAGGTCGGTCACCTGCAGACAGACATCTTCCAGGCTTTTCTCACTGGTCCTGGTTAGGTAGAAGAAAAAAATAAGTAAAAAAGTTTTTTTTCCCCCAGTACTATGAATATTTACTAAAATCTGCTGCAAATTTCTAGCTAAATTTGTGCTTAAATTCCTTAAATTCAAGATATCTGCTTTCTGTCAGTGAGTAAGAACATTCTAGCTTAAATCCTGATGTTGCCCTGACTGCACAGTTGCGGGTTTGTGAACTAAACACGGCAAGAGGAAAAGTCTCTCTCCAGGCCTCACCTACAGTGACACATTGGAACATCCCCACCTGAAATGGTCATTGGTTCGATAAATATTTGGGAACATTACCTCTCTCGCAGCACATGATTCCTGATCTCTTCCACTAATCCAAACACTCTGGAAAGCGGGGAGCGAAAGACATCAACAGCCAGGAAGTTCTTCTCCCACGGTGATACGACTCCCTTAACCAAAACCTGCTGGATGTAGGCGACAGGCCGGCCGAGATACTGCAGGGACAGACAATCCAATACTAGTAGAGGCTAACATTAGTCACTGTCATACCGCATAGGCTATTCAGAGCCATTACATCAAGTCTCCCCCAGTTCAGACAATAGTTTGCTACATTTTACCTGCATTTACACAATGTATCTGTTGAAGTCAAGGATCTAAATCCTACAGAGGATTGTTTAGACTGGACACAATTACACAAACCCTCAGCTGTGAAAGTTAGGCTAGGTTCACAGGACAGACTTGCCACGGAAATTCAGTGTGGAATTTCTGTGTGGCAAATCCGCTCGCGGCTCCTAATCCCGGGATTAGCCAGCCATGTGGACAACATTTTGCAAAAATCTTGTTCACACGGGGCGGCCAATCCGTCGCAGCAAAGCCGAGCGGAACCGGCGCGGAATTGCCAGCCGCAGCATGTCAATCCATTTTTTTTCCTCATTGCGGCCTCTCTCTATGGGGAGAGAAAGCCACAATGGAATGCCGGCGGCCGAACGGCTCCAAAACTCACTGTGGGTTTTGAAGCTGCGGCTCTCCCGCGGCTTTATGGTGCGGCCAAACCGCGTGATTTCTGTCCCGTGGGAACCCAGCTTTAGTGTGCCACATACTATTTATTTTTCACTCTACCAACAGTATAGTGAGTGCAGCTCTGGAGTATAATACAGGATGTAACTCAAGAGCAGTACAGGATAAGTAATGTAATGTATGCACACAGTGACTCCACTAGCAGAATAGTGAGTGCAGCTCTGGAGTATAATACAGTTTGTAACTCAGTATCAGTACAGGATAAGTAATATATGTACACAGTGACTGTACCAGCAGAATAGTGAGTCCAGCTCTGGAGTCTAATACAGGATAGGTTTATGAGATAATACATGCACTGTGATGCACATGAACAGAACACTCTATATTTTGGACCCAGCAGTTTGCTGCCATCTGGCTCCTATTACAGGATTTGGGTCTACATGGCCCAGTGTTATGTGGCACAGAGTATTTGGGGATGATGTCAGCTGTGTCAGTCTTCTGCCTTGTCTATATCTTGGTACAAAGGTCAATCATCAGATCCTTGCTGTGTAGATAACATCACAACACACGTGGACAGATAAGGCCAAGGTCACTCTGTGGAATTATCTGATCAGTGTTGCCTTTCTGTATAAAGCGTGTGCAGGACACAGGGATACATATGACACTGCTATGGCCCATTGCTACTCTGTAAAGTGAATCCACGGATCCGTTACAGTCTACAATGAAAGTAACTCAGTAGAGTGAGATCTGAAAGGTGGACACATCATGGGTCAGTGCTGACAACTTCCCACACCTGGACCCACCACCTCATGCCCACAGGTTGTCAGAGGCGCACAATAGAGTCCCATCCCTCTCATTTCCCCTTTAGTCAAGTTGTTCAATAATTGCACTGAAATGAAGCGACGAATGAGCAACTTCTTGCCCAGCGTAAACAGGCAGTCGTTCATCCATTCACTGAAAGACTATCGCCCCCGTGTGAACGTACGGAAGTGATAGCTGTTCCGTTGAAAGTGTAAGTCGCAGTAAGAGACCATTCAATGAAGCTGGACTGATTGCTTGGGATACTTTTACATGAGAAGACCATGAGGCGTTGAAGAGCCTGACAGGCGTCCCAGCAACTACGGCTCCTGGGCTTTCACATAGGAGCGATAGTTCAGGGATTAGAGACGGGGTAGGCTGGAGATCTCTTCCGGCCGGCCACCTCCAATCACTGAACAGGCAGTAACTCAAAGATGAATGACCGCCTGCTTATAGTGAGCGAGAAGTCGAGCTGCAACATAGCAACTAATGAGCGATCTCTCACTTAGTACCCTATCGGGTCCCACTTCTACATGGGACAACTATATCAAAATCGCTCATTTGAGCAATTTTTCGGCTGATAGGCCGTGTAAAACTACCCTAAATTGGATGAGAACGACTACTGCGTCCAGCATAAAGCATGTGAATCGGCTTCCCCAGACTGCGAAAAGGCAAATATCCATAAAAGGGAGTCAATCATCCCAATGCCAGAATGATCCAGAAAAGCCATAATAATCACTCACCCAGTCTGGACGCTCATTGCGGTCGTCTATGCTTGGCTCAGCTGGAGGTGGGGAGTAGTCCTTCACGGGGGTGATGAACTCTACGGGTCCTGTCCCAGGTAGAGGCAGCTTTAGGAGAGGAGAACTGAGGGAGGAGTGAATAAAAAGAATCATCTACTGAGTAACTAAAAATACAAAGCGTAAAATGTATCTAAAAGTATCTATTCAGATACTTCTATTGATGCGCTGCGCCAAAGTCGCACAATATAATACAAGTTCTGCACTTTTATGTGTTGCTTGTGCAATAAATTCTTGTGCTGATAAACACCGGCCTTGTACTCATCACTGCAGAGTCCGAGGGTCGGCTATGTGATACTACAAATACTGCATATAGGAGGTTGTCATGTGATGTCAGATATCACACGATGAGGACTTCATATGGAGTATAGGTGCTGTATATACAGGGAGTGAACAGACATGTCATTATACAGGGAGCCAATGTAAATGCTGTGTTATACTGTAGATTATATATAGCAGGGGCGAGAAGATATCTGCATTTTTGGAACTACAATACTGGCCTGCTGCCAGTAGCAGTAGCACGTTGTTCTGATGATTCCCTCTTCTAAGCGCTAAGATCAGACCTGCTTGAAATCTCAAGATAATACTCTGTTCCGAGACCTGGAAAATCCAATGATCCTGAGAACCGCTCCCCGATGCAGTGCTTACAGCAGAATAACTGGACACTTGGGTTACCTATACAGTGGCATCAGTGTGCCCACCACACAGAATTATCCTACAAGTACCCCACACCATAAAGAACACTTGTAGAAATGCCTAAAGAATAGTGTCAGCTCTCTACCTACTAATTTGAATGATCAGAAGTCACTCAATGACAACATGAGCGTTTCTTGTGAAATACATCAACCCCACCGCGTGTAATAAATACCCTCCACAACACTATGTGACATCAGAGGTGGGCGCTACAAAGTGGTCTGGCAAGTAATATTAGTAACTGTAATAAAGGTGAAGACTTCACCTGGAGACGGAAGTAAACAAGCCTGTGTGATCTGGTAGCACAAAGACTCATGTAACTGCTTCAGGACGAGTAACTTATAAACATGAAAAGAAATGTGGGGCAGTATCACAGCGGTTCTATTCTTGCACATAGGGGGCAGTGTTATAGCGGTTCTATTCTTGCTCATAGGGGGCAGTGTTATAGCGGTTCTATTCTTGCACATAGGGGGCAGTGTTATAGCGGTTCTATTCTTGCACATAGGGGGCAGTGTTATAGCGGTTCTATTCTTGCACATAGGGGGGCAGTATTATAGTAGTTATATTCTTGTACATAGGGGGCAGTATTATAGCAGTTCTATTCTTGCACATACGGGGCAGTGTTATAGCAGTTCTATTCTTGCACATAGGGGGGCAGTATTATAGCAGTTCTATTCTTGTACATAGGGGGCAGTATTATAGCAGTTCTATTCTTGTACAAAGGAGCCGTATTATAGTAGTTCTATTCTTGTACATAGGGGGCAGTATTATAGTAGTTCTAGTTTTACACATAGGGGGCAGTATTACAAAAATTATATTGTGTCTGTAGTTTTTAGCAAAAAACTATTTCACAATACCAGTTTATGTTGTAAGTGAAGAGATTTGGTTACTGAAGCTGCTCTCTGAATCTCGTCTACCCATCCCAGTATTGCCATGTACAGGAGTCCGCTTCAACTTTGTAGAAATACTTTGTATGTACTATGCAAACATGTCACAGGGCAGTGAAATTTGACAAATATGTGGACATGTAACACAAATCTAATTCACTCGTTCCTTCATGAGGAACAATACTCCTACACAAACTGATCTATCGGGCAGATTGTAAATCTGAGGCATTTCGTCTGTATTTTCACCAAGGATTTCATCCTTTACAGTCCATAGGGTAAACACCAAAGCAAACATAAAACACGCAGATTTAACCATGGAATTAGTAATTAAAGGGGTTGTCCCGCGAAATCAAGTGGGTCTATACACTTCCGTATGGCCATATTAATGCACTTTGTAATGTACATTGTGCATTAATTATGAGCCATACAGAAGTTATTCACTTACCTGTTCCGTTGCTGGCGTCCTCGTCTCCATGGTGCCGTCTAATCGCCCGATTAGACGCGCTTGCGCAGTCCGGTCTTCCGTCTTCTGAATGGGGCCGCTCGTGCCAGAGAGCGGCTCCTCGTAGCTCCGCCCCGTCACGTGTGCCGATTCCAGCCAATCAGGAGGCTGGAATAGGCAATGGACCGCACAGAAGACCTGCGGTCCACCGAGGGTGAAGATCCCGGCGGCCATCTTCACAAGGTAAGTAAGAAGTCACCGGAGCGCGGGGATTCGGGTAAGTACTACCCGGTTTGTTTTTTTTATCCCTGCATCGGGTTTGTCTCGCGCCGAACGGGGGGGCTATTGAAAAAAAAAACAAAAACGTTTTGGCGCGGGACAACCCCTTTAAGGGTGCCTTCACACTTGCGATTGCACTACATTTTTTTAAAACCCGAATGAAAAGAGATGCAAGCACAGATGCATTTAAGGATACGCACACTATATATTTTGATACGGAAAACATTAGTTTTTTACTTTAAACGTTTTCTCTTAATAAAGTTTTTCAGCCTTTTATCCCCTTTAACCCCTTGAGTGGCACGCCCGGAAATTTTCCGGGACGAGCTCCACTGCCGATAGTGATATAGCCCGGAAGATTTCCGGGCTATGTATCACTATGGGAGCTACAGAGCACAATGCCACAAGCTGTGACAGTGTGCTCTGCCTGCACAGACCCATTGAGAACAAAGCAGGGGCTTTGAAAAACCAGCAGAAGATATTGCCGATCTGCCGGCAATCTCCTGCTTCTAAGTCTCCTGCTTTGTTTACAGGTTGCCATAGAGACCATCGGCTTGTCAGACGCAAGCCCATGGTCTCTGTGGCAGGGAGAGCTGGTGCTTGGCTGTCAGAGGACAGCTAGATACCAGCTCTTACATCAGAGAAAACCTCCGATCTCTGCTGTGTTAACCCTTTACATGCTGCAGTCTATGTGACTGCAGCATGTAAAGGGCTGTCACTGCAGCATGTAAAGGGCTGTCACCATCGGACCCCCGGAATGTGATCAGGGGTCCTGATGGGTCCCTGTGGAAGTCCCCTAAAGGGACTAAAAAAAAAAAAAATAGTACAAAAATAATTTAAAAAAATTATAAAAACACTTGTCTCCCTTTACTTTGTAAAAAAATCAAAAATACAATCACACATGTGGTATCCGTGCGTCGTAATGACCCAGAGAAGGAAGTTAATACATTATTTAACCCCTTAATGACATGGCCCCTTTTTTTCTTTTTTTCCTCCCCCGTTTAAAAAAAAAAAATCACAACTTGTCCCGCAAAAAACAAGCCCTCATATGGCCATGTCAATGGAAAAATGAAAAAGTTATGGCTCTTGAGACGCAACTGCAAAATTAGTTGAAATTCAATGATTAGGCCATTTTAAAAAACCTGCCCTGGTGGGCACGACAGGGTGGTAGGAAACCCGCCACTCAAGGAGTTAAGGCATTTTATCACAAAAAAAAATGCATACATTAAATGGGGGTTTTCCCACTACTTACAATTGCTTCACAGCCACTCGGTCGTTCCTGGTTGCTGCTGACAATCACTTGTCACAGCAGCGTCAGACTAGAGCCGGTAATTGCCCGAAGCAATCACATGCTGGTCAGCAGCAACCAGGAAGGACAGAGGGGCTGTGGAGAAACTTTCAGTAGTGGGAAAACCCCTTTACGTGTATGGAAACATGCAGCCATAGGTTTTTGATGGACTACAAATATTTAACTTTTTTTGTAGGAGAGAAAATCATAGTAGGCTACGCTTTTCAATCCCGGAAAAAAAAATAAAAAGGTATGTCTTGCTAAACGTATGCATATTTTACCCATTATAGCCCACAGATCAGTGAAATGTTACTTTTTCATCTGAATCTTGCTGTAAAAACGTGTTTCATGGATGACGGTGTGGAAGGACATTTAAACTTTAGTTGCATTCAGAGCTTGGAATCCTGCTGCCTGATTCTGAGTCATCTGATTGACCGACCTCCTCCAATGCTTTTCATTTTATTCACTTATTTATCTTTTACACCCAAGATACATGATGTAACAGCAGCCTAGGTGTAAATCAGCCCCTAGGGTGGTGAGGCGAAATGTCAGCTCCTTCTCTGGATGTAACTCGGCTGCTCTCACACCTGCATTGGGTATAGAAGAGTAACAAAACCATATAGAACAGTAACAAAACCATAAGGCACGGCGTGACCGGGGTGATAATCTACACTTCGTTGCCGTTACCACACATAAAATAGATCAAGCTCGTCTGCTCCATTGTGTAAACTCCACCAGATAATGGAAGCTAAAACTGGAAATGTATCATAATGACTACTAACGTGATTTTCTGGTCTAATGTAAAATAAAGCTTTGATGCGGCCCCTACCATTATTGCTCCAACGCATCTAAAATGAAGTACAAGTTTGTACAAACTGTCTTATCGTTTTTCTCCACAGCTACTGTACAGGCCTGTGTGTTACCATAGTAACAGACAACAAACCCTATACAGCCTGTGGTGATTAAAGTGCAATTCAGGAGAACAATATGTGCACTAAAACACATTCATTTCATACCTAAGTGTTGTGCGATTGAAAATTTCGAACTTTTCATCTCAGCTTGCTGTCAGTGAATAGGAACATTCAAGGTGTACAACCCAACATGGTATCAGGACCATCCCATGAGATGGGCCCAGCATGCTACATTGCATCAAGCTGTTTGACTGCATTTGCAAAACAGCAAGCGAAGACCTTGAGAACCGTGAGGAATTGAAACAAAGTATGTCAAAGAGTTGAAGAACTTTGAACTGAAGGCTGTGACTGCAGCTACAGGCATCGTGCAGAATAATGACCCTCAGCTGCCACAGACGATTACGGATTACTCCCCCGTGATGCAGTCCTGGCAGTATCCTCATATGACTCCAGAACACAAAAAACAGGCAAGACGAACAAAGCTACGTTCCTATAAAACCAGCGTTAATGTCCGCAACGGACAAGACACACGTGTAGCGAGGACGCAGGTGAACACATCGTCAGGGGACGTTCCTTCCTGCCTGAAGTCATCAAATATTATACTCATATGTGTGCAGAGACATGAGAAGGCAAACAACGGACCCCAATGGCAGAGTGAGCCTCCAGCAGCACTATATGATGTCCCTTCGCTATACTTTTACATAGTTTCTCAGCAAGATATTGCGCTCAATGTGCGTTTAACCTGCGGATGCGAGGCAGTTTCCAAGCTTCGCTTCTGTGAAATTCCCATTCTCTCGCACGAGTTTCATATGCAATAGAGCAGTGTTTCCCAACTCCAGTCCTCCCACAGGTCATGTTTTCAGGATATCCCATGGTAGGAACCCCTGTGATGTCTGAGGACCGACAATAATTACATCACCTGTACAACACTGAGGAAATCCTGAAAACATGACCTGTTGGGGGTCCCTGAGGACTGGAGTTGGGAAACACTGCATTAGAGGATTGGAAGTGTTTCAGGTGAAACCTCAGATCGCACGGCATGCGAGCACAATGCGATGAATTTAAGGCCGCATGTGGAAAAAACAGAACATGCCACGATTTTTTTCCTCGCAGCATCGCTCATATGTAGGATTCCATTCAAAAGAATAGAAGCTCATAGTCGGCTGAGTTTTTTTAATCTCCCAACGCACAAAACGGTGGAGATCAGCGCACAGGTGAAACCTCGCTCACATGGGCGGATTTTATTTGCAGAATCTGTGATCACCATCCGCGCGGAGATCCACGGTAAAGTATGGGCATTTCTGCTTTTTCGTTCACAATTGCGGATCTCAGTGTTTTCTATATTAGCGCGGATTACACACAGATGGGCCCCATTGAAGTCAATGGATGCGAGTATTCCATCGCCCATATGCAACTAACATTGCGTATGAGTGGCGGAGACACTCGCAACCACAGAGGAAAATAGAAAAGCTGCTATGCCGGGTGGAAGGGGGAGAGAGAGCTTCCTGCTGTGCATATCATACATCCGTGCAGAAAACCGCTTGCATCCACGATCGTATGGAAATACTTTCTGTGAATGATCACAGTTCTTCCGCATGTGGAATCTAACCCGTTCGCGTGAGCCCGGCCTTATAAAGGCTTCAGGGGTCATTTACCTCTTTCCTTTTCAACCAGCTACAGAAGATGACTGCGCCCTCTATTGGGACAAAACACAAATGACGTCACACACGCTGACGACTTGGAGGTTCGTTATTTCCTATGCAAATTCTCAAGGATCAGATAAACAAGGCTGGTGTTGTTGCAGCGTCTCATCTTACAAAGTCGTGGAAGCCGCTCACGCAGCTGGCGATAGATATTAAAACAACCCGACAGGAGAAGCAGGAAGGGTGTGGATGGAAATACCATATTAAAACCTCCTAAAGTCCATGACAGAGTGCTGTAGGGATATAAACCCTTCTGGGACTTCACCTGTTGTAACACTCATTTCCCAAGACAGTGACAACCTATTAAAACCAATAATTTTAATAAAAGGGCACAAACCCAAAAGGGAGGAAAGCGACCCAGACTACCTCCGATGTGGCCCTCGGGTTAGATGGTAGGGACGGAGATGACGGTAGCTCTCGGGACTTACCAGCAAGCTACGATGCACAGCGCGGTGAAGATGATGATTGGGATTGGGTAGGACGCGCAGAGCAGACCATGGCGGTAAAAGGCCTGTGATATCTTCTCACGCAGCTTATCAGTGAAGGGCATCCTCAGATGCTGTCACCTGCGCCCCATCACGAAATGTGCCTGCAAGGCTACTCCACAGGGGGCGCTTTACTTCCAAGGAACATGAGCGACCTGCGGGAGACAGGAAAAAAGACAAAGACATTCAGGAGAGCAAGCAATGGTCAGACATGTAAAATCAAACACAACGTTTCAGTTCTGCCCCCTACAGCCCTCCGGCTGCTGCGACACCATAATACCCAACATGCTCTGGACGCCGCTAGGAAAAGAACCTGTTGTTTTCACGTAGGGTCCCTTTACACAGAGCAATTTACCATTAAAAGAGTAAACAGGCGCGTGAGTAGTTCCCTTTCAAACATCCGTTCACATGCACAAGTAATAGTTTGGATTTTTTTGCCCTAGCTTGTTCAGTCCATCGCTGCTCTGTCATGGAAGTTTAGAAATGTCTGGGAAGGTTTGCAAACGACTGAAGAAGAAAAAAAAAAAAGTCGCTTTTTACACGGAAGAACTGGCAAATGAGGAACTATCACTTTTACGCCTGCATAATGTGAACGATGAAAATAAACAAATGCAATACTGCGCAATCATTGGCCATGTTCACATTGAACGATTAGTCGTTTTCACCTGATTCTACAATTATTTGAACAATAAATGTCCTGTGCAAAAGGGTGCTTACTTTCTGAGTTTTAACCATACGTTAAAGACTAGAACCTACTATAATACTGCCCCCTACGTACAAGAATATAACTACTATAATACTACCCCCTACGTACAAGAATATAACTACTATAATACTACCCCCTACGTACAAGAATATAACTACTATAATACTACCCCCTACGTACAAGAATATAACTACTATAATACTACCCCCTACGTACAAGAATATAACTACTATAACACTACCCCCTACGTACAAGAATATAACTACTATAACACTGCCCCCTACGTACAAGAATATAACTACTATAATACTGCCCCCTACGTACAAGAATATAACTACTATAATACTGCCCCCTACGTACAAGAATATAACTACTATAATACTGCCCCCTATGTACAAGAATATAACTACTATAATACTGCTCCCTATGTACAAGAATATAACTACTATAATACTGCTCCCTATGTACAAGAATATAACTACTATAATACTGCCCCCTATGTACAAGAATATAACTACTATAATACTGCCCCCTATGTACAAGAATATAACTACTATAATACTGCCCCCTATGTACAAGAATATAACTACTATAATACTGCCCCCTATGTACAAGAATATAACTACTATAATACTGCCCCTATGTACAAGAATATAACTACTATAATACTGCCCCCTATGTACAAGAATATAACTACTATAATACTGCCCCCTATGTACAAGAATATAACTACTATAATACTGCCCCCTATGTACAAGAATATAACTACTATAATACTGCCTCCTATGTACAAGAATATAACTACTATAATACTGCTCCTATGTACAAGAATATAACTACTATAATACTGCTCCTATGTACAATAATATAACTACTATAATACTGCCCCCTATGTACAAGAATATAACTATTTTAATACTGCCCCCTATGTACAAGCATATAACTACTATAATACTGCCCCCTATGTACAAGCATATAACTACTATAATACTGCCCCCTATGTACAAGAATATAACTACTATAATACTGCCTCCTATGTACAAGAATATAACTACTATAATACTGTCCCTATGTGCAAGAATATAACTGCTATAATACTGCCCCCTATGTACAAGAATATAACTACTATAATACTGCTCCTGTGTACAAGAATATAACTACTATAATACTGCCCCCTATGTACAAGAATATAACTACTATAATATTGCCTCCTATGTACAAGAATATAACTACTATAATACTGCCCCCTATGTACAAGAATATAACTGCTATAATACTGCCCCCTATGTACAAGAATATAACTACTATAATACTGCTCCTGTGTACAAGAATATAACTACTATAATACTGCCCCCTATGTACAAGAATATAACTACTATAATACTGCCCCTATGTACAAGAATATAACTACTATAATACTGCCCCCTATGTACAAGAATATAACTACTATAATACTGCCCCTATGTACAAGAATATAACTACTATAATACTGCCCCCTATGTACAAGAATATAACTACTATAATACTGCCCCCTATGTACAAGAATATAACTACTATAATACTGCCCCCTATGTACAAGAATATAACTACTATAATACTGCCCCCTATGTACAAGAATATAACTACTATAATACTGCCTCCTGTGTACAAGAATATAACTACTATAATACTGCCCCCTATGTACAAGAATATAACTACTATAATACTGCCCCCTATGTACAAGAATATAACTACTATAATACTGCCCCCTATGTACAAGAATATAACTACTATATTACTGCCTCCTATGTACATGAATATAACTACTTCCCTATATGTACAAGAAACTGTCAGCAAGCTTGTTTTCAAGAAAGCCCCCTAAGAGCTTAGCTCCTGTAATGCAGTGGGCTGCAGGTACTTTTTCTAACTATAGAGGACTGTGTAGACAAGATTTCCCAGAACACATACAAGTTCCATAAAGACACACAAAATGCAGGTAATGCTGGGAGATTTCAGCTCCGACACCATTAGAACATTGAATACAGCTCTGGAGAATACGGCAGGATGTAACTCAGAATCAGTGGAGGGTAAGTAATGTAATGCCTGTACACAGTGACTCCAGTGTTTAAGCCGGTCCATTCTATTTGTAACCCCTTAGTGGTCTGCTCATACACAGTCCTCCTTCACAGAAGACAGTTCTGCCTTGGAAAAGCAGAAGTGAGAGCGGAGGCGCGGGGCTCAATGCCTCCAAGTGCACACGAAAAACCACAAGACGACTCATTCATAGTAAATAAATTATTTCCGGCCTCTGGTCAAACATTCACTTCATAAAGCTCACTACTTCTTGGCATTACACCTTCCTCTTCGTTTTCTTCCCGCCCTGAAAGCCACTACAGGGATAGTTAGCCTTTATGTGCTACAAGCCGTGACACATACAATAATACATAGCAGCATTAGGCAATATCAACCCATCTTAAAGAGACACTCTACGAAAGACCCTTTCTGTTCTATACCCTTCGTGAGTGCCCCCTGTGGGAGATTATGGTCATTACTCCCTACATCCCAACCAGTCAGGTGCGTTTCTTCCATACAGCTTACGGTCAGGGCTCCACAACACATAAACATGTACGGGAATTGCGTATTTTGTCAACGGTATACAGTATTAAGCAGGGTTCCCACAAGGCGCATTGCCGGCGGAAATCTCGCCGTTTGGCCGCAGCGAAAAACCGCAAGATTTCCGCTGGAAAAACGCTGCTTCAAAACCCGCGGCACTTAGCCGTGGGTTTGGAGAGGCTTGGTAGCACACTTTTCCATTGCAGCTGGCGCTCCCATAGAGGAGAGTGTGTCCGCAATGGAAAAAAAAAAAAGAATGGACATGTTGCGACCGGGGAATCCGCGCCGCAATGCCGGCTTTGCCGCGATGGATTCGAGAAATCTCGTCCACATGGCTGGCTAATCCCAGGATTAGCGGCCAAAGGTAGATTTGCCGCAGCACAATTCCAGACGGAATTTCCGCGGCAAATCCGCCCGGTGTGAACCCAACCTTAGGACTCTCTTACAAACAACGACCATCGTTCAGGAAATCCTTGAATTGTGCAAAACCAAATGCTAATCGTGAAGTGTAACCACCGTCAATGACCGGACAAAGGAGAAGTCGTTCACTGATCGCTCGTCATTTGTTTTACGCACGCATGAACACAGAATGATAATCGACCTCTGTAAACATCTACGAACGACTGCTTGTCTACTCTGAATGGACGTGGGTGGCCGGAAGACATCTCCGGGGCGCTCGACCTCCATAGCACAGGAGCCATGATCGTCGAGTCCCTTAGTCTATGGGATAACATGTGTACATGGGATGTCCTACATCCATAATTACCTGACCGATTACCACATGCAACCAATGGAGTACCCATCTTCTGCAATCGCAGCTCGCATATTGCATGAGATTGCAGTACAACATACCGCATGTTACAGTTCGCCGTGGAGCCGTGGCCTCATGAGTGGAGTAGGATAACAATCACAAGGTTTCTCCTCTGTTGTGGCCCACACTATACCGGTAAACATGCGGCGCACACAAATGTTCCTATGACACAGATATACCAGCAGTCAGCTGACTGGAGAGTCATGTTGCCTGGTAAGGTGTTGGCCAACGGCCAAGGCACAAAGGATTCCTCAGGTACCTGACACAATCCTCACCTTGCAGAGACATGGCAGAGAGCAGCTCACACTGCAAGAGCCTGAAATAGTCTGTTATTTCATGGAACTAGACGCTACAGAGGACAAACAACTGCACAAACATAACAAGTGACAATATATAAACACTGTAACAGCTAATACATAACCAGCAGCCATAACATACAACAATAAGTGATAATATGTAACAAGAGCTAACATATGATAACAAGTGATACATAAACACCACACAGCTAGGAGGGATAGATAACACTGGAGAAGAGAGGATTCAAAAAGACCTAAAAAAGCTTGAACAGTTGGCAGCGACTAACAGAATGGTATTTAACAAGGAGAAATGCAAAGTCCTACATCTGGGCAAGAAAAATAAAATAAGCACATACAGAATGGGAGGAATTGGGCTAAGCAGCAGCACATGTAAAAAAGACTTGGGTATACTAATAGATCACAGACTGAACATGAGTCAACAGTGTGATGCAGCAGCAAAAAAAGGCAAACACAATTCTGGGATGTATTAAGAGAAGCATAGAGTCTAGATCACGTGAGGTCATTATCCCCCTCTACTCTTCTTTAGTCAGACCTCATCTGAAATACTGCGTCCAGTTCTGGGCACCCCACTTTAAAAAAGACAGACAAACTGGACCTATCTTCAGAAAAGGGCTACTAGGATCGCGAGTGGTCTGCAAATCATGTCCTATTAGGAACGGTTAAAGGATTTGGGAATGTTTAGCTTGCAAAAAAGAAGGCTGAGAGGAGACTTAATAGCGGTCTACAAATATCTGAAGGGCTGTCACAGTGCAGAGGGATCAGCCCTATTCTCATTTGCACAAGGAAAGACTAGAAGCAATGGGATGAAACTGAAAGGGGGGAGACAGAGATTAGATATTAGACAGTGAGTGGATCAATGAGTGGAACAGGTTGCCATGGGAGGTGGTGAGTTCTCCTATTATGAAAGTGTTCAAACAAAGGCTGTACATACATCTGTCTGGGATGATTTAGTAAATCCTGCACTGAGCAGGGGGTCGGACCCGATGACCCTGGAGGTCCCTTCCAACTCTACCGTTCTATGATTCTATCCGTAAACTGAAATCATGGTGTAAAGAGGGGATGATTGTAACATTCTACATAATTTCCCCAATTAAAATGTCAGGAGGGCTCAGAAAAGGATTCATCGACCCCGCTAGGACATAAATGCGAGATGTAGAGCTAGGCACCTGTAATATTTACTGACGATGAGCAAGAACTTTCCACGTTGCTCTCACCCCTCGGCCGTACACCCAGCTCTCCGTGGGTGGGATGCAAGCAACCCCACCCTTAAAAAGGAACAGTCTGGGAAAACTGAACACTGTGTTCTACTTACTACAGGGGGCACAGACGAACAGTGCAGAACTATATGCAGTCTGTGATTAGTGGTCTGAAGTGGTTCTAGGAAATATTCTAAGAAGGTCCTACGGGAAGATCGCAGAGAATGACAAGTCCAGGCAGATGGGGAAGAGGTTTACAGCCGCAGTGATAATTCTGCCTCCATCTGTGTAAATGTACTAAAGTGCAGGCGACCATTGAGGATTTCCCTGTACACAGGACAGCAGCCACACTACACCCCGTCTCCGGTGGGACCCTGCACGGCCCCTGGAGCAGCCCCCAGAACACCATTCCCTGTGTTGAGCCGAGGCAATATGGCGGCCGCCTGGAGCGCAGCAGAACATAGGAGCCGTGTCTCCACTATATTCTCATGGGAAACATGAGGTCGGGGCAAAAAGGGTCACGCGGCACAACATACCCTCTGTGCTCACAACACTGAACGCAGCCGGCAAATGAGGCCTCGACCCTGAGAGAAAAGGTCTGTAGTGACCAGGCTGGGCGCCGCGGCTCTCCTCCACAACCACAAGTTTTAAATACACTTTGTAGTTTAATTTCTCACCATTTTCAAAACCCCTGTTACCTGTCAGTGAACAGCAAAACTCCTGAATATACTTAGTGACTGGTAAACTTGTTCTGGCCTAATCCTACTTACTCAGCTGTTGGAACTTCTGAGCGCTTGCTCATGGCTAGTTCCGCGAACCCCATTTAAATGAACAGAGCGTTGCAGTGCATGCGTAACTGCCGCTGCATTCAATCTGATGTCACTGCAGGGGATGCAGTGAGCCCACAGGGAGGAGGCAGGGGGGCACAGGATTCCCGTTTTTTGGACTCAGGATGGGACCATGACCAATCAGACTTACCACCCATCCTGTGGATAGGCAATATAAGTCATTTTGGGCAAAACCCCTTTACAGCTAGTTTCACACGAGCATATTAAAGGTGCATTTGTGTGGCCACAATACAGACGAGCGTCCCAGCCTGACCTGAACTCAGAGATTCACAGCAAGAGGTCCTCAACGCCTCGTGCCTCCATGAGGTTACTCGTTACTGTTGGTCTTAACATCCCAAAATTTTACATCCGGCACATAAAAAAAAAAAAATTAGGCCAAAATTCCTTCCCTTTTATCCGATCAGCGACAAAGAGTGAAACAAAGACTTCTATTCAGGATGAAACCTGCAGGATGTAAAAAAGCCAAATACTCCAAGCAGAGACCCCTCCCCTGGGGTGTACAAGTGCAGTGCGCCAATTCCCCCAGCTGCCCATGAACAGCATATAAACCAGCATCATTAATCAGTGTTACATCCCCTATTGTCGATCCCTCTCTTCTATTGCCCTGCCGAGTAGGTGTCAGTCTTCACTGCAGTACTGGGGTTCCTTTTATGAACCTGGAGGCTCAGGATGAACACAGCTATGTCTGAAGCAGTTCTATGACTGCTGGGAGTATGAACTGCTGTGAACGATCAATAAACATGGTTCACATCGACTAGAAGGCGCACAAATCACAAAGTGCAAACCCCAAAAAAGTAATGGTTTCGGGTAAGAATAGTGTTAATTATCCACAAGGCTTTTCTGAGAAGGGACGTCTGCCCCGCTACGTGCTGTCCTTGCTTGCTGGTCAATGCCGCTTCGCCAAGGTTGGGCCCTGATCCAAGTGCGTTGGTTGCCAAGGTTATAGAGACAGCTGAGATACTAGAAGCCTACATCCATCTCTAGGACGCTCAGGGAGCAGATGCTAAGAGGGACATTACCCCATTATATCCCATGGGCGTTTCATAAAGGTCTTCTGTCCAAAACAACAAGCTTGCTGACTGTTTCCACCAACACACTCCTGTATAGGGTGCTCTGTTTTGACCGGTAGTCTATGGGGACGGGGCAGCGAGGGTTGACACAACTGTAGCATCTCCACAGAAGCCATGAAGCATAGCACAGGGTCTATTGAAATCGCTGAGCTGACCGTGTAACGTATGGACACATTGGGTCGTCCAGAGAGGGGCGCTATTTGTAGCTGCTCTCTGCTCCGGCTAGTAGATGGAGATTAATCTACAATCCCTTAATGTAATCAATAATAAGAAAACAGTTCCACTGCTCCCAACATACGTCCGCAGTCCGGGAAATCCGACCGCATACAGTAGCGACATCCAGAATTCCAAAAGGAGCCCACAGCTGAGGGTTTGCTACAATAACCTGTAATGTAAAGGCCAATTTACACAACGATTATTGCTCAAAGTTCGTTCAAATGAACGAATTTGAGCGATAATCATGCAATGTAAATGCAAAAAACTAAATTGTTTACCATTCATACGCAAGTCGTTATCGCTAACTTTCAGTCAGCATAAAAACTATCGCTGGCTTCTCGTTCCGTGTCAACGCTCCCCGCTTCACATAGGAGGTGATGCGCTGACCACCCAGCGGCGGAGTCTGTCTAAGTGCTCTGCACAAGCACTAACGACCTTAGCAGTGCCATCAGCGCTCCTGCAGTTGTTTCGCCGACTGTCACCCATGTAACAGAGCCATAACAGCCTGGCCTCTGGAATGATACATTGTATCAGTGCGGGCAAAATGTAACAACTTATCAGCACAGAGGAGGGATCTGTGCTGCGCACACAGGACTGGATGCAAGTGCGGCCCAGGAAGCAGTATGGCCGTAGAGGAGGGCACAAGGTCTGTTTAAAGGGGTTGTAAGAGATAAGAAAGAAAAAAATTAAAACCAGGCCCCTCATGGCAAGAAAATAATAAACCAGCTAATACTCCACTCCTGCGGCTCCTTGGATGTCCCACGCCGACAGCTCCGGCTCACCCCTGTAATGTATGGTTCACAGACTGCAGCAGCCAATCACACCACCCAGAACTCCATCGCCAAGCTCTGTGATTGGCTGCTGCAGCCTGTAAACCATATGTCACGAGGGAGACCCAGAGCTGTCAGCACACAACATGCAGGGAGAGGCGAGTATTAGGGCTCATTTGCACGGCCGTATGCCTAAAACGCTGGCAGCGATTGTGTATTGCATATGGCAGTAAATCTCACGCACGCCATCATAAGCAGCGAGACTAGTTTATTTTTTAATTCCCTGCTCACTTTCATAGCGGCATAGCGAATTCAACACCGCAAATACGCAATAAATTGCATATATACAGCGTTTAATACACAACCCATAGAGAACAATAAGGCTGTGCGTGCGAGCCTCCATGCCCACCCGCATGACATCTTGCACCCAAGCTAGAGGTGGTACAACCTGGTACTAGATCCTCCTTGCCCACCTGTATCACATCTTGTATCAAAGCTAGAGTCAGCCCACCAGGGTACTAGAGCCTCCATGCCAACCTGCATAACATCTTGTATCCAAGCTAGAGGTGGTACAACCGGGTACTAGAGCCTCCATGCCCGCCCGTATCACTTCTTGTATCCAAGCTAGAGGTGGTACAATCGGGTACTAGAGCCTCCATACTCGCCAGTATCACATCTTGTATCCAAGCTAGAGGTGGTACAACAGGGTACTAGAGCCTCCATACTCGCCAGTATCATATCTTGTATCTAAGCTAGAGGCGGTACAACAGGGTACTAGAGCCTCCATGGCTGCCTGTATCACATCTAGTATCCAAGCTAGAGGTGGTACAACAGGGTACTATAGCCTCCATGGCTGCCTGTATCACATCTTGTATCCCACCTAGAAGCGGTACAACAGGGTACTAGAGCCTCCATGCCCACCCGTATCATATCTTGTATCTAAGCTAGAGGCGGTACAACAGGGTACTAGAGCCTCCATGCCCACCTGTATCACATCTTGTATCCAAGCTAGAGGCGGTACAACAGGGAACTAGAGTCTCCATGCCCACCTGTATCATATCTTGTATCTAAGCTAGAGGCGGTACAACAGGGTACTAGAGCCTCCATGCCCACCTGTATCACATCTTGTATCCAAGCTAGAGGCGGTACAACAGGGTACTAGAGCCTCCATGCCCACCTGTATCACATCTTGTATCCAAGCTAGAGGCAGTACAACAGGGTACTAGAGCCTCCATGCCCACCCGTATCATATCTTGTATCTAAGCTAGAGGCGGTACAACAGGGTACGAGAGCCTCCATGCCCACCTGTATCACATCTTGTATCCAAGCTAGAGGCGATACAACAGGGTACTAGAGCCTCCATGCCCACCCGTATCATATCTTGTATCTAAGCTAGAGGCGGTACAACAGGGTACTAGAGCCTCCATGCCCATCTGTATCACATCTTGTATCCAAGCTAGAGGCAGTACAACAGGGTACTAGAGCCTCCATGCCCACCTGTATTACATCTTGTACCCAAGCTAGAGGCGGTACAACAGGGTACTAGAGCCTCCATGCCCACTCGTATCACATCTTGTATCCAAGCTAGAGGCGGTACAACAGGGTACTAGAGCCTCCATGCCCACTCGTATCACATCTTGTATCCAAGCTAGAGGCGGTACAACAGGGTACTAGAGCTTCCATGCCCACCTGTATCACATCTTGTATCCAAGCTAGAGGCGGTACAACAGGGTACTAGAGCCTCCATGCCCACTCGTATCACATCTTGTATCCAAGCTCGAGGCGGTACAACAGGGTACTAGAGCTTCCATGCCCACCTGTATCACATCTTGTATCCAAGCTAGAGGCGGTACAACAGGGTACTAGAGCCTCCATGCCCATCCGTATCACATCTTGTAGCCAAGCTAGAGGCGGTACAACAGGGTACTAGAGCTTCCATGCCCACCTGTATCACATCTTGTATCCAAGCTAGAGGCAGTACAACAGGGTACTAGAGCCTCCATGCTTGTCCATATCACATCCTGTATCCAAGCTAGAGGTGGTACAACAGGGTACTAGAGCCTCCATGCCCACCTGTATCACATCTTGTATCCAAGCTAGAGGCGGTACAACAAAGTACTAGAGCCTCCATGCCTGCCTGTATCACATCTTGTATCCAAGCTAGAGGCGGTACAACAGGGTACTAGAGCCTCCATGCCTGCCTGTATCACATCTTGTATCCAAGCTAGAGGTGGTACAACAGGGTACTAGAGCCTCCATGCCTGCCTGTATCACATCTTGTATCCAAGCTAGAGGTGATACAACAGGGTACTAGAGCCTCCATGCCTGCCTGTATCACATCTTGTATCCAAGCTAGAGGCGGTACAACAGGGTGCTAGAGCCTCCATGCCTGCCTGTATCACATCTTGTATCCAAGCTAGAGGCGGTACAACAGGGTACTAGAGCCTCCATGCCTGCCTGTATCACATCTTGTATCCAAGCTAGAGGCGGTACAACAGGGTGCTAGAGCCTCCATGCCCCCACTTACTTACTGATAACGTTACAATCACACAGAGAAGTTTCCTCCTCTCCAACAACTTCTAGGGGGGGGATGGGCTCTTACAAGGACTATACACTACAGGGGACCCCCGACCCCTCCTCACTTGATGTACCATATATATCAGAAGAGCGGGAGGGCTCACAAGTGACAGTCTCGGGGTGGTATGACATCACATGTCCCGTTCATTGCAAGGTATTGCGTCATGCCGCGTGGTGTATGACGTCACATGGTCAGCCGTAAAAGTGGCGCTATTACCTGTGAGCGAGGTAAAAGGGAGCTGCGGCGGGTTCTCCGGCGGGATTATATTTCCAGAAAGCGGGGACCAAGCGCTGGTATCCGGCACACACGGCTCCGTGCCCGCCCTGCAACCCCCGACCCTTCCCCTCTCACCCGGCAACGCCCGCCCAGACCGTCTGTCACTGTCAGGACTACTGAACCACAGCGGCGCCTAGTGGCGGGAGGGGGCGTGACGGCGAATTATGCTACGAATTACTGATCAGCAGCGGCCAGTGGTGGAGCTCTATGGTCCCATTTCTAATGTCCACTAGATGATGTCCCCATTATATATACTGCAGACGATATACTGCACTGCTCATATACGGGGAATGATGTGCCTCATATATAGTGCAGAGAATATACTGCACTGCTCATATACAGGGGATGATGTCCCCATTATATATTCTGCAGAGAATATACTGCACTGCTCATATACAGGGGAGAATGTGCCCATTATATATACTGCAGAGGATATACTGCACTGCTCATATACAGGGGATGATGTGTCCACTACATATATAGTGCACAGGATATATGGCACTGCTTATATACAGGGGATGATGTGCCCACTACATATATAGTCCACAGGATATATGGCACTGCTTATATACAGGGGATGATGTGCCCACTACATATATAGTGCACAGGATATATGGCACTGCTTATATACAGGGGATGATGTGCCCACTACATATATAGTCCACAGGATATATGGCACTGCTTATATACAGGGGATGAGATGTCCACTACATATATAGTGCGCAGGATATATGGCACTGCTTATATACAGGGGATGAGATGCCCACTACATATATAGTGCACAGGATATATGGTACTGCTTATATACAGGGGGATGAGATGCCCACTACATATATAGTGCACAGGATATATGGCACTGCTTATATACAGGGGATGAGATGCCCACTACATATATAGTGCACAGGATGGCACTGCTTATATACAGGGGGATGAGATGCCCACTACATATTTAGTGCGCAGGATATATGGCACTGCTTATATACAGGGGATGAGATGCCCACTACATATATAGTGCACAGGATATATGGTACTGCTTATATACAGGGGGATGAGATGCCCACTACATATATAGTGCACAGGATATATGGCACTGCTTATATACAGGGGATGAGATGCCCACTACATATATAGTGCACAGGATATATGGTACTGCTTATATACAGGGGGATGAGATGCCCACTACATATATAGTGCACAGGATATATGGCACTGCTTATATACAGGGGATGATGTGCCCACTACATATATAGTCCACAGGATGGCACTGCTTATATACAGGGGATGAGATGCCCACTACATATATAGTGCACAGGATATATGGCACTGCTTATATAGAGGGGATGAGGTGCCCACTACATATATAGTCCACAGGATGGCACTGCTTATATACAGGGGATGAGATGCCCACTACATATATAGTCCACAGGATGGCACTGCTTATATACAAGGGATGAGATGCCCACTACATATATAGTGCACAGGATATATGGCACTGCTTATATACAGGGGATGAGATGCCCACTACATCTATAGTGCACAGGATATATGGCACTGCTTATATACAGGGGATGAGATGCCCACTACATATATAGTGCACAGGATATATGGCACTGCTTATATACAGGGGATGAGATGCCCACTACATATATAGTGCACAGGATATATGGCACTGCTTATATAGAGGGGATGAGATGCCCACTACATATATAGTGCACAGGATATATGGCACTGCTTATATACAGGGGATGAGATGCCCACTACATATATAGTCCACAGGATGGCACTGCTTATATACAGGGGATGAGATGCCCACTACATATATAGTCCACAGGATATATTGCACTGCTTATATACAGGGGATGAGATGCCCACTACATATATAGTGCACAGGATATATGGCACTGCTCATATACAGGGGATGAGATGCCCACTACATATATAGTCCACAGGATATATGGCACTGCTTATATACAGGGGGATGAGATGCCCACTACATATATAGTGCGCAGGATATATGGCACTGCTTATATACAGGGGATGAGATGCCCACTACATATATAGTGCACAGGATATATGGTACTGCTTATATACAGGGGGATGAGATGCCCACTACATATATAGTGCACAGGATATATGGCACTGCTTATATACAGGGGATGAGATGCCCACTACATATATAGTGCACAGGATGGCACTGCTTATATACAGGGGGATGAGATGCCCACTACATATATAGTGCGCAGGATATATGGCACTGCTTATATACAGGGGATGAGATGCCCACTACATATATAGTGCACAGGATATATGGTACTGCTTATATACAGGGGGATGAGATGCCCACTACATATATAGTGCACAGGATATATGGCACTGCTTATATACAGGGAATGAGATGCCCACTACATATATAGTGCACAGGATGGCACTGCTTATATACAGGGGGATGAGATGCCCACTACATATATAGTGCACAGGATATATGGCACTGCTTATATACAGGGGATGAGATGCCCACTACATATATAGTGCACAGGATGGCACTGCTTATATACAGGGGGATGAGATGCCCACTACATATATAGTGCACAGGATATATGGCACTGCTTATATACAGGGGATGAGATGCCCACTACATATATAGTGCACAGGATGGCACTGCTTATATACAGGGGGATGAGATGCCCACTACATATATAGTGCACAGGATATATGGCACTGCTTATATACAGGGGATGAGATGCCCACTACATATATAGTGCACAGGATATATGGCACTGCTTATATACAGGGGATGAGATGCCCACTACATATATAGTGCACAGGATATATGGTACTGCTTATATACAGGGGATGAGATGCCCACTACATATATAGTACACAGGATATATGGCACTGCTTATATACAGGGGGATGAGATGCCCACTACATATATAGTGCACAGGATGGCACTGCTTATATAGAGGGGATGAGATGTCCACTACATATATAGTGCACAGGATATATGGCACTGCTTATATACAGGGGATGAGATGCCCACTACATATATAGTCCACAGGATGGCACTGCTTATATACAGGGGATGAGATGCCCACTACATATATAGTCCACAGGATATATTGCACTGCTTATATACAGGGGATGAGATGCCCACTACATATATAGTGCACAGGATATATGGCACTGCTCATATACAGGGGATGAGATGCCCACTACATATATAGTGCACAGGATATATGGCACTGCTCATACACAGGGGATAAGATGCCCACTACATATATAGTGCACAGGATATATGGCACTGCTCATATACAGGGGATGAGATGCCCACTACATATATAGTCCACAGGATATATGGCACTGCTTATATACAGGGGGATGAGATGCCCACTACATATATAGTGCGCAGGATATATGGCACTGCTTATATACAGGGGATGAGATGCCCACTACATATATAGTGCACAGGATATATGGTACTGCTTATATACAGGGGGATGAGATGCCCACTACATA
The DNA here is from genome assembly GCF_035609145.1 of Eleutherodactylus coqui. Lineage (NCBI taxonomy): Eukaryota > Metazoa > Chordata > Amphibia > Anura > Eleutherodactylidae > Eleutherodactylus > Eleutherodactylus coqui. The sequence continues at coordinate 114,710,570 of NC_089848.1, forward strand.
TATAGTGCACAGGATATATGGCACTGCTTATATACAGGGGATGAGATGCCCACTACATATATAGTGCACAGGATATATGGCACTGCTCATATAGAGGGGATGAGATGCCCACTACATATATAGTGCACAGGATATATGGCACTGCTTATATACAGGGGATGAGATGCCCACTACATATATAGTGCACAGGATATATGGCACTGCTTATAGACAGGGGATGATGTGCCCACTACATATATAGTGTACAGGATATATGGCACTGCTTATATACAGGGGGATGAGATGCCCACTACATATATAGTGCACAGGATATATGGCACTGCTTATATACAGGGGGATGAGATGCCCACTACATATATAGTGCACAGGATATATGGTACTGCTTATATACAGGGGGATGAGATGCCCACTACATATATAGTGCACAGGATATATGGCACTGCTTATATAGAGGGGATGAGGTGCCCACTACATATATAGTCCACAGGATGGCACTGCTTATATACAGGGGATGAGATGCCCACTACATATCTAGTCCACAGGATGGCACTGCTTATATACAAGGGATGAGATGCCCACTACATATATAGTGCACAGGATATATGGCACTGCTTATATACAGGGGATGAGATGCCCACTACATATATAGTGCACAGGATATATGGCACTGCTTATATACATGGGATGAGATGCCCACTACATATATAGTGCACAGGATATATGGCACTGCTTATATACAGGGGATGAGATGCCCACTACATATATAGTGCACAGGATATATGGCACTGCTTATATAGAGGGGATGAGATGCCCACTACATATATAGTGCACAGGATATATGGCACTGCTTATATACAGGGGATGAGATGCCCACTACATATATAGTCCACAGGATGGCACTGCTTATATACAGGGGATGAGATGCCTACTACATATATAGTCCACAGGATATATTGCACTGCTTATATACAGGGGATGAGATGCCCACTACATATATAGTGCACAGGATATATGGCACTGCTCATATACAGGGGATGAGATGCCCACTACATATATAGTGCACAGGATATATGGCACTGCTCATATACAGGGGATGAGATGCCCACTACATATATAGTCCACAGGATATATGGCACTGCTTATATACAGGGGGATGAGATGCCCACTACATATATAGTGCGCAGGATATATGGCACTGCTTATATACAGGGGATGAGATGCCCACTACATATATAGTGCACAGGATATATGGTACTGCTTATATACAGGGGGATGAGATGCCCACTACATATATAGTGCACAGGATATATGGCACTGCTTATATACAGGGGATGAGATGCCCACTACATATATAGTGCACAGGATGGCACTGCTTATATACAGGGGGATGAGATGCCCACTACATATATAGTGCGCAGGATATATGGCACTGCTTATATACAGGGGATGAGATGCCCACTACATATATAGTGCACAGGATATATGGTACTGCTTATATACAGGGGGATGAGATGCCCACTACATATATAGTGCACAGGATATATGGCACTGCTTATATACAGGGGATGAGATGCCCACTACATATATAGTGCACAGGATGGCACTGCTTATATACAGGGGGATGAGATGCCCACTACATATATAGTGCACAGGATATATGGCACTGCTTATATACAGGGGATGAGATGCCCACTACATATATAGTGCACAGGATATATGGCACTGCTTATATACAGGGGATGAGATGCCCACTACATATATAGTGCACAGGATATATGGCACTGCTTATATAGAGGGGATGAGATGCCCACTACATATATAGTGCACAGGATATATGGCACTGCTTATATACAGGGGATGAGATGCCCACTACATATATAGTCCACAGGATGGCACTGCTTATATACAGGGGATGAGATGCCCACTACATATATAGTCCACAGGATATATTGCACTGCTTATATACAGGGGATGAGATGCCCACTACATATATAGTGCACAGGATATATGGCACTGCTCATATACAGGGGATGAGATGCCCACTACATATATAGTCCACAGGATATATGGCACTGCTTATATACAGGGGGATGAGATGCCCACTACATATATAGTGCGCAGGATATATGGCACTGCTTATATACAGGGGATGAGATGCCCACTACATATATAGTGCACAGGATATATGGTACTGCTTATATACAGGGGGATGAGATGCCCACTACATATATAGTGCACAGGATATATGGCACTGCTTATATACAGGGGATGAGATGCCCACTACATATATAGTGCACAGGATGGCACTGCTTATATACAGGGGGATGAGATGCCCACTACATATATAGTGCACAGGATATATGGCACTGCTTATATACAGGGGATGAGATGCCCACTACATATATAGTGCACAGGATATATGGCACTGCTTATATACAGGGGATGAGATGCCCACTACATATATAGTGCACAGGATATATGGCACTGCTTATATAGAGGGGATGAGATGCCCACTACATATATAGTGCACAGGATATATGGCACTGCTTATATACAGGGGATGAGATGCCCACTACATATATAGTCCACAGGATGGCACTGCTTATATACAGGGGATGAGATGCCCACTACATATATAGTCCACAGGATATATTGCACTGCTTATATACAGGGGATGAGATGCCCACTACATATATAGTGCACAGGATATATGGCACTGCTTATATACAGGGGGATGAGATGCCCACTACATATATAGTGCGCAGGATATATGGCACTGCTTATATACAGGGGATGAGATGCCCACTACATATATAGTGCACAGGATATATGGTACTGCTTATATACAGGGGGATGAGATGCCCACTACATATATAGTGCACAGGATATATGGCACTGCTTATATACAGGGGATGAGATGCCCACTACATATATAGTGCACAGGATGGCACTGCTTATATACAGGGGGATGAGATGCCCACTACATATATAGTGCGCAGGATATATGGCACTGCTTATATACAGGGGATGAGATGCCCACTACATATATAGTGCACAGGATATATGGTACTGCTTATATACAGGGGGATGAGATGCCCACTACATATATAGTGCACAGGATATATGGCACTGCTTATATACAGGGGATGAGATGCCCACTACATATATAGTGCACAGGATGGCACTGCTTATATACAGGGGGATGAGATGCCCACTACATATATAGTGCACAGGATATATGGCACTGCTTATATACAGGGGATGAGATGCCCACTACATATATAGTGCACAGGATATATGGCACTGCTTATATACAGGGGATGAGATGCCCACTACATATATAGTGCACAGGATATATGGCACTGCTTATATAGAGGGGATGAGATGCCCACTACATATATAGTGCACAGGATATATGGCACTGCTTATATACAGGGGATGAGATGCCCACTACATATATAGTCCACAGGATGGCACTGCTTATATACAGGGGATGAGATGCCCACTACATATATAGTCCACAGGATATATTGCACTGCTTATATACAGGGGATGAGATGCCCACTACATATATAGTGCACAGGATATATGGCACTGCTCATATACAGGGGATGAGATGCCCACTACATATATAGTCCACAGGATATATGGCACTGCTTATATACAGGGGGATGAGATGCCCACTACATATATAGTGCGCAGGATATATGGCACTGCTTATATACAGGGGATGAGATGCCCACTACATATATAGTGCACAGGATATATGGTACTGCTTATATACAGGGGGATGAGATGCCCACTACATATATAGTGCACAGGATATATGGCACTGCTTATATACAGGGGATGAGATGCCCACTACATATATAGTGCACAGGATGGCACTGCTTATATACAGGGGGATGAGATGCCCACTACATATATAGTGCGCAGGATATATGGCACTGCTTATATACAGGGGATGAGATGCCCACTACATATATAGTGCACAGGATATATGGTACTGCTTATATACAGGGGGATGAGATGCCCACTACATATATAGTGCACAGGATATATGGCACTGCTTATATACAGGGGATGAGATGCCCACTACATATATAGTGCACAGGATGGCACTGCTTATATACAGGGGGATGAGATGCCCACTACATATATAGTGCACAGGATATATGGCACTGCTTATATACAGGGGATGAGATGCCCACTACATATATAGTGCACAGGATATATGGCACTGCTTATATACAGGGGATGAGATGCCCACTACATATATAGTGCACAGGATGGCACTGCTTATATACAGGGGGATGAGATGCCCACTACATATATAGTGCACAGGATATATGGCACTGCTTATATACAGGGGATGAGATGCCCACTACATATATAGTGCACAGGATATATGGCACTGCTTATATAGAGGGGATGAGATGCCCACTACATATATAGTGCACAGGATATATGGCACTGCTTATATACAGGGGATGAGATGCCCACTACATATATAGTCCACAGGATGGCACTGCTTATATACAGGGGATGAGATGCCCACTACATATATAGTCCACAGGATATATTGCACTGCTTATATACAGGGGATGAGATGCCCACTACATATATAGTGCACAGGATATATGGCACTGCTCATATACAGGGGATGAGATGCCCACTACATATATAGTGCACAGGATATATGGCACTGCTCATACACAGGGGATAAGATGCCCACTACATATATAGTGCACAGGATATATGGCACTGCTCATATACAGGGGATGAGATGCCCACTACATATATAGTCCACAGGATATATGGCACTGCTTATATACAGGGGGATGAGATGCCCACTACATATATAGTGCGCAGGATATATGGCACTGCTTATATACAGGGGATGAGATGCCCACTACATATATAGTGCACAGGATATATGGTACTGCTTATATACAGGGGGATGAGATGCCCACTACATATATAGTGCACAGGATATATGGCACTGCTTATATACAGGGGATGAGATGCCCACTACATATATAGTGCACAGGATGGCACTGCTTATATACAGGGGGATGAGATGCCCACTACATATATAGTGCGCAGGATATATGGCACTGCTTATATACAGGGGATGAGATGCCCACTACATATATAGTGCACAGGATATATGGCACTGCTCATATAGAGGGGATGAGATGCCCACTACATATATAGTGCACAGGATATATGGCACTGCTTATATACAGGGGATGAGATGCCCACTACATATATAGTGCACAGGATATATGGCACTGCTTATATACAGGGGATGAGATGCCCACTACATATATAGTGCACAGGATATATGGCACTGCTTATAGACAGGGGATGATGTGCCCACTACATATATAGTGTACAGGATATATGGCACTGCTTATATACAGGGGGATGAGATGCCCACTACATATATAGTGCACAGGATATATGGCACTGCTTATATACAGGGGGATGAGATGCCCACTACATATATAGTGCACAGGATATATGGTACTGCTTATATACAGGGGGATGAGATGCCCACTACATATATAGTGCACAGGATATATGGCACTGCTTATATAGAGGGGATGAGGTGCCCACTACATATATAGTCCACAGGATGGCACTGCTTATATACAGGGGATGAGATGCCCACTACATATATAGTCCACAGGATGGCACTGCTTATATACAAGGGATGAGATGCCCACTACATATATAGTGCACAGGATATATGGCACTGCTTATATACAGGGGATGAGATGCCCACTACATATATAGTGCACAGGATATATGGCACTGCTTATATACATGGGATGAGATGCCCACTACATATATAGTGCACAGGATATATGGCACTGCTTATATACAGGGGATGAGATGCCCACTACATATATAGTGCACAGGATATATGGCACTGCTTATATAGAGGGGATGAGATGCCCACTACATATATAGTGCACAGGATATATGGCACTGCTTATATACAGGGGATGAGATGCCCACTACATATATAGTCCACAGGATGGCACTGCTTATATACAGGGGATGAGATGCCCACTACATATATAGTCCACAGGATATATTGCACTGCTTATATACAGGGGATGAGATGCCCACTACATATATAGTCCACAGGATATATTGCACTGCTTATATACAGGGGATGAGATGCCCACTACATATATAGTGCACAGGATATATGGCACTGCTCATATACAGGGGATGAGATGCCCACTACATATATAGTGCACAGGATATATGGCACTGCTCATATACAGGGGATGAGATGCCCACTACATATATAGTCCACAGGATATATGGCACTGCTTATATACAGGGGGATGAGATGCCCACTACATATATAGTGCGCAGGATATATGGCACTGCTTATATACAGGGGATGAGATGCCCACTACATATATAGTGCACAGGATATATGGTACTGCTTATATACAGGGGGATGAGATGCCCACTACATATATAGTGCACAGGATATATGGCACTGCTTATATACAGGGGATGAGATGCCCACTACATATATAGTGCACAGGATGGCACTGCTTATATACAGGGGGATGAGATGCCCACTACATATATAGTGCGCAGGATATATGGCACTGCTTATATACAGGGGATGAGATGCCCACTACATATATAGTGCACAGGATATATGGTACTGCTTATATACAGGGGGATGACATGCCCACTACATATATAGTGCACAGGATATATGGCACTGCTTATATACAGGGGATGAGATGCCCACTACATATATAGTGCACAGGATGGCACTGCTTATATACAGGGGGATGAGATGCCCACTACATATATAGTGCACAGGATATATGGCACTGCTTATATACAGGGGATGAGATGCCCACTACATATATAGTGCACAGGATATATGGCACTGCTTATATACAGGGGATGAGATGCCCACTACATATATAGTGCACAGGATGGCACTGCTTATATACAGGGGGATGAGATGCCCTCTACATATATAGTGCACAGGATATATGGCACTGCTTATATACAGGGGATGAGATGCCCACTACATATATAGTGCACAGGATATATGGCACTGCTTATATAGAGGGGATGAGATGCCCACTACATATATAGTGCACAGGATATATGGCACTGCTTATATACAGGGGATGAGATGCCCACTACATATATAGTCCACAGGATGGCACTGCTTATATACAGGGGATGAGATGCCCACTACATATATAGTCCACAGGATATATTGCACTGCTTATATACAGGGGATGAGATGCCCACTACATATATAGTGCACAGGATATATGGCACTGCTCATATACAGGGGATGAGATGCCCACTACATATATAGTGCACAGGATATATGGCACTGCTCATACACAGGGGATAAGATGCCCACTACATATATAGTGCACAGGATATATGGCACTGCTCATATACAGGGGATGAGATGCCCACTACATATATAGTCCACAGGATATATGGCACTGCTTATATACAGGGGGATGAGATGCCCACTACATATATAGTGCGCAGGATATATGGCACTGCTTATATACAGGGGATGAGATGCCCACTACATATATAGTGCACAGGATATATGGTACTGCTTATATACAGGGGGATGAGATGCCCACTACATATATAGTGCACAGGATATATGGCACTGCTTATATACAGGGGATGAGATGCCCACTACATATATAGTGCACAGGATGGCACTGCTTATATACAGGGGGATGAGATGCCCACTACATATATAGTGCGCAGGATATATGGCACTGCTTATATACAGGGGATGAGATGCCCACTACATATATAGTGCACAGGATATATGGCACTGCTCATATAGAGGGGATGAGATGCCCACTACATATATAGTGCACAGGATATATGGCACTGCTTATATACAGGGGATGAGATGCCCACTACATATATAGTGCACAGGATATATGGCACTGCTTATATACAGGGGATGAGATGCCCACTACATATATAGTGCACAGGATATATGGCACTGCTTATAGACAGGGGATGATGTGCCCACTACATATATAGTGTACAGGATATATGGCACTGCTTATATACAGGGGGATGAGATGCCCACTACATATATAGTGCACAGGATATATGGCACTGCTTATATACAGGGGGATGAGATGCCCACTACATATATAGTGCACAGGATATATGGTACTGCTTATATACAGGGGGATGAGATGCCCACTACATATATAGTACACAGGATATATGGCACTGCTTATATACAGGGGGATGAGATGCCCACTACATATATAGTGCACAGGATGGCACTGCTTATATAGAGGGGATGAGATGCCCACTACATATATAGTGCACAGGATATATGGCACTGCTTATATACAGGGGATGAGATGCCCACTACATATATAGTCCACAGGATGGCACTGCTTATATACAGGGGGATGAGATGCCCACTACATATATAGTGCACAGGATATATGGCACTGCTTATATACAGGGGATGAGATGCCCACTACATATATAGTGCACAGGATGGCACTGCTTATATACAGGGGGATGAGATGCCCACTACATATATAGTGCGCAGGATATATGGCACTGCTTATATACAGGGGATGAGATGCCCACTACATATATAGTGCACAGGATATATGGCACTGCTTATATACAGGGGATGAGATGCCCACTACATATATAGTGCACAGGATATATGGCACTGCTTATATACAGGGGATGAGATGCCCACTACATATATAGTGCACAGGATATATGGCACTGCTTATAGACAGGGGATGATGTGCCCACTACATATATAGTGTACAGGATATATGGCACTGCTTATATACAGGGGGATGAGATGCCCACTACATATATAGTGCACAGGATATATGGCACTGCTTATATACAGGGGGATGAGATGCCCACTACATATATAGTGCACAGGATATATGGTACTGCTTATATACAGGGGGATGAGATGCCCACTACATATATAGTACACAGGATATATGGCACTGCTTATATACAGGGGGATGAGATGCCCACTACATATATAGTGCACAGGATGGCACTGCTTATATAGAGGGGATGAGATGCCCACTACATATATAGTGCACAGGATATATGGCACTGCTTATATACAGGGGATGAGATGCCCACTACATATATAGTCCACAGGATGGCACTGCTTATATACAGGGGGATGAGATGCCCACTACATATATAGTGCACAGGATATATGGCACTGCTTATATACAGGGGATGAGATGCCCACTACATATATAGTGCACAGGATGGCACTGCTTATATACAGGGGGATGAGATGCCCACTACATATATAGTGCGCAGGATATATGGCACTGCTTATATACAGGGGATGAGATGCCCACTACATATATAGTGCACAGGATATATGGTACTGCTTATATACAGGGGGATGAGATGCCCACTACATATATAGTGCACAGGATATATGGCACTGCTTATATACAGGGGATGAGATGCCCACTACATATATAGTGCACAGGATGGCACTGCTTATATACAGGGGGATGAGATGCCCACTACATATATAGTGCACAGGATATATGGCACTGCTTATATACAGGGGATGAGATGCCCACTACATATATAGTGCACAGGATATATGGCACTGCTTATATACAGGGGATGAGATGCCCACTACATATATAGTGCACAGGATGGCACTGCTTATATACAGGGGGATGAGATGCCCACTACATATATAGTGCACAGGATATATGGCACTGCTTATATACAGGGGATGAGATGCCCACTACATATATAGTGCACAGGATATATGGCACTGCTTATATAGAGGGGATGAGATGCCCACTACATATATAGTGCACAGGATATATGGCACTGCTTATATACAGGGGATGAGATGCCCACTACATATATAGTCCACAGGATGGCACTGCTTATATACAGGGGATGAGATGCCCACTACATATATAGTCCACAGGATATATTGCACTGCTTATATACAGGGGATGAGATGCCCACTACATATATAGTGCACAGGATATATGGCACTGCTCATATACAGGGGATGAGATGCCCACTACATATATAGTGCACAGGATATATGGCACTGCTCATACACAGGGGATAAGATGCCCACTACATATATAGTGCACAGGATATATGGCACTGCTCATATACAGGGGATGAGATGCCCACTACATATATAGTCCACAGGATATATGGCACTGCTTATATACAGGGGGATGAGATGCCCACTACATATATAGTGCGCAGGATATATGGCACTGCTTATATACAGGGGATGAGATGCCCACTACATATATAGTGCACAGGATATATGGTACTGCTTATATACAGGGGGATGAGATGCCCACTACATATATAGTGCACAGGATATATGGCACTGCTTATATACAGGGGATGAGATGCCCACTACATATATAGTGCACAGGATGGCACTGCTTATATAGAGGGGATGAGATGCCCACTACATATATAGTGCACAGGATATATGGCACTGCTTATATACAGGGGATGAGATGCCCACTACATATATAGTGCACAGGATATATGGCACTGCTTATATACAGGGGATGAGATGCCCACTACATATATAGTGCACAGGATATATGGCACTGCTTATAGACAGGGGATGATGTGCCCACTACATATATAGTGTACAGGATATATGGCACTGCTTATATACAGGGGGATGAGATGCCCACTACATATATAGTGCACAGGATATATGGCACTGCTTATATACAGGGGGATGAGATGCCCACTACATATATAGTGCACAGGATATATGGTACTGCTTATATACAGGGGGATGAGATGCCCACTACATATATAGTACACAGGATATATGGCACTGCTTATATACAGGGGGATGAGATGCCCACTACATATATAGTGCACAGGATGGCACTGCTTATATAGAGGGGATGAGATGCCCACTACATATATAGTGCACAGGATATATGGCACTGCTTATATACAGGGGATGAGATGCCCACTACATATATAGTCCACAGGATGGCACTGCTTATATACAGGGGATGAGATGCCCACTACATACAGATAGTCCCCGACTTGCGAACGGGTTCCGTTCCGGGAGCCCGTTCGCAAGTCCGTTTTGTTCGCAAGTCGAACAAATGGTTGTATGGAGGGGATCGCGGGTGGATCCCGCTCCATACAACGTCGGGTGCCAGCTGTTTCTTACATCGGGCACCCGGCGGCAGCAGTTCCGACGAGCCGTGGCGCTTGTCGGAACTGTTAACACTTTAAATACCGCTCTGACAGCGGTATTTAAAGTGTTAACAGTTCTGACGAGCGGCGCGGCTCGTCGGAACTGCTGCCGCCGGGTGCCCGCTGTAAGAAACAGCCTGCACCCGACATTCAGGGGGCCCGTACAGCGTCCCATGATGAGATCGCGGGACGCTGTGTGGTTGCTAGGCAGCCGGGGAGCTCCTGAAAGGCCCCAGGGCTGCCTATGCAGAGCGCCTATCAAGCGCACGGACTGATAGGCGCTCTGCAGACAGCCCTAGGGCCTTTCAGAAGGCCCCCGGCTGCCTAGCAACCGCGATCTGACCGGACAGGCTTCTATCAGGCTTGATAGCAGCCTGCCCGGTCCCTGCACAGTATGATGTGATGCCATAGCATTACATCATACTGTGCAGGACAGATAGTTCGTATCTAGCGAAATTCGTAACTCGAATGTTCGCAAGTCGGGGACTATCTGTATATAGTCCACAGGATGGCACTGCTTATATACAAGGGATGAGATGCCCACTACATATATAGTGCACAGGATATATGGCACTGCTTATATACAGGGGATGAGATGCCCACTACATATATAGTGCACAGGATATATGGTACTGCTTATATACAGGGGATGAGATGCCCACTACATATATAGTGCACAGGATATATGGCACTGCTTATATACAGGGGATGAGATGCCCACTACATATATAGTGCACAGGATATATGGTACTGCTTATATACAAGGGATGAGATGCCCACTACATATATAGTGCACAGGATATATGGTACTGCTTATATACAGGGGATGAGATGCCCACTACATATATAGTGCACAGGATATATGGCACTGCTTATATACAGGGGATGAGATGCCCACTACATATATAGTGCACAGGATATATGGCACTGCTTATATACAGGGGATGAGATGCCCACTACATATATAGTGCACAGGATATATGGTACTGCTTATATACAGGGGATGAGATGCCCACTACATATATAGTGCACAGGATATATGGTACTGCTTATATACAGGGGATGAGATGCCCACTACATATATAGTGCACAGGATATATGGTACTGCTTATATACAGGGGATGAGATGCCCACTACATATATAGTGCACAGGATATATGGTACTGCTTATATACAGGGGATGAGATGCCCACTACATATATAGTGCACAGGATATATGGCACTGCTTATATACAGGGGATGAGATGCCCACTACATATATAGTACACAGGATATATGGCACTGCTTATATACAGGGGATGAGATGCCCACTACATATATAGTGCACAGGATATATGGCACTGCTTATATACAGGGGATGAGATGCCCACTACATATATAGTACACAGGATATATGGCACTGCTTATATACAGGGGATGAGATGCCCATCTTCTGTTTGTTGGAGCGTCACGCACAAACTGTACGGCCGGCTGACATGACGTTTTGCACACAGTATAATCTCGGCCCGGAGAAGGTTATAGGCTTAAAACAATTCAGAAATGTTGTTGTCTCGGCAACCTTATTTGCATTTTTTTGCCTTTTCTTGAATTTTAATGGAGCAAACGCCAAATTTGCTTTCACCAATGGATTCTACGGACTCTATTTACTATTCCTGGTTATGACCAACAAGTAATTCCCGCTAGAAGAATCAGACTGAGCGCTGACCATGTGTGCTTCAGGAAATGATCTCTGCCCAGACAGGAATACATGGAGCAGCTGAGGATTGAAAACTGTTGCCCATAGCAACCAATCACAGCGCAGCTTTCATGTTACCTCAGTAGTAAGATATATAACAACCAATCACAACACAGCTTTCATTTTTACCTCAGCAGAACAAATGACAGCTGAGCTATGATTGGTTGATATTGGCAACAAAAAAATACACAGTTTTACTCAAATCGGACCAGAACTGCGTAGTTGTATACAACACAAACAAACAGATTTTGTGTTTTAGATATAAGTAGCTTTCATTTTATCTCAGCACTGAGGATTAAAAGCTGTGGCCTGCAGCACCCAATCACAGCGCAGCTTTTATTTTACCTCAGCGGTATAATATATAACAACCAATCACAGCACAGCTTTCATGTTACCTCAGCAGTATAATATAAAACAACGCTGTAATGGATTAAAATCCTGCGGTGCCCGCCCGGTCCCGCTGCTCGAGAAGGCACATGTGCAGGCCCTGAAGGTTGGATGATTCTGAGAGTGATTGGGAGAAGGTGCTGTGGGCAGAGGAGACAAATCGAGCTCTTTGGCATTAACTCAACTCGTTGTGTTTGGAGGAAGAGAAATGCTGACTATGACCCAAAGAACACCGCCCAACTGTCAAGCATGGAGGTGGAGACATAATGTTTTGGGGGTGTTTCTCTGCTAAGGGCACAAGACTACTTCACCGCATCAATGGGAGAATGGAAGGAGCCATGTACCGTAAAATCCTGAGTGACAACCTCCTTCCCTCCACCAGGACATTAATGGGTCATGGCTGGGTCTTCCAGCGCAACAATGACCCAAAACATACAGCCAAGGCAACAAAGGAGGGGCTCAAAAAGAAGCACATTAAGGTCATGGAGTGGCCAGTCTCCAGACCTTAATGCCATAGAAAACGTATGGAGGAGCTGAAAATCGGAGTTGCCAAGCGACAGCCTCGAAATCTTAACGATTTAGGGCGCCCACCCACTGGCGATTTTTTTTTCTTTGCGTTTTGCGTTTTTTCTCAAGAGCAATTAGAATTGAATGTACTCCTGTCCACTGGCGTTTTTTTTTTGCGTTGCATTGCGATTTTTAACATAGGAACTGTCAGTTGCATATGTGTCCTTATTTTTCTCCTAATGCACCCATGAATGTCAATGGAAATTAATGGAAAAGGCGTGAAAACGCCGCAAAAAACGCCGCCAAAAATGCACGGAAAACGCTGCGTTTTTCACGCACGAAAATCGCAAACGCCAGAGGGTGGGCGCCCTTAGAGATGATCTGCAAAGAGGAGCTGACCAAACTTCCTTCTGACGTGCGCAAACCTCATCCTCAACTACGAAAAATGTCTGACTGCTGTGCCTGGCAACAAGGCATTTGCCACCAAGTCTTGTTTGCCAGAGGGATCAAATACTTATTTCTCTGTGCAAAATGCAAATAAATATATAGAATTTAGACAATGTGATTTTCTGGATTTTTTTGGATATTCTATCTCTCACTGTTAAAATTAACCTACCCGAAATATTATAGGCTGTTCATGTCTGACAGTGGACAAACTTACAAAATCAGCAAGAGATCAAATACTTATTTCCTCCACGGTATATCACCTAGTTATTTATACAGTGCAGAGGATATGCTGAACTGCTCATATACAGGGGGTGATGTGTCATATGTGAGCAGTGCCGTATAGCAGCTGCTATACAGCACTACTCCTATATGACACATCACCCCCTCTATATGGGCAGTATAGCCTCTCCACTATATATAATGGACACATCCCCTGTATTTCAGCAGTGCAGTATATACCCTGGCTAGAATAGACGAATCATCCACTGTATAGAAGCAGTGCCGTATATTCTCTGTACTACATATAATGAGAACATCATCCTATGCCCGTGATGGCGAACCTCTGACACGCGTGTCAGCACTGACAGGCGGCCACTGTTGGCTGTTCACTCCGTTGGTGAATACTAGCAGGGGCCCGGCTCCCCTGCTGGTATTCACTAACCTGCGCTACTACCGGCGCACACTGTGATGTCAGTGTGCAGCCGGGATCCTTCTCCCCCTACCCTGATGTCTCTTACCACTTGGTTCCGCGAGAGCGTCCGGGGAGGAGGAGTCCAGAAGCACTCTGACGCCACAGTGTGCGCCGGAGATCATTGCTGCTGGAGGGTGCGGAGGCCAACAAAGGAGCAGAGCTTCCAGGACGTGGATGGGGTGAGTACGTGGGGCTCAGGGGGGCACTGTCACTGATGTGGGGGCCCATCATTACTAAGATAAGTGAGGGGGAGGCCGCGAGAACCGAGAGCCTGTGCTATGGGTGTTTTAGGTTCACTAAATACAGTTATATATTACAATTATACTTTTTTATTTAAACTATAAATATCTCAAATTTATGGATTTTTTTCTCAAAGTGACACACCACCTGAGTTATGCTCAGTTTTTTGGCGAATTTTGGCACACCGGGCTCAAAAGGTTGTCCATCACTGTCCTATGCACTGTATATAAGGGACATAGCATTCTCTGTATATGAGCAGTTCAGTATATTCTCTGCACTATATATAATGGACACATCATCCCCTGTATATGATGCGAGTCTGAATGAACCCCTTTATATAGAGAGTCCAGAAGATAGATCTGTTCATACAGGGGATAATGAGTCCATTATATATATAGTGCAGGGGATATACTGCGCCGCTCATGTACAGAGGATATACAGCACTGCTAATACAGAGGGAGTTATAAGCTCCTTCTACACGAGTCATAACATTAATAAAACCCTTCCTGTTATGGTGTTGGTCCCCTCTGTGACCCATCAAAGCAATGACTCTACAAGACCGTTGACGTGTCCTATATCAAGCTATCTGCAGTGGACCCTTTTAAATGAAGGAAGCAGCAGTGCATACACACAACTGCTTCTACCCGGACTTCAGGACCTGCCATTCTTTAGAGCCATGTGGGTCCTAGCAGTTGGAACCTCACCAACCTGAAAGTTCTCTTTGCTTGTAGTTAGCAGATCCCTTCCAGTCTTGGTACAACCCCAGGTTCTGTAACTTGTAAGGTGCAACCTCTATGGAGCAGACTGTTTTTCCATCACATCTCACAGATCGGATCCAATGGAGATCTGAGGAATTTGGAGCCAAGGCATCAGCTTGTGTTCCTCATCCACTCCTGAATAATGTCTGCAGTCTGCATTAACCTGAAGGGGGGTACTTGCCTGTATAATGGTTAGGTAGATGGTATATGTCACATCCACATGAATGCCAGAACATGAGGTTTCTAGGACATTGCCCAGAGAATCACACTGCCTGCACCTGGTTGTCTTCACATTGTACATACCTGAGTAGGAGATGGCACCAGGCAAGTGATGCACCCAGCTGTTCACATGATGTAAGCCTTCTCCCATTGCTCCATGGTCCAGTTCTGATTTACATGTAGCGATTGATTAGGATGCAGACGTTGCAGGACATGGATTGTTCTGGTATCAGTCTTAAGGCATTGTCTTATCACAGTATCTCTAATCCAGCCGCAGATCATCCTGAAGTGCGTGGGAAGCAGATAGTCATCTCTGCTCCATACATCTCTGCTCCATATACTTCAATGGGACCATCAGAGCTGACTTGGCCATCTCTGGCACTCCCAGTGAAGTGAATGGAGCGGAGGTGAGCATGGGCATCCTCCACTGCCCCATACTTTGGGGCAAGCCACGATTAGATGACAGATAAAAGGATATGTGAGACAACCCCTTAAATTATACTGCATCTGGTAGCAGCATCTTAGAAGTCAGACTCCTGAATGGAGCAAGACCCCCTCCTCCTTACACCATACTAGTCAATGAGCTATCTGACCAGTGCTGGCACCACTGACCCTTTTTACTGTATCTGGTAGCTTCTGTGAGGGCCAATGATCGTGCCAATTTTGTAGCTTAAATTATCCTGGCACTCGTCTGAACTGTCAGGCAGCCAACCTGCATTGACTTTCACATTGGTGCTGTTTTTTTAAAATGTTATTGGCACCATATTGTAAACTGCAATGGCATTATTTTGGGGGTAGCATTCGTGCCATGTCAGGAACTTAGTATTTACATCTGATTTGGACATCAGTCTTCTACACATCACTAATCACCTGGTGATTTCATCTATCACCACTAATGTAGAATGTTTGGCACCCGCCTCTTCTAGTGACCCCTAGTGGTGTAGTTGCATATATCTGTATTTATCACTGGTCACTCTTCTATTCTAGTACCACCTACTGGTGAAGCTGTGTACTGCAGACCTGTAATCAGCTGTATTTATTGCTCATTTTTCAGACTGTTTCAACATGTTTAACCCTTTAATGACAGCCCACTTCCACATTTTTGTTTCTCCTCCCTACTTCAAAAAAAAAAAAAAAAATCTTATTTTTCCATCAACATAACTGACTGAAGACTTGTCTTTTTAAGGGAGGAGTTCTATTTTTCAATGGTACCATATAACGTACGCAATTTTTTTTAGGGTCATCTGTGGCTTCTATTGATAACATTTTGGAGTACGTACAACTTTTTGATGGAATTTTTTTCTTGGAGACAAGGCGACCTAAAAAGCACAACTCTGGCGTTGTGTATTTTTTTCTGACAACCTTCACTGTTTGGAATAATGCATTAATTTTGATTGATCAGAATGTTAAGGACGCAGCGATACCAAAAATGTTATGGGTTTTTTTAAGTTATAAATATAGGAAAAGGGTTTTGTTTAAAATGTTAATATTCTTTATTTTTTTTTAGCTTTTTATTTTTAGACTTATTTCATTTTTTTAAATCTCCTAAGGGTACTTGAACTTACAATTGTTCATACAGTACAATACAATAACAGTCTATCAAGACGCGCAATAGACAATCAATCATGGCAACTTTGGGGGGGGAGGGGGCTTCAGAAGTCCTCAGCCTGCCCATGACACCCGAACAGCACTTTGATGTCTGATCGCGAGGGGGCTTTTCAGGACACCAATCAGAGCCCTTTTAAATGCTGCTGGCAATTCTGACAGCACCATTTCAATATCAACAGTCAGCACCCTTTTATGGAGTGGGATCAGCTGTAGATCCCACTCCATAGAAATCCCACACCCATCAACATATATAGGGTACAAGAGGTTAAAGCTGCAGTCCTATGTAGAAAACTGCAAGATGTTCTGCAGCCAGATGAGTCAATCATACGAGACACCATATATTTTTTCAGCATTTATTTCATAATTTAAAATAGGATTATTCATACTGTACACCGGCCAATCATCACGGTTATAAAATACACATTGGAGATTACACGTTATAATATTCACAGAGTTTTATGCATTTGAACCGATATAAAGTTATCAATCGTGTGACGCTGAGTTTCTAGGATTGGAATGGCCAGATTCAACAAAACAGTTTAAATCCTTTAAAAGCAGTGCCGCCCCTCAACGACTGGATAACCAGGACTATACGTGTCTGCTCGAGTGGTCCTCTCAGACTGAATGATCAGAGCAAGGAGAGCGCTATGAGAATACAAGGTGGTAACAGGATAGTACAGGATGAAGCAGAATCCCAGAGATGGCGATTTACAGACAGCCAGTGCATCAAATACCGTGGTGAGGATGATATCTGCCGGACCGAGCATGCACAGCCGATCAAATCACTGGAAGTCAGGGAAGGGGTTAACCAAAGCTTCCTATATTCTGCAGTCTGATGTGCATTAGGTTTCTGCATCAGTCTGCAACTTTCTAATAGACTCTGCGTTTCAATTCCACATCTTCACTGTCTGCAATGGTGGATCCAGCTCCAACATTGGCTGCAGAATGTCCAGTAAATAGAATAATTCCAGTTTTAAATCACTCTGGATGCATCATCAGGTCTTCTCCATCTTATCTCTACAGTAGAGATAGCACATACGTTAGACCAGCAGGATCCTGAGTATTATGGTGGTGTTGGCCACCCTGTACATCCGACATCCATTACCATTGTGTTGAAGTCAATGGGTGCAGAGGGCACGCTCCAGCAGAAAACCGCAGTATTGGGACTGCAACCTGCTAGTAGGATTTCTAAAATGATTTGCAATCAGACTTTTTTCTTCCTGGAAAACCGAAGTTGAATAAGAATTTTAGGGATCCCAAGACTTCTGAGCTCCAATGGACTGGCCATAGACTGAGCTGGATTTCTTTTGCTTCGTAGCTAGAGTTCCTTCCCTGCTTTAATCCTCCCCCAAGCTACATAAAAGCACCTGCATAGGCAACGAATACATGAATATGTACAGAAGACCTCTACAGGCAGGTTCTTTACAGCACATTTTGCAGGGTGTACACTGCCCCTTACTGTCAGAGCTGCCCATATCCATCTACGATCGCTCATTCCATAGCAATCTGCAGCTGGAATCGCCACAAAGTTCCTAAAGTTCTCCCATTTCAGTTTAGTGTCACATTAAGGCTGTAGGAAGTGTTATTAGGTAAGTTAGTGGGGAGTGTTGGAAAGTTACACCAGCCAACCTTGGGGTTACGTTCCCCAAGCCAGTAGGTGTTTTCGGCACAGGAAGACCCGTCACCGGATTCTTGGATAAGTCATATTTCCTGATTCCAGGGTCTTAGGTTTTATTTAGTGTCCACAGCGGGTCCAGCATATTGAGGGGATCATCTCCAGACTTACCGCTCCGTGCCAGGCCGCTTCCGTTCTGGGGCTGGAGAAAGCTCTGCTTGTTCATCTTCTGCTTTCCTCGCTGAGAGCTGTCCAGATTAAAGGTCTCAGGTGTCATAGAAGCCAGAAGGTTGAGAGATGAAGAGGATGATGGTGCGGGAGAAGCAGAGGAAGGCTCAGGCACCGGTGTAGAGTCATGACTGTTAGTTTCAGCAGGGGCTTCGCTGGTACCGTTGGTGGTGGACTGGTTTGGAGGGGTCTGTGGCTCTATGATTAGCGAAGCTGTAAGATCTGGCTGTGAGGAGCTTGGGGGTAACATCTGTACAATCTCAGATGACATTTGTTCGTTCATCTCAAGGAGTGGAGGTGGTTGGTAATGGTTGGTGCCCTCTGGGCTGCCAGAGCAAGGTTTAATACTCAGCTTTGCAATGGTTGCTTGGATGGAGCTGATTGGCATATCTCCTCCAAGAACGATATCCTGTGGATCCTGAAGGCTGTAGATCTGGGAAAGCATAAGAAACAGTGAGACTTCAAAAGCTCAACAAGCATTTGAGGGGACAGATTTATGGTCACCTCAGACATCTATAGACAATAAGGCTGAAGGTCCATTTAGATACATGATGATCGCTCAAACTACAGTGTGAGTGACAGCTTTGAGCGATCATTTTGCATAATCTACTAAGTAGCTACTAAGCTATTTAGTAGCTTATTAGCGTGCAAATGAAGCCCTTTGCTGAATGCAGATAACAGCAGGAGGTCTGTTATCTGCATTCACCTCCATTGTTCTCCAGCGGGTCTGCAGCTGAAAGAATACTATCAGCACTACCCGCAGAGAATTCAGCTTGCGGTCTTGATAAGCAGGAAGACGGTTTTCAAGCTGGCTTGAAGTCAGCGATGAACGGATAGTGCACGATGGGCGCACGTTTATAGACGCAATTATCACTCAAAAGATGGCTTTTGAGCAATAATCGTTGCATCTAAATGGGCATTAGGCTGGAGTGATTAATTATAGTTCTATTCTAATTGAGCAGAGCTGCAGAGTAAGGCTGAATGTCCGTGGCCGGGTAGGATTCCGCCTGCGGAAGCCCACAGTAGAATCCCACTCTGCCCGAGGCGGAGGACAATTATTTACCTGTCTGGGTATTCTGCGTCCTGGATCTTCTTTTTTTTGCACTGCGGCCGGCCAGCACACCATGCCCATTCCAATTTTTTTTTAAACTGCTTTACCATGGATTTGCGGCTTGTCCGCAGTGTCAGCTGCGGGTGTGCCATAGATCGGACGGTTTCCATTGACTTCAACGGAAGCCGTCCATGCGGGATCTGCAGCAAAATTATTAAAATCATTTGCGGACGCCCATGCATCCCTATTGTCAGCTTGATTTGCGGATCATCCGCAAATCAAACCCGCCTGTGGACATTGGGCCTAGAAAATAGGGTATGGAGAGAGCAGGAGCCTGGACTACATTATATTAGCACACTTTCCAGTATACATCTGGAGTCTCTGTGGCAGCACAAGTACAATAGTCACGCAGTTTCACCCATAGACACTGACCTTTTGTGGCGCACTGGGCTGGGGCTTGTTGGTAGAAGGTGTGTAGAAGCCGTGTCTCTGTAGAACCTGTTCTGCATGCTTTAGAACCGCCTCATAACAGAACTTCAGGTGTATCTACATGAACAGAGCACAGGGTTACACAGAGAAGATGTGGCAGTCCTGCATAAGAAGAGACAAGACTGTATGGGTTGCCTACCTTCTCCTGCAGCATGTGCTTTCTCTGCTGCCTCATCATCTTCACAAGCTCTGCCAGGTCCGGGATCCCATTACCGGCCTCCACTTCTTGTACAGCAGCATACAGGAGACAGAACGCTCCGGTCCGCCCCACACCAGAACTGCAACAGATCATAAATTAAATAAAATAAACAAGATTTCCACAGTCTGGCACCAGATAATCTGACACAGCACAAGTAAAAAAAAAAACCCAGTGAATTAACAAAACCATTAGATAACATTCCAGCAATGGTGTTCCCCAACATCTGGGGCTCCAAAGTGCTGGTGCGGATACTAAAGAAGGTATTCGAGGGATTGTCGATAAACAGCCCATACTTGAAATGCAGCCTCATAGCATCTCAAAGTTCCCCAAGTTTGGGGCTGCACAGGATGTGTATGCATATCTCCGCACCTTTGACTTCAACGGGATAAGAGATTGCCCCTTTGGCTATGTCTAGCGGTCCAATTGAAGCAAATAGAGCATTGATGCACATACACATCCTCTGCTGCCCAACACTTCAGAATCTTTGGGGCACGTCAAGAATGCATTAGAAGTATGGGCTGTTATGAGACAACCCCTTTCAGGCTGTATCCCAGAGCCTCAATAACTGCCATTAGCTTCTGCACTTTAGTCCCCAAAAGACATAGAGCCCCCTGTATTACAGGGAGCCACCAATAAGAAGCTGGCAAATACATCCAATAGTTCAACAGGTACATTAAAATCCTGAGAGCAGATCATCCACCAATATGAGAGGATTAAAAGAGCTCTGCCTACTCACCTGCAGTGCACTACGATGGGCATGTGCAGGGGGCGCTGGTGTAAGTAGTGTTTATGTACATCCTGGATAAACCGCAGCAAGTTCCCTTTACTGTCAGGAAGGCCCCTGGAATAAATAACTTATTACTAGTTGCTCACATTCGCAACCATTTTTCCTTAGATCAAGGAGGCAGCAGCTTTGCCTAAACTAAAATCTTCTATGTTGGGTATTCAGCTCCTATGCAGAGATACGTATATGCTGACTTCAAACAAGCCATTTTTGGCCCAAATCTGCACTGAAATTTCCATCTGTTTTTACCACTACTTCTTTAATAAAGAGTAAAGACCTTTTTATACAGTACGATCATTATTCAGATAATGGCTGGATTGTGCGAAACTGATTGATAATTGTTCAGTGTAGATACAGCCAACGACTGAATGATAATTCGTTCGGTCAGTTTACGCAGACCAAAAAAAAAAAAAAAATCAGCTTGCTCAAACAGGCAGTCGTTCATTTATGAACTACCTGTTTACTCAATGAAGACGAGCAGCCGGAAGAGATCCCCAGCGAGCTCAGTCTTCCTTCAGGGAGTGCTTATTGCTCCTGTGTGAACGCACAGAAGCAATGATCGCTGAGAAGAGGGCTCCTACGTAGACTTGGTACATTACCAAGATATAAAGTCACTCTGCAGAAATCCTGTTATCTTTGGAGTTGTAGACCAACACTGCTGCCTGCAGACTACAGCATTATAGACACTCAGGCTTATAGTCCTTGTACACAGGCCGATTATCGCTGAGACTCGTTCAAGCTCCTGCGGAAATTTATGCGCCAACCGTCCCACGAGCCGTTCAGTGTAAACAGCAATGACTGTTTACTGTGAATGGAGGCGAGAAGAACACTTCTCGGCCCACTCCACCTTCATGCCGGGCAGCGCTGTGAGTGATACTTGCCCCTTTGTAATAGCGCAGGAGCAAGTATCACTGGGACAAGCGTTGGGCATCGTATGCCCGACAGCTCGGCCCCGTGTAAATGGGGCAATGTTCTATTATCTGTGCACTTACAACTCAGGCCAGGATGTGAACTGCAGGTGGATGATAGATCGTTTCAGGCTTTGGTGCTTGTACTGTAGCGATATCACTCGTTCTACGTGCGTATCCGTGATCTTGAGGCTGGTCAGCGTCAGGGTGATGTGTCCGTGAAGCACTGGCTGCCCGCGCTCCGTAGGGAAGTAACGCACTACTTTTTGCTGGAAAGGCAATGATGGTAAAAAACATCAATAGATAAACCCAAAAAAGGTCTCACTTAGATTAGAGGGACACATGTACCCCTATGGTTACAAGCTGGAAGGTCTGACTGTCCGCAGTCACCATGGTAATTTATAGATCTATCCTATTATGACTTCTATTCAACCCCCTTCCTCCACTACAAAATAAATAATCTGCTGCGGATGGTTTTACAGACCAGTTCAGATTGCATCTCCCCAACTGGGTGACATATAAATGACATAATTCTATAACGTTACACTTGTGTACATGGGTACCGGGCAGTGGAGACTGATCAGTGTTCATAAAGCTTAAACTCCAACTTTGTATAACATTGGCTGATCAGTCAAAAAATGCTACCTGGACACTGTCAACAAGCAGGGGAACCGCTCCCAGTGTGCACAACTCCGACTGGGGTGTAATATCGCATGTAATATAAAATGTGTACATGTCATTTTATGCAACTGAATAGAAAACCAATGGAAACAATCTTGTCAGACGTAGGTGATGGACTCGATACAGTAAGTGCTCGTTTAAATAAGCCTATCATCTGTCCATGTATTTTACAGACAGCACACGGACCCATTAGAGACAATTCGGTTTATTCACATGAGCACTTCTGCATGCAGACCAGCGGTCCACATGAAAAAGAAAAATTGCTACATGTCCTCTTCCAATCTTTATCACAGACAAGAGTAAAACATGCAATGTCCATCGCCCCCGCCACTTGGACGGCACACAATGCAAGTTGTGCTTGAGAATGTCGGATGCAGCACGCACGCACGCACACACACGAATGAGCCCTTAGGCCCACAGTGTGTGCGGCTTTCTGCAGGCTGTGAAGTTTCTACCATGGAGATAAACCCTTCAAAGCGCCGATACAAACCCTGCATATGTGTGAGCAACGTAGGCTCAGGGCAGGATTCCACCTCTAAGGCCCCCTGCACACTGCCAGCAGCGTAAACACGTACCGGTTTAGTTTCTCTATCTTTTGTACTGCGGATGGTTCGCACGCTGTCGGACATGCGCAGTACGAAATTATTATTTATTTATTTTTTTAAAACAGTCTGCTTTTCCAATCTGCGACCTTTCCGCAATCTGATTGTGGAAGTGCCGCGGATCAGAAGGCTTCCATTGACTTTAATGGAAGCGATCCACGCAGAAGCCGCAAAAAAAAAAAAAAAAGAAAAAAGAGGAGCCCTAAACGAATGGAGACAATGTTTCTATTCACTGAAAATGGTGAAGGGAAACACAAAAGTTAGAGAACTTTTTACTGATTGCAAGGGGGTTCTAGGAGCAGGACCTGGGGCAAACAGGTGATTTTGCCAAGAAAGTCGGCAAAGCATTTCACATGCTGCGACCGCTACAGGGAAATAGTGTTACATGGCGGTTATACAAGGCCAGCTGGGGTTCTCCAGAAGAGAACGAGCTTGTATAGAGTGACTATTCTGGTGATATAGGGCATATGAACAGGCAGACAACCCTTTTAACACAAGAGTAACCAAACTGAACTAAATAATGACCCATCAGTTGAAGCAGTTAACCGACTTGTTGACCGTTACCCCAAAGTGGCGCACCCACAGACCGAAAGTAAAGACAATAAAACATGACATAGCTGCTGGTTACAACTGGTGACCGTAGAGCCCATGTCAGAGCAAGAGCCTCGTTTTACCTAGGTTGTGTCCAAATGTGTGCATCACAGTAACATGTTCTCCAAAGCAACAAGACAACTACCAGCTTTTCCTTAAGTCCTATGTATAAGGAGGAGAAGATTGTGAGCAGCGATGGATGGAGAACACAGTGCTAGATCCTCACCTTCTCTATCTCCAGGTCAGACACCAGCATGACAATCAATGAAACCTTCTGCTCATAAATCATCAGCCAGAAATCTGAGGCAGTGCCCACCAGCGGAGACTGGGTGGCGATGATGGTCGGGGAGTATGGAGAGAGGTCTTCAATCTTACTGGCATTAATGTAATCATCCTTCCCAGACTGTAAGACGATACGATTCTTATCATAAGGCATGATGTCCTGGTGTCGGTTCTTCATGGTATAACATCGGGCTATGGCAATAGATAGGTTTCTGGCTTCCTTCTCTTGGGCATCTTGAAACTCTTTCCACATGGCATCCAGTTGGGTTGCTGCACCAGGCACCGGCTTTTCGAGAGCTACCACCACAAGTCTGAAGCGATCCAGCTCAGACAAGAGCCGCATGATGTGCTCCGGCTTCTCATAAGGGTCATTCTCGATTAACTGAATACCCTTAGGTTTCAGCCCATCTTTAGAATCCGCCTTAGTGGGTTGCAAGAGCGGCTGTCCCACTGATGTTTTGGAGCCACCATGTTGGCTCTCGGGACTAGATGACAGAAGGTCATCCGTAGTAGAGCTTTGTCGGTGAAAGACTGGCTCTGTAGAGGCTTGGCTCAGAGGGGTTGTTCCAGGTGTCAGTGAAGGCGGGGGTCTCTGAGGCATAGCTGTAGAGGTAGAGGCAGTGGATGACAGAACTGCTGGAGGTTGCACAACCAGAGATGGCTGTGGAGAAGGTGCTGGAGAAGGAATAGCTGGAGCTCCGGAAACTATGGCACCACCGGGCAGCTGGCTGAGCGCCGGGCTGCCAGGAGGCTGTATGTGGTGAGCAAGGGGCGGGGCTTGAGGTGCACTCATTGGCATCTGGGATCCAGGAGGCATTGCATTCACTATATTGTTGGAAGGAGGAATGGTGTGTCTTACAGGGGGGACAAAAGTCATGGCTGATGCAACTTGGGAGGCAGATGCAGGCGGTATATTTTGCATTCCTGGAACAGCAGAATGGGGTACAATCGGAGTAGAGCCTTGATTCATTGGTAGGGGTACAGTTTGAACTGGCTGAGGGGGTGCTATGGGTATGGCACCAGGAAAAGTCGTGTGTAGAGGTTGTTGAACTGGTTTATCCTGGTGAGCAAGTGGATACCGCTGTGGCATTAAGTGAGGAGGCGGCTGCACCACGGGATGCGGGGGCTGCACCACGGGATGCGGATATTGCTGGTGAGGCAGTACAGGGTTTATGATGGGCATACATGCTGGCTGTCTCTGTTGGTAGGACTGTTGTGGATGAAAGGGTGCTCTCATTTGAGGGGTGAACTGATGCTGTACAGGAGTTGCATATGGCGACTGTCCAGGAAGAGGCTGGGGCGGCACATCCATTCTAGGCTGGTGCTGCCCAGGAATATGAAACATTTGGTTTGGCTGACCATGTGGTAAATGTGTAGGCGGCTGAACATAATTTGGGACCCCACCTTGAGTATATGGGAAGGGATGGCTCTGACCAACTGCTGGATGCACATGGGCTCCTATATAGCCACTCTGAGAATGGCTGGGGGGCAGAGGCTGGTTGTTGAGTGGCATTCTGGGTGCAGTGTAGCTTGAAATAGGCCCTTGAATACTGTCTACTGTAGTGGTCGCTGGACGAATGCTCTGTGTAACCTGAGGTGGAATGTTACTTGTCAGTGATGGATTTGGGACGCTTGGGTTCATAGGGCCGGATACAATTGATGCAGATGGCGCTTGTCCTATGCCAAAACCTACTGCAGAATTTGGCTTAAACTGAGTCACACCAGGAACAGACAAAGGCATATGCTGCGGTGACGTTCTCTGTGGTGGCACAGTGGCATTCCTGTAGCCAGGTACCATTGGTGCAGATGCTGGATTTAGTTGAACCTGTGGTCCTCCTGCTGAATATACAGAAGACGACGGCACTTGTGAAGTTCCACTAACAGATGGATGCATCATCCTTGGAGGGACGGCAGTGCCAGAGCTGACAGGAGGAATGTTGCTATAAGAAACTGGAGGGAAAGCAGCACCCGCAGCCATCGGTGGCATTTGTCCAGGCAAAGCATTAAAAGGAGCCCGATTGAAAGGCACAGCTTGGGGGTCTGGCAATGGGGCAGTGGCCATTCTCCCAGCTCTATAAGTATCTGCACTAGACATTCTGATTCCACTGTATGCAGCTACTGGATCCACTGGAAATACACCCATGGCATCTGCAGACAATCGATCGAAATGCGCCACCAGGGCTTCTGGAGGTAAGCTCTTCAGTTCTTCTGGGAGATCAGACAGGAAGAGAGAGGAGAACTTCTGCATGTCTGCAAGATGAGCAGCAGGAATGTTTTCAAGGTCTATGTCTGACCCCTTCTTCTCCAGTGCCGGCTTAGGGGCTGTCGGTCGAGGAGGCGGCTTCTTCTTCATTTCCCTATTTAAAAAAAAAAAAAAAAAAAAAGTTTTCAAAAATATTCAGAATCTATGCAAGAGGCTGGGGCATGCAATATAATGACTGTACAACAAACATGCAGAATTACCGTTCTAGGATCTGCGTACGGCCGGCCTGTGATGCCTCATAGGCAAGACGAGCTTTTTCTAAGAGCTTGCCCACTTTGCTTTCTAGATCTGCGTAAAAGTCCTTCCCCTCCTGGCACTTCTTCATTAGGTCCTCATAGGCTTCGTAGGAAGAGATCAGGGTCTGCACAGTATGGTTCCACCTGAATGGCGCAAGAGAAATCATATATGGCTGTACAGCACTATGTAAAAAATCTTATGACTAAACAATACAAAATAGCAAAAAGGTGACTGCTTTGTATTTCCTTTTTTGTTAACACTGCAGACTACATTAAGAGAACTAGTAGAGTATGGAGGTACTCATTCTGGTTGTCATGGCGGCTTCCAGGGTCATATCTATCAGATCTACTGTAATAGGATTTATTTTCTATTACGGAAAATAGTACATCACTACGTGGATGTAGCCATGTCACACAGAATTATTTCCTCTATTCTTTAGGCCACCTGTCCGCTGGCATAGTGTTTTCCCGCCACGGGAGAATGCTAAAGTCACCGTGATTTTCCGCAATGAACCTATCAGTATTGATAGGAAAATCGCGGCCAAATCATAGCATGCCACGATTTTTATATGCGAGCGGAAAGTCGCCACGACTTTCCGCTTACGTACATCGGGCTGCGCTTTCCATAGTTATCCTACGGAAAGCGTTGATTGTGTTACCTGCTTGCGGATAATCACTGTGGATAACGCAATGATATGTCGCCCGTGGAAAGGAGGCCTTACACTGCTTGTGAAATACAAATAAGTGAAGAATGCTGCAAAATACAAAAGTTTAAACAAGAGTCACATAACTATAAACAAGACAGATTCAAGGCCAAATCAGGAGAAACTCACTTTTGCTCTGACTCTGCCAGGACCTTCCGTATTGGCGCATATTTCACATTGGCTTCGGTCAGAGCCTTCAGGATATTCTCTTGGGCAGAAAGGTTCTGATCAATGTAAACCTTCAGCTGATCGTACTTCTTCAGCTGCTCAGCAAACAGTTTCTGGGGTAAGCAGTGACAAGATCAGTTACGCTACTGACATGTAATATAAGAGTAGACATATTCATGAATTGAGATGCTTGACACGAATTTCATAATCCTCACCTTCATCTCGGAGCGGTCGGTGGTGACCAGGGAGGTGGTGATATCATCCTTCTGTATGGTGTCTCGCAGCTGCTGCTCCAGTGAAAGACGTTGCTCTCTCATTTCCTGCACCTTCCCCAGGATTCTCTTAAGGTTTTGCAGTACAGATTTGTCATCTGTAAGATCACAAAATATCATCACACAGGAAGATATCCGCAGGGTTATGTACCATGCAACATATGAAGTCTAAAACAGAGTAAATCAGTTTCCCTCCAAAAGAACACAAACGTTTAACTAGATAAATCCTTTCTAGAAATAGTTACAGTTCACAGAGGCGGGATCCACTTCCATATCCAGTGAATATCTGATCAAGTGGCATTACAGGATTTGAACCAGGATCAGTGCAGGATAAGTAATGCAATGTACACAGTGACTCCTCCAGCTGAAGACCAAGTGCAGGTCTGATGTATAAAGGCCCTTTTACATGCAACAATTATCGCTCAAAATTCGTCCAAACAGCCCGAAAATGAGCGATAATCCCTACATGTAAACGCATCGTGCACTTTTCTATTAGTTCACTTAAAATCCATTGTTAGACTGAAAGACTGAGCAAATATATTCCATTTGAATGTATTTTGCACATCTTTCAAAAGACTGCAGGATGTTCTCCTCACGGCATCTTTACACTAGCCGCCAGGAGAACAATGGAATGTTTCGGCAGCTGTTTGCACAGCTGGGCATGCGTTAAAAAAATAAAGTTTAAACACATGGCCGAATTAGCAAACTCCTCCTGGGAGGTCCTTAACACTTTATGCAAATAGATCACTAAATCTTTCAGTTGTTTGAAAGCTTAGTTATACGCAAAGACAATCTTTCAAACGATTGAAAGATTAACAGTTTTAGCGATCATATTGCATAAAGTACTAATGGGCACTAACGCGAATGAGCAAATGAGCCTCCAGGAGCTGCTTGCAGAACTTTGCAGAGCTCAGGCCACCTGCTCTCAGCTCCTTTGTTCTCGCACGGGCTGCCGGCATGAATACAATGTAATCAGCGACTCCTGTGCAGAAAACAGCGTACAGTCTGTATTATCTACTCTGGCTGAATGATGGATTTTAAGTTCACCTTAAAATAATCGTTCAGAAGAAAAGTAAACAATGGGAGCATTTACACGCAACGATTATTGCGCATTTGCCATCGGTTTAACTAATTTTGAGCAATAATCGTTGCATGTAAATGGGCCTTAGTACAGGATGTAACTAAATATCAGTAAGCGATTGAACTGTCTTAAATTGATTAATCCCATATATAAACTGTTCGAGATTTGATAAATCATTATCACATCAGTGGCCTTAAAAGGGTTGTCCAGTTGCAAACTATTGATGGCCTATTCTCAGAATAAGCCCGTTGGCCAGACCCCCTGCTAATCAGCTGCCTGCTAGGCTGGTGTGCTTGTGCACTGAACTCATTTCTGCAGGAAGCAAACAGCTCTGTTCTTACTGTAGTAGCCAGGCTTTGTATTGCAGGCAAAGTTCCCATTTATTTCAATGGAAACTTGGCCTGCAATACAAAGCCTGGTTCCTACAGTACAGAGCTGTCTGCTTCCTGCAGAATTAAATCTCGGCACACACGTGCACCATTCTGGAAAATAGCTGATCAGCGGGGATCCTAAGAAACAGACCCCTGCCAATCTACTATTGACTTATCTTGAGAATAGGCCATCAATAGTTTGCAACCAGACAACCACTTTAAATCCCCTATGAATTTTAGCTAAAGAAGAAAGTTTGTGCTCACCCTCGGTCAAAGTTGGTGCTGGTAGAGCCTGCTGGAGCTGGTCCAGGGGCCCGCTCAGGAGTCGCAGGTTGCTGATATGCAGGTTCATGGCTTTATGCAGCTCTGTGTTAGTGAAGCTTGCTTTCTCGTGCACCTCCATGTATTTTGTCCACTCTTTGCCCACTTCCGCCACTGCAGGCGAGGAGGTTGGAGGTACATTCGCCTTCCCTACCTCGTCCTGCAGTTTTCTCTCCTCCTTTTCCTCTTCATCAAGAATATCTTTAATATCCTTCAGAGACGCTTCAACATCAGTGAACACCCCAGAGAGTGCTGCAATTATACAAGAAAAAGTATAACACATAGTGTATCATGGCCTGCACATAACTCCATGAAACTGATATAGTACAGTTCATGCAGGGAAGCTGTAGACTATAGGACAGGTAAATTAAATCTTCTGCTCCCTGTTATCAGTCATTTTAGGCTAAGAGGAGGCCAATTGTTGTGTTCTTCAATGGAATGAGCGAGAAGGAAGAAAGTGTAGAAACCTCCCTGCAGATGTCAGCAGCACAAAGGTAATTCATACTCACCCTGCATAGACTGGACCAGGCTCTTGACTGTATCCGGCCGCACACTCAGCGCAGCACACTTCTCCATCAAGGATGGTGGGATATGACTGTAAATGTCAAGATTATCCACAGTGTCTGGATCAAGCTGCAGGGAGTCCGTGAACTGACTGAAAAACAAATAAGCTGGAAATAGTCAGAAAGCTTATGGGCATACAACTTCTATAACGCAGAGGGGTAATTACTTTTCCCTACATCATATACCCTGTGTAAAGACGACAAGTCGCAGAATACAAAATCATCATAGTAAGCTTTGTATAGACACTGAACAAGCGGAAATACCAGGTGGTTTCAGCACTGAAGCTGCAGAATTGAGAATACAGCTCTGGAGTATAATACAGGCTATTTACTCGGGATAAATAATATTTATAAAACGGTGTTCAAGGCTGAAGCTATAAGCTGAAGGGTAAGGTAAACTTACTCAAGGACTTCATTCTTTGCATCTATTTTGGCCATTACTTCACGCAGCAGTTTTGCTTTTTCCTCACTAGAAAAATTAATAATGGCAAAAATAAGACATGACAAGTGTGTTTAAGCAGAACGTACAATTATTATAAATATTTCCTGTTGCCTATACTGCACCAATAGATAGAACAGAGTATTACACAGACAGCGATCACATCAGTCCCCAGGAGCTCACACACTAAAAAAAGCATACAGTAAGGCCCAAAGTCCTTGGGCCGATTTGATTTGCGGAATCCATGCGTGGCATCGGCACATTAGATCCGCAAATCAAGCAGCCCATAGGGAAGCATCGGGCGTCCGCACTTAAATCAACACCTGCGTATTTGTTTTTATCCGATTTGTGGATGCCACGCACGGATAAATCGCAGCATGCTCCATTTTTACCACAGATGTGCTTCATTCATCTGTATGGGAGCTTATGATCTGCAGTGCATCTGAAGGTTAAATATCAATTAGGGAGGTGAGGTTGGGGATTTTCTTTTGCACGGATGAACTACAGTGCATCTGCGTACACCCGCGCCCAAAAACAAAAAAACCCGCAATCAATGATCTCCCGCAGGCAGCAAAATTAAAAAAATAAATTAATTTAAAAAAAACACATCGCTGTCGCTTGCAATTTTTTCACAAGACAGACAGTAGGACTTTCTAATGTTAAAAACATATCGCATGGGGGAAACCCCCCCCCAAAAAAACGCAAGTTCGTGCGATGCAATAAAACGAAGGCTCAATAGGGAAACTGGTCGATAAACAATGAGCAAAATGCAGAAAGATAGAATATTGCAATTTTTTTTACGAAACATTGCATGAGTAAAAACATTGCAAATGTGAAGGAAACCATTAAAAAGCATGTTTTTCATAATTCTGCATTTTCACGCGATTTTATTGCCCGTGTGAAACCAGCCTAAGAGTGTAATCACACATTGTGGAAACGCAGCAGAACTGCAGGTAAGCGTTCCACTACAGTTACAGCAGTATTTCAATTCAGTTGTAAAATAGTGCTTATTAGTCAGAGGTTAATTCTTGGTAATTGTCGTTTTCTGGGTTATCATAATTTGTGACCCTTCAGATGCCTGAAAAAAAGGAATCGTTCTAAGAACATGATAAAATCTATCCTGAAAACCTCTACCTGCATGTTCCTCTCACTTACCTGTAGAGAGATGAAGCCTCGTGGGCAGCCATTGGTACCAGCTTAGAAAAAATATCAGGTCCAGTCACGGCAGGATCAGTGGGGTTGACAGGAAGCGCCTTCACTAAGGGAGCCCCTAAAAGGCATACATAAAAGAGGTATATGTATATACATCTATATATAGAGATATATCCATATCACTACTGTGGAGAGATGAAGCCTGCCACTATTTCACCACATCTGCAGTACTTTCCATCACATTACTAGCTATATACCGAGCTCAGGGTTGTCCTCACCTTTCACAGCCTGCAGGGTGTCCAGCGCAGGCACAGACTCATGGTAGATGAAATCATTATCCTTCTTGGCAGAATTAAACCTAGTAAAACAAACAAAACCAAATATATTCAAGGCGACTACTCCATAATTAAGAGCAATTTTGGAAAACCGCACCGACAGCAAGAGATGCCTTGAAAGCGGCGAGGAGTTGAAATACAAAGACTATCAGAAAGTTGTAAAACTGGAAAAGCCCCTTTAAATAAATCTATATAGATTTTATACAGAAAGATGTAAAATGGTCCTTTTAAATTCACCACTTACTTGCCGCCAATTACATCCATAGTGAAACGGAGAGCTTCCTGCACTGTGGAGGGCTGACCCTGGAACAAAACAAGACGCCAATGACATGACAATAGGCAACTAGACTATAATAACCTAAGCGAGGGGAGTGCAGCACATATACTACGGGCCAGTTTGACTTATATAACAGACGGGTGGCTACACATGGGAGGTTTAAGTTTTACCTTGGATTGTTTAATCGCTTCATTGAGTTTGTCTAAAGCGCTCTGTAAGTAGGCAACCTGTAAAGATGGAAGCGAAACTGAGAGTCCAATACACAGATAATACACAAGTCAAAGACAGCAAGGATTATAGGAGAGCTAGAGTGTATAGTCACCTGACTACCATATTAGTTTATAAATATAAAATCTATCCATCCAAACAAACAGCAGAGTTAATTATCCTGTACTGATCCCAAGCTACATCCCGTATTATACTACAGAGCTGCACTCACTATTCTGCTACTTATAACAGCTAAAAACCTTATGTGTACAGAAACCTCCCTAACAGCCGAGCTGAGCTCCTATAATGCAGGGGCACTAAGTTTTACGTAGGTCAGATGACTTTGGGTTCGTTCATATCAGTGTCAGAACCTCAGTTGCTTATTTCCACTAGAAAACAGGACGAAAGAAGCCATTTTGTCCTGTACTTTCAGGAAAAATGCTGGACTGCTTGCTGGAAATTGAACAGACACCCACTATAGTCAATGGGAAGAAGTTCGGTTCCATCTGAAGACAGAGCCGTTCAGCCAGGATGTGCAATCTTCCTTCTCCCCGAACGGAGCAGGAAGCTTAAAGGGGTTGTCCCGCGCCGAAACGGTTTTTTTTTTTTTTAAACCCCCCCCGTTCGGCGCGAGACAACCCCGATGCAGGGGTTAAAAAAACAAACCGGAGAGTGCTTACCTGAATCCCGGCGGTCCGGCGTCTTCATACTCACCTGCTGAAGATGGCCGCGGGGTCTGCTCCCTCCGTGGACCGCAGCTCTTCTGTGCGGTCCATTGCCGATTCCAGCCTCCTGATTGGCTGGAATCGGCACGTGACGGGGCGGAGCTACACGGAGCCGGCATTCTGCAAGAGCGGCCCCATTGAAGACAGCAGAAGACCCGGACTGCGCAAGCGCGGCTAATTTGGCCATTAGAGGCCGAAAATTAGTCGGCACCATGGAGACGAGGACGCCAGCAACGGAGCAGGTAAGTATAAAACTTTTGATAACTTCTGTATGGCTCATAATTAATGCACAATGTACATTACAAAGTGCATTAATATGGCCATACAGAAGTGTATAGACCCACTTGCTGCCGCGGGACAACCCCTTTAACCCCTTAACGCTGATGTGAATGAGCCCTTACGAAGTCTGATGTAAAGCTAGCAATCCCAGAATGCAAATCTCCAAAGCAAGAAAAGTTGTGAGAGGTCAGCTCTAAAACCTGCAGAAATAATAATGCAGCTCTGGATTATAATACAGCATGTAATTTAGGAGAAGAACAGTAACATTGTGTCTCCACTGTAAACTTTAATTTGGTGATCAGAGGTGAATGTACGTGGCTGGATGAAATGCCCCCCTCCCCCCCATAGTGGGAGAATTTAAAATGTAAATAGTCTTTCATTTTGGGAAAAAGGGATATATCTCAAAAGGAACGCTGGTCACACATATGACAAGACATTGGGGAAATGGCTGAGTACACCTGGAGCGGCGAACCAGAGACCAATTGTTAACAACTAGATTATAGCAATGTGTCAGCCTAGGAATGAGATTTGGGGATCTGCTATGGGTGGTAGTGGAGGTGCAAGCTTAATAATATGGTAAATATGTTATATGGATCACTTGCTATACTTATGTACTTGATGGAACTCTAAAGGCTGATACTCTTGTTTTATGGGAGATTGGCTCATACTACAAAACAACAAGGAAAAAGACTCTTTATCTAAGGACACTGTATAGACTGATGAATATGGTGTTACATGCCGATTTAACGGTTGGGAATGCGAGAGAGAGGGAGAAGAGGGGAGGTGGGAAGGGGGTTAGAAACAGAAGTTTATGTTTGAAAAAAAAAAAAAAAAAAAAGTAAAAAAACTCAATAAAAATTACTGAATTAGAAAAAAAAGGGACTGTATGTATTTCTTAGATGTGATGGGGTGTAATATATGTGGTTCTGAAATACGTTGATCCCCAGAAAAGTGTGGGCTTACCTGCTCGCCATATTTCTGCTGTTCTTCCGCCTGTTTTCCCATGTGCAGCTGTGAAGAGGCAAGAATTTCACTGAAATATTACTCCACGATCATCACTTACACTACTTCACATAGAAAGTAATGAATCCAAGAGAAAAGCTTCAGAGATGGAGTCATTCGCGTGACAGGCAACTGAGCTGTTCAAGCCTTATTCTTCCATATAGTCTAGTACCTCTGACTTTAAAGGGCTCTTATAGGTCACTATTTGCAAGATCTCCATTTGCTCTAAACATGGACATCTAGAATCTAAAAACCTGTCTTGCCTAATACAGCGGCAAGTTTGTCACAATTGTACCCAGTCTAAACTACAACTAACAGATTTTTCCTGTACTAATACATTATAACAAACTAGCAGAAAAGGAGGGAGATTTGTGCTGCTGCTATATTTAGTTTTCATGAGATCCTTTAGCCCTGACAACTTTTACAAATCCTCAGGTGTGAAGTTCCAGAACAGATTTTCAGCACATGAGTTTAAATAAATTCTATTGGAAAGCTGCAGAACAATTAATTATGTAATGAAGCTTCTTGATGTAAACAAACAAGCCTCCTGAAGGTACCCACCAATCGGGAGAAAGGTGCTACAAATAACTCACATGGGCGATGGCTGCAAAGTAGTAAATCTTCATCTGCACTAATTTCTTCCAGTCCTTCTGGATCTTCCCTAAAAGCGAGGCAGTCTCCGAATTCTCCAGGGCTCTGCACGCTTCCTTGTAATAATCCACCACCTGAGGAGAGACACACAACGGATATAACAAGATATCACCAGCTGGTTGGGCATGGAGAAAAGGCATAATGTCTCAGCGGTGTCTCACCTGAGCACTGATCCTTGCCACCAGGAAACTCTTCCTGTTATCCAGCATGGACTTTTCCAGCAGACACTCCTGGGCCTGACCCTGAGGGGAGGGAGAGGTATAGTCAGGCAGAATGCCCATGGCTACCCATGATGCCCATTTAACTTATTCTGGCATCGGTGAATACTCTGCCGTCTGGCAATTCAGAAAATCTAATAATTAAGCTCTTAATGACCAGAGCTGGGTTTTGGCCTTAGGCAGCCTTCTCACACGGTGGAAACACTGCAGAATTTCTGCTAGCGGAATTGCTGTGGAAACTCCATGTAGTTTACAGTTCCAGCCATGAGGAAGGGGATTTAAAAAAAATCTCCTTCATATGATGCAGATATTTTCTAATTCCGCAGCATGTCCATTTGCGATGTGGAATTCAACACTTGCAATACAAGTTAAATTATGCAGCTATTCCACAAGTGAAAAACACCCAAATCTGTACCATTTAGGTGCAGATTCGGCCACCGCAGAATTGCCGAGGGTATTTTGTTCTGGAATGCCCGCAGTGATTCCCCCATGCGGCCTTAATGATGCACTAAAAATTTAGAATGTTTGCCCTTCGCAATTCAGCAGCCATTACTATTTTTTCATCGGCGTTCATTTTTCATTGTGTATTTTTGTTTTG
Organism: Eleutherodactylus coqui; assembly: GCF_035609145.1. NCBI lineage: Eukaryota > Metazoa > Chordata > Amphibia > Anura > Eleutherodactylidae > Eleutherodactylus > Eleutherodactylus coqui. Next base: position 114,747,749 of record NC_089848.1, read on the forward strand.
CTGCCTGCTTATTTTTTGTGGCACAGATACTAGTTTTTGGCATGGCTTTGTATTTTTTTTTATACTGTTCACATTTTAGCCATTGAAATAATAGCCCATGAAATTAATGTTTCGGACTGTTACGGTAATGTGAATACCTAATAAGTGGTTTTATGCAGTGTAAGCAAGAAAAGGTTTTACTAAATCCGAGTGTCATTTTTGTGGATTTTTTTAAATAATTCCCATTAATATCTTTAATGTATTAGCACCCACCTGCATACATTATTCTCTGTCGCACTGTGACATAAATAGGCTGATGTAAGGGTAACAATGTCATGAACATACAGCCCTAGGGTTCTTGTAGGTCCTCCAGTCAATTGTGTTGCTGGAAAACCCAGTGACCAGCTCAAAAGAGGGAGTCCCCATGGTCACTACTGTGATTAGAATGAAGGGATCGCAACACCCCATCAACCACCAATGCCAGCAGTTTAACCCTTTGAGCACGGAGTCCCCTTCATTGCATAGATTACTGTGATGACACGCTTCTCTCACCAGCATGAGGTTGATATTGAGGTTCAGGATCTGGTGGCTCATGTCCACACTGTAGGAATGAGCAAAGTGATCCCTCAGGTAGGAGAAGGCTCCGGCCGCACACTGGAAGTGAGTGCATGAGATCTTCATTCCCTGCAAGAGACACGATTAAGTCACTTAACATGGGGAGACTTGGAGCAATGACTGATTGGCAAAGCAGGTAAAGTAAAGGGATAATCTCAGCCAGGGAGCAAACTCACCTCCTCAGAGACTCTCTTGTCCATAGCCCCCAGCATGGAGTGTAAAGCCCCTGCATCAAACAGATGATCAGAGATTATACACACACACACACACACACACACACACACACCAATGACAGTTCTCTTATCCTATTACATATATTTTGATCATGTTATTGCACAGTATAGAGAATTTTGTGAAAACGTCCTTTTAGAGAATGAAGAGGAAGCCCCGGGGGAAGAGGAAGCACAATCGATCCCTCCAATTGTTTTTTTTAAAGGCCAGGCACATACACATCCAATTTCAATATAAGCAGCATAGGGTGCCATGTTTCCTTCCACATCACAAAGGGGAGGATCAGGAGGCACTTCCCCCATGATCAACAAATATTAGCACCAATTTCCACCAACAAACACCCATCATCACCCTGGGGTTCTCTGTGATCTTGTCCTGACCGAATGGGTGTCTATCGTTGAATCTTCCTTTCACGCTGAAGCTTCCAGCAGCCTTTACCCAGTGGAACTAGGATCTTCGTCATGTACTCCTCCCAGCATAATCCACAAGTGATAACTGCTGCCTGGAGGGGAGTCAGTCTGACGTGGAATTATGGGCGTCAGAGGATGCAAAAAACCAGCCCAGCCAGATGGAAAACGCAGCGACTAAGGTTTTTTTCTACAGGTATTTCTGACAAGACGATAATCTTTATTCGTACAGCGCCAACATATTCCACAGCGCTTTAGACATCAGGGGAAACATACACAAAGTGGGTCATAACATACAGTATTAGGGCTAATGCCCACGGCCGGATTTTCGCCACGTTTTTCACAGAGGAAATCCACGGCGTTGCCCCGCAGCTATTAGGTTCTATTGAACCTAATAGCTTAATGCTCACGCTGCGGAATTCCATGGTGGAATTCCACAGCATGAAATTACCCATGGCAGACGGCTTCCATTGCAGTCATTGGAAGCCGTCCATCATGCTATACTTGTGCTGTAGCACAGCGGAAGACAGCGTGAAAACGCTTCCCCGCCCACCGTGTCATGCGTTGTACTGCGCATGCGCGCCGGTGCGTCATGCGGGACTTTGCGCAGTGGATTCAGAGGTTAAGTATGGGGTCTTTAGGGGGGGGGGGCCGCAGTAACGGACTCTGCTGCGGTATTCCACTTGCGGAGCCCATCACGGCCGTGTACATTTGGCCTTAAACTGATGGGAAGCTTGAACAATAAGAGGGCCCTGGTCACAAGAGCTTACAGTCTAGAAGTATACACACAGCATACTATGCACATAGCCATGTGAACGCACCATAAACAGGTAAGAGGTGTAATGGGGTGTTTGGAAGATGCAGTAGGGAGGAGGGGGTCAGGTTTCAAGTGGGGAGTATAGAAGCAAGGTGGATGGAGAGAAGTTTAGATTAGGCAATACGATAGGTCTCCCTAAAAAGTTGTGTTTTAGGGTATGCTTAAAGCTGTGGGCACTTGAAATTAACCCAATTGTCTGGGGTAGCGCATTCCAGAAAACGGCTTGCGGAAACTCTTGGGAGGCAAGAGTGGGAGGTCAAGGGGAACTTAATCTAAGGTCATTAGAAGAGCGGAGGGCATGGGTAGGGTGGTTAGCAGAGATGAGGACATATAAGGCAATCAGCACTGTGGAGGGCTTTGTGGATGAAGAGTCAAGGAACGGGGCATCTGGGGAGCGGTGTTTTATACTCAACGAGTACCCCGTTCTTTTCTGTCAGCTCCATATGCATGCTCTTCCAATGAAACGAATGGGGAACTGGGCGCTTAGCGAGTATAAAATGGCGCTCTCTGGAATTCCCATTTCCTGACCCATAACCGTTTATAAGCAAGCAAATGACTGAATGTGGGGAATGAGCCAATATCAATAAGGCCAAAAGAATGAAGCATACTGGGCAGGAGTGGGTGATCTATGGTGTCAAACGTTGCAGAGAGATCCAGAAGAATCAGAAGAGAGGTCATTATTTGATTTAGCTGCAAGAAAATCGTTTTGCACTTTAGTAAGAGCAGTTTCTATAGAATGTAGAGAGCGAAAACCAGACTGTAAGGAGTCAAGGAGAGCGTTATCTGAGAGGTAGCTTATTGGACAAGAGTAGACCAGACATTCCAGGAGTTTGGAGATGAAGGGCAGATTAGAGACCGGTCGGTAGTTGGCAGCACATGTCGAGTCAAGAGACGGTTCCCTTAGTAATGGGGATATGACAGCATGTTTAAAGGAGAAAGGAAAGACACAGGCTGAATATTGTTGTGAGGTGACCGACGACAGCCGGGGAGACGGACTTGAGGTGGTGAGAGGGATCAGGGTCACTAATGCAGGCAGTAGGGCGAGAAGAATAGAGGAGCCTGAAGACGACTATTTCTGTTGTTGAGTCAAATGCTGAGCGTGAACTAGAGGAGGTTCTGGAGAGAAGAGGATCTAAGCTAATCACCCACTGGGAAGTTATTTCCTGTCGGATGTTGTCAATTATCCCTTTGAAATAAGCCGCCAGATCTCCAGCACTGAATATAGGGGGCTGTATTTTAGGGCCGAGCAGGGAGTGAATTGTGTCTTTATGGGTTATTGCACAGCGAGATCAGAGCGGTAAAGTAAGCTTTTATGGTATGGTGAAGGGCAAAGTTGTATATTCTCAGCATGAATTTGCAGTGGAGGAAATCTGCAGACTGTTGCAATTTTTTCCACATGCATTTGGCACATCTAGAGCAACACCGGAGGAAATGTGCTTGAGGCGTGAGCCAGTACTGCATCAGGGGGGTTAAAGCATGAGGGGGGTGGGGAGGGGGAGCGGGACTGCTTTATCAATTATAGTTTTAAAGAGTTTTATTGTAGTGCTCAGCAGCCATATTGTGACAGCAGAGGGAAGAGATTGGGGATAGTGATGGAGCCTGAAGATTGCTGGGAGTAAGAGGATACAAGGGGAGCAATAAGATTATGACTACTACACTAGGAACACACCATTGTCCGTCTTCTGTGCGCTGAGCTTTTAGCGTTTGGTTCATCCTACCTGTCCAACGTGAGAAGTTTCTAACCTCCAGCGTTCACTATTAACCATCTGCAGTCTTTCCATTGTAGCAAGGTTATCAAAATCTGACCCCCCTATTACCTACCTAGATTGTACAAAACGCAGGCCTGCTCGTACTTGATATCAGCATGCGTCACAGACTTCCCTGAGAAGATCTCTGTCCTGAAGAGGAAAACTAGAAGTTACCTACAAACTTTGTGCAAGAGAATCACATAAATCATCACCACAGCCTGAAAGGAGTCACGCTGTTACCCACTGTACAGGTCCGGATGAAAGAGAGGGGAAGATGGTGCTACAACGTAGCAATTAAACTTTACTTGGAAATAAGGTCCCATTATTATCTCTACTGCTGAGAGTCTATCCTGGATGACACACTGTAACAAACTGCAGCTATTGTAGGCAACACTAGGTCAGTGGGCTGTGCCTTAGTCTCAGCATTAATTGACAGAGATTGAAAACATAATAACTGAAGCACAAAGTCTATTAGAAAATAGCTGAATATTTGATAAAAACAAAGCCCCTGCCCTCGCGATCATATGGGAGCGAGCAGCATAGGGTAACGATAGATCGGTCACTCACCATGTAATGGGAACAGCTGCCTCTTGCTCGACCCCCATGGGGATTCGACTTTGCAGGTAATGGAGTTGGCCAAAGTACTTGCGCAAGACGCTGCATCCTTCAAAATCTCGGGGCACGTTCACGGCACTCTGGAGGGGTGGGGGAGAGAAACATACTTATTAACAAAACACATACAGGCTGCACTGATTTCAAAATATAATGAGAAATCGGCAGTGTGGAGGCACGTGGGGTCAGGTCTGTTCTACTGGGGTCCGATTCCATCTGCAACTGAAATACCCAGCATTAGAGATGAGCGAGCACGCTCGTTTAAGGCCGCTACTCCGTCCTCAGGGACCGCCAACAGGTCATGTCCAACAGGTCATGTTTTCAGGATTTCCTCAGTGTTGCACAGGTGATGTAATTATGGTCGGTGCCTCAGACATTGCCACAGGTGTTCTTACCATAGGATATCCTGAAAACATGACCTGTTGGTCCCTGAGGACTGGAGTTGGGGACCCCTGCGCTACTCAATTGAGTAGCAGTCTTATCAAGTAACTGTGTACTCGCCCGAGCAGTGGAGGGGGGAGGGGGGCGGCGGGAGAGAGAGAGATCTCTCTCTACCCCCCGCTGGCCCCTACCGCCCCCCCGCATGCTGCTCGGGCGAGATAGGGAGATTAGATTGTAAGCTGTATGTGTCATTTACACTCAAAGATAATCGCTCAAAAGATGCTTTTAAACGAGCACTTTGCATAAACTATTACTTGGTACTAATGCCTATTAGTACCAATTAGCAGCGTATGAGCCATCAGGAGCTGTATTTAGGGAACAGACCACCCGCTGTTCTCTGAATAAATTCCCTTTGTTCTGCCACAGGGCTGACAGCTGAGACAATGTAATCAGCTGTTATTAGCGGTCCCGGGCAGAACACAGCGTGCGGTCTTTCTTATCAGCTGTTCTGCCAAACAATAGATTTCATGCTGAACTGAAATTCATCATTCGGCAGAAAAGTGAAAGATGGGCACATTTACACGCAACGATTATCGCTCAAAAGATGACTTTTGAGCGACAATCGTGGTATCTGAATGGGCTTTTATCCCCTAAAGGAGATGGCCTATTTTGGGCTTTAGGATGCAACAATCTTTTGGCGGATTGTCATCTCTATTTTTCAAAAGCCATAACTATTTTTATTTCATCGTGAGTCCGATGACATCACAGAGGCAGCGCTTCCTTTACATGCTACGATCAACATAGATCACGGCAGGGAAGCTGTTAACAGCGGGGGTCACTGTCCTGATGCACACCTGCTGTTGCAGTGGGACGCCGACTAGCAGTGACAGCCAGCTCCTGCTGCCGGATAGGGCGGGATCTCTCCTGATCCATAGGATGTAAGTGTATGTCCTGTTGGGTTAAGTACCCCTCTGCCAGGTCGCCGTTTACATCCTGTGGTTAGAAGGGGTTAAGTGGAAGAGTGATGAGAGTGATACATGTTATGTGAGATAAGAGTAGATTGTGAGCTCCAGTGGGCAGGGATGATGGAAGTGATGCAATCTGTGGAATAGGTTGTCGCCATAACACCATTCTGTGGACCAGCAGGAAGGAACCAGAACTTGCAGGTATATGGAGCATTTATATGAAAACTTTGGCGCAGTTCTACATCACTGATGTCCCTCCTCACTTCCTGATCACATATCAATCACCTGTCTCAGTTGCTCCAGTTTCTTCAGCTCCTCGTTGTAATTTTCAGGGTTTTCACCATAATTCTTCAAAACAAACTGGAAAGGAAAGAAAAAAAAAAACAGGTCAGCCCCGTCCTCTGATAGACGCACATATACAGCATTTAACCCCATGCGATGAAAGGGGTTTTCCGAACACCACAAACATTAGTGGCAGTGGGGTGACGCATACCATAATAAGTATTCGCCTCCCTGCCAACACTCTAGTCTTGTTTACGTCGGGCTGCAGCGGTCACATGGTTACTTATCAACATGGCTGCTGCAGCCAATAGGGGGCCCAACAGGGAAGTCATCAGTAAGGGTTAAATTGTAGCCTTCATTTCCTGAACACAACATGTAAAGTAACGGAGCTGCACCTCTGCTGTACACCCTCTCCGGCCGCATCACGGGCGAAAAATCGCTAATGGTCCAAGTTTGAAAAATGGCTCCTATTTTTGTGCCAGCCTCGCACACGATTGGGACGTGTAGCGTGCAGCGAATCAGACGCGGACGGAGTATCCTGTGTTATGCAAGTCGCACCTAAGAATCTGGCTGTTGGCCGGTGGATGCAGCGTCCCGGTCTATACAGAAGACTACATAAGGCTGCGTTCACACGCAGCACAATTCTGCAACAGAAAATCTGTCGAGTTTGCCATGGAATTTGCCACAGAACGCACCTCTTCAGCTGACAGGGTGCAATCTGCAGCAAAAACCGCATTAACCCCCCCCCCCCCCCCCCCGGTACAGATTTTGCGCGGTTCTGATAAGGATTTTAGTGCGGATTTTCCACTGCAGCAAATCGCGCCATTCCTGATCTGTGCGAACGAAGCCTTATGGTATAGCGCAGGTCTCTACTGTACTGTGGAATTTCCGTTCATCATGAGTGTCAATAGCTTGGCTTCCTGGCAGTGAATGGGAACATTTTGTTGAGTCGTATACGGCAACGTTTGCCCGTAGCGTAAGCGCTGTATATAGGCATTGAGCCCCAGGGCTGCAGACAACTTGTACTGAGATACTTTGAAAGTCCAAGAGAAGCGACCGGCGAGGACGGCACTGCTGGCTACATGGCAGAAAACCGAAGAAGGAGCCTGGAAACAAAACTAGTCCTGCAGACGTTTCAATATGTGTTACCAGGAAAGAAAAGGACAAAAACGGGGCGGCCGAGCGATGTGCCAGCACTTACTGGGAAGGTCTGCGCCTTTAACGGAGTGATATATGTAAGTGCCCCCGATGAGCTCAGAGCGGGCACGGTGCCAGGCTGCAGTTATTACATACTGAGGAGCCTGTAATTACCATTCACTGTCCTAAATCAGCTTCTCCGCAGCCGACAAGGACATCATCACTGCCGCCGTACAGACAGGACCCTCCACAGTCCTTACAGGCCAGGCACAGGCTGGAGGCGGCAATCCCTTACCATTCCCAAGATCTGTGCTGGCTGTCAGTGAATGGAAACCCATCCTGACCGTACACTGCTAACAGGTGAGGGTTTGTTACAATTGTATACAGCCCACAATGATGGACTGTATATATCTTTTGCTTTCCTGTTGTGACAAGAACTGCAACTCTCAGGGCATGCTGGGAGTTGTAGTTCCACGACACTAGGAGGATCAGTGACATAATGACAAGGAACTGTAGACAATAACCGCTGCTACAAAAGGCGGCGTCCAGGGCGACCGTACACAGAGAGCCCAGATAGACCGTGTACTGTCCCCAAACACTGATCCCCTACCTTAATCACCACCCCTGTGTGTGCCCGGGCTTCCCGACAACCCTCCCCCCATATGCCAGGGCTCCCCGACAACCGCCCTCCACCCCTTCCGCGCCCCCGGGGCTCCCCGACAACCGCCCTCCACCCCTTCCGCGCCCCCGGGGCTCCCCGACAACCGCCCTCCACCCCTTCCGTGCCCCCGGCAGCTCCCCGACAACCGCCCTCCACCCCTTCCGTGCCCCCGGCAGCTCCCCGACAACCGCCCTCCACCCCTTCCGCGCCCCGGGGCTCCCCGACAACCGCCCTCCACCCCTTCCGCGCCCCGGGGCTCCCCGACAACCGCCCTCCACCCCTTCCGCGCCCCGGGGCTCCCCGACAACCGCCCTCCACCCCTTCCGCGCCCCCGGGCTCCCCGACAACCGCCCTCAACCCCTTCTGCGCCCCCGGGCTCCCCGACAACCGCCCTCAACCCCTTCTGCGCCCCCGGGCTCCCCGACAACCGCCCTCAACCCCTTCTGCGCCCCCGGGCTCCCCGACAACCGCCCTCAACCCCTTCTGCGCCCCCGGGCTCCCCGACAACCGCCCTCAACCCCTTCTGCGCCCCCGGGCTCCCCGACAACCGCCCTCAACCCCTTCTGCGCCCCCGGGCTCCCCGACAACCGCCCTCAACCCCTTCTGCGCCCCCGGGCTCCCCGACAACCGCCCTCAACCCCTTCTGCGCCCCGGGGCTCCCCGACAACCGCCCTCAACCCCTTCCGCGCCCCGGGGCTCCCCGACAACCGCCCTCAACCCCTTCCGCGCCCCGGGGCTCCCCGACAACCGCCCTCAACCCCTTCCGCGCCCCGGGGCTCCCCGACAACCGCCCTCAACCCCTTCCGCGCCCCGGGGCTCCCCGACAACCGCCCTCCACCCCTTCCGTGCCCCCGGCTCCCCGACAACCGCCCTCCACCCCTTCTGTGCCCCGGGGCTCCCCGACAACCACCTCCCCCTCTGTCCCCAGCCTCACTTCCATAAGCCATTAATCCCCTCCATCCCAAGGCTCCCAACAACCGCCGTCCCTCCCTCCTGTGCTCCCACACCGCCGCCGCCCCATCAGCCCCTCACTGTGTGCGCAGCCTCTCCTCCCTCCACCCGCGGCCTCTCACCTGTTTTACGGCCTGGTTGAAGCCGAACTCCGCAGCTTCCTTTAGGTCTAGCCATATCATGGGCATCCGGGGCACAGCCTCCATACTGCTGGCTCCGTGGCCCGGGAGCTGCGTCACCCGCACCGACACACACAGCCCGGAAGCCCGCGATCACCTCCCTGTCACAGGACTCGCAAGGCACGCCGGGAAGAGTAGTCCTCAGCCTTCCTTACCGCGGTGACGTCATCCTGCCGCTCCCGACTGCCGCTACTGGTCACGTGCCCCGCACAGCCTGTCGGGAAATGTAGTTCCAGCGAGCTACAAGGCAATTGACATCCATGCAGTAGTGAAGGCATCCTGAAAACATGACGTGCTGTGGGGGCTGCTGTGTAGTAGCAATGCAGCTCTCTTGTAGGACACATCACTGATACATGGGTGGTAGCTGTGAGATTTGGGACCACCACCAATGTCCAGCATACAGGAGCTGCCCTGAGTAAAATACATGTGAAACTCTTTGGCGCTGCTTAGGGCTCATTCACACAGACCTTACAGGTTTGGCATCACTACATCGTGACTACGTTATGGTCAGTGGAGCGGTCAGATTATGTAGTCTCCAGTGAGGTATTAGTGTATCTTGACGCCACCAGGAACTTCTGGTGGAGTCAAGATTGACAGGGGGGGGGGTGTCATGCTCCCTGTACCTGATTGGCTGGACAGCGGTGTCGGCTGCCAGGTCCTGGCTGCTGCAGCTTTGAGCTGGTGCTGTTGCCTCCCTGCATGCGCTCCCTCTGTCTTACCCAGGCCATGCAAGTTATACATGAGTGTGATGTTTTGTTTTTTTTTACCATTTAAGCTATTGGAACCACATGGAATATTTTTACAGCCTGCTCATACCAGTAAGCAGTTACTCGAGAAGAGCGATGCTCGCTCATCTATACCCACCATTAAATTATATGCAAGGGTGTCCTTGTTAGCCCAAAGTTTTAATATTTAAAGAATAATAAAGATTAGTACTTTTAGTCGTCTATACTGGGAAGGGAAAGAAAAAAATCCAGTTCAAGAAAAAATATACATTTTCCCCACAAAAACCCTATATAAAAGGAATAAAATCCCCCCTCCCCCCCATTTTCAAAAAAACAACACCCAATAGATATTTCCGCGTAAGTAATGACTCAGACAAAGAGAATATTTTGTTAATTATCTCGCATGGTGAATCCCATAAAACAATTAGACAACGGCTTTTATTTGCCTCCCAAAAAAAACATTATAAAAAAATACAATCTGAAAGTCCCATGTACCTCAAATTGGCACCAATGAACACTGCAAATCTTCCCGCAAAAAAAAAAACAGCTCCCCACAGAGCTCCGCTAACGAAAACCTAAAAACGCTTTTTTTTTAAATACATGTTTTTATTGTGAAAAAATAGTAAAAACTAACAGATGATAGCAAGTTTAAAAAAGGAGTATAGCTATTAGAGATGAGCGAGCACACTCGGTAAGGCGATATTCTCAAGAGAGCATCTCCTTTTTCGAGTACCTCCTGGCTCGTCCCTAAAGATTCGGGGGGGGGGGGAGGGGCGCTGGGGTTAGGGGCGGCATGGAGCAGCGAGGGGGAGCGGGTAGGAGAATGAAAGAGATCGATCTTTCTCTCCCTCCCGATCCCCTCTGCAACCCCCCGCTCACCCCTGCGGCCCCCGAATCTTCAGGGACGAGCCAGCAGGTACTCGAAAAAGGCGATGCTCTCTCGAGTATATCGCCTTACCGATTATGCTCGCTCATCTCTAATAGCTATCCCATTGACGGGCACAGAAGGGACAAAGTTTTCATTGACCAAGTTATCTTTCTTGATGGTGGAATGGCAGAGCTAATATATGCATGGAGTGGTGGGCGCAGCCAACCCAGAAAACTTTAAAACCATGTTGGACGTGTTTAGTAAGTAATGATATGAAACACAAAAAAAGGGGAATAAGGTGCGACCCTCTGATGAGCATACACATACGCAGATATTGTCAGATTAACTTCTCCATTTATAGTTATAATACCAGCTACAGGGGGCGTTCACATGTTACGGAATTCACTGGTCAACAAATTGGGCCAGCATGGGAGTGTCCAGCAGTAGTCGGCCAGCATGGAAGTGTCCAGCAGTAGTCGGCCAGCATGGGAGTGTGCAGCAGTAGTCGGCCAGCATGGGAGTGTCCAGCAGTAGTCGGCCAGCATGGGAGTGTCCAGCAGTAGTCGGCCAGCATGGGAGTGTCCAGCAGTAGTCGGCCAGCATGGGAGTGTCCAGTAGCAGTCGCCCAGCATGGGAGTGTCCAGCAGTAGTCGGCCAGCATGGGAGTGTCCAGCAGTAGTCGGCCAGCATGGGAGTGTCCAGTAGCAGTCGCCCAGCATGGGAGTGTCCAGCAGTAGTCGCCCAGCATGGGAGTGTCCAGCAGTAGTCGGCCAGCATGGGAGTGTCCAGCAGTAGTCGGCCAGCATGGGAGTGTCCAGCAGTAGTCGGCCAGCATGGGAGTGTCCAGTAGCAGTCGCCCAGCATGGGAGTGTCCAGCAGTAGTCGGCCAGCATGGGAGTGTCCAGCAGTAGTCGGCCAGCATGGGAGTGTCCAGTAGCAGTCGCCCAGCATGGGAGTGTCCAGCAGTAGTCGCCCAGCATGGGAGTGTCCAGCAGTAGTCGGCCAGCATGGGAGTGTCCAGCAGTAGTCAGCCAGCTCGTAGTGTCCAGCAGTAGTTGCCCAGCATGGGAGTGGACCATTTTCCTGGTATCTTTGTTCCATTGTTGCAATATCTTGATGAAATCGTTCGCCATGTTCATCACTAACCATACCACAGTTGTCTGGAGAGAAATCCAGATGGGAATGAAGGAAGTGGATCTTTAGAGACATATTGCAGCCGAGTTTCTGCTACTGCATCAGCAGGTCTTGTACTCGTTCCTTGTAGTTTTCTGCCCTAACATTCCGAGAAAGTTTGTAGACACTAGGTGAAAAGCATTCCACACTTGTTTTGCATCACCCTGCAGCAATTTGTTGAACCGGTCATCTTTGAAGAAGAGCTCACGAATCTGAGGACCCACAAAAACTCCCTCTTTAATCTCTGAGTCAGGGCGCCCACCCACTGGCGATTTTTTTTCCCTGCGAAATTCGCAGCATTTTTTTCTCTGCAGTGGTCTATGGGACTTGTAATGTTAAAATCGCGATCGCGCAAAATCGCGATTTCGCGGTAAATTGCGATTTTGCGCGATCGCGATTTTAACATTACAAGTCCCATAGACCACTGCAGAGAAAAAAACGCTGCGAATTTCGCAGGGAAAAAAATCGCCAGTGGGTGGGCGCCCTCAAGGGAATTTTTTGCGAAGGTATTGGAAACCTGGCGAAGTCCGGTCCACGGCTTTCATGAAGTTCTTCATCAAATCTAGTTTGATCTGAAGGGGTGGTAGCAGGATTTTGTGAGCCTCAACTAGAACTGGGTGCTGGACATTCTTCTCTCCAACTGCTACATTTTGTCTGCGAGTCCATTCCATCTGCAAGTAGTGCAATTCCCTTGCTCAGATATCTTACTCACATAAGAAACACAAGTATTTTGTATATCCCATGGAACTGGTCTCAATGCAGATGGAATGTTGGGTAGAGCATTCTCGACTTCTTTTGCTTCGTTATCCCGCTGCAAAGAGGAGAAACCAAGCAGAAGTAACAGTCATTTGTGTGGTTGCTTGGCTCTCTCCACGCCATGGGGACTGCACACGGCAGGAATAGTCTTTTGTCATTCAACCACTGTGAAAGCTGTGTTGTACATGTAGCACAGCATACATGCGGGGCCCAAGGCTTGCCTTGGTCGCCAATCTTGCATCCGAAGTAAGGATGATATGCCTTCTTCACTTGAGAAGCGATACTTTTCTTCTGGTTGGCAAATGTCATTTTCCCACAAATATAGCAAAAATTGTCCACATTATTGACAAACTTTCGAGACATTAGTGTTCTGTATCGTAACTAAATGGATAAAATAACAGTTATATGTAACAGTAGTTTACACCGTATCCCATGAAATCTGAAATATTTTAAATGCCCAACCTTTCCGACTGGGCTTTATATAGTACACTAGTGATTGGGTGTTGATACACTGGTACTGTGGGAGTTCACATGGTGCACTGGTTATGTTGGGGTTAGGTGTGAGGTAATGAGCTCAGAGGCAGTGACTGATCACATGATGGTGACATCACAGGTCCTGTAAGCACACGGCTGCTGTCTGGCTCAAATGGTAAGTGTAAGGATGTTGTTAGAGTCCTACTGGATAAATTTATGAAAGACAGAAAATGAACTATATGAAATATTTTCAAGACAAGAGACAATAAAAAATTTTCATGGTCATATCCGTGTTCAGCACAGCAAGATACTACAGATTAGGACCTTTTTAAGTTAGGAACCATTTTAGTGTTGACCAGTGATTTCAGCTGTGGATACGCAGCAAAACCACAGGTTAGACCGATGTCACACGACCGGATTTGAATTGCAGTTTCTGCGATCGGCATCTGCGAGGATTATCCGTGGTAAAACATGGGCATTGAAATTCATGTATTTTCGAATTTTCCTTCACACTCGGGGATACGAATTGTGTATTCCGCAAATGGAAGAAAAAAAATCACATCATGCTCTATTGTACAGCGAAATCCACGTGGATCTCAATGGAGGCTTATGACACACAGCCCAGAAGCAATTAACATTGCATATGGGCTGCAGGTACCCACATCATTGCCAAACGACAGGAAATAACGCAGTAATGCTGGGGGCACACGTTACTTGTGAAAAGCAGGGACTGGACACGTATGAGGGAGAAATCAATGAGATAGCATAGCTATTATTGTAGTATTATAAATTAAATGAGAAATTAATCAGACAATATCTGTGTATGTGCATGTTCACCACTGGGTCGTGCCTTATTCCCAGTTTTTTTCATTCATACCATTCCATGTTTTATTATGAGTACCTGGGTCCAAATGCCTTGGTAGTGGATATAGACATTATGGAGAGGGCACCCCCTCATGAGCCAGAGAGAGAGACACTGAAAACTGCAACTGTCGCCCATTCCTGTATTACATTTACAGCCATTCATTTGATGGATGGAGAGTTCAAGCTGATGTCATGATGAGAAGATTGGAAAAGAGCAAATGTTGTCCCTATCTTCAAAAAAGGGAAGAAGGTGGACCCCGGAAACTACAGACCTGTGAGCCTGACTTCTATAATGAGAAAGATCTTTGAACAAATTATTAAACAGCATGTATGCAAGTACTTGGATGAGAATGGAGTAATTAAACAAGTTATGCCAGACTAATCTAATTTCCTTCTATGACAGAGTCACCAACTGGGTTGATCATGAAAATGTGGTAGATATAATATATTATCACTTTAGTAAAGCATTTGACGAAGAATCTCAAATCATCTCATACCAAGTGAAAGGCAAAGCAAAAATATACCGCTAATGAATATAATTGGGAACCTTGCTATTAGAAGTGGAAATAAAGAACAAAGGCAAACAATTCTGAAGGAAAGTAGAGCAGCAAGAGACACCGATCACCAACAAAAATGTAATTAACCAGAGCCAGCATGGGTTTGTAACAAACAAGTTATGCCAGACTAATCTGATTTCCTTATATGACAGAATCACCGACTGGTGATCAGGGAAATGTAGTAGATATAGTTTATCTTGACTTTAGTAAACCATTTGACAAAGTATCACATACCATTCGTATTGAAAAAGTGACCAAATATGGGATTGACAAGGCAACGGCTAGGTGGATTCACAACTGGCTGAGTAATCATACTCAAAGAGTGGTCATAAATGGCTGTACATCTAATTTAAATAATATATCAAGTGGGGTATGACAAGGCTCTGTCCTAGACCCAGTGTTGTTCAATATTTTTATAAATGATCTGGAGGAGGAAATTGAGGAGAAACTGATCAAATTTGTTGATGACACAAAGCTGGGAGGAATAGCTAACACTGGAGAAGAGAGAGTACATTCAGATCTAGACAAGCTTGAACAGTGGGTGGCGACTGACAGAATGATATTAACAAGGAGAAATGAAAAGTCCTACAGCTAAGCAAGAAAAATGAAAAAAGCACATAAAGAATGGGAGGAACTGAGCTAAACAGCAGCACATGTGAAAAAGACTTTTGGTAGACTAATGATCATAGACTGAACATGAGTCAACAGTATGATGCAGCTGCAAAAAAAGCAAACACAATTCTGGGATGTATTAAGAGAAGCATAGAGTCTAGATCATGTGATGTAATTATCCCCCTCTACTCTTACTTAGTCAGATCTCATCTGGAATACTGTGTCCAGTTCTGGGCACACCAATTTAAAAAAATACATAAACTGCAGAAAGTTCTGAGAAGAGCTATCAGGATGGTGAGCGATCTGCAAATCATGTCCAACGAGGAACGGTTAAAGGATCTGGGAATGTTTAGCTTGCAAAAAAGAAAGCTGAGAGGAGACTTAATAGCTGTCTACAAATATCTGAAGGGCTGTCACAGTGCAGAGGGATCAGCCCTATTCTCATTTGCACAAGGAAAGACTAGAAGCAATAGGATGAAACTGAAAGGGAGGAGACACAAATTACATATTAGAGAAAACATTTTGATATTGAGTGTGTTAAATGATTGGAACAGGTTACCACGGGAGGTGGTGAGTTCTCCTTCAATGGAAGTTTTCAAACAAGGGCTGGACAGATATTTGTCTGGGATGATTTAGTAGACCCTGCATTGAGCAGGGGGTTGGACCAGATGACCATGAAGGTCCCTTCCATCTCTACCATTCTATGATTCTATGTAAGAAACATACCAGTAGAAGACAATTCTGAGTCTATGAAGATCCCAAGACAGACTGATTGAAGGACTTGACAGATCGAGGAGCCAGCAGAAAACCTCAGGTCTTGTGAAGGTGAGCAGAAGAATATTTACATGGTCTTAAACAAGACAGAGAAAGTGTTCCGAAAACCAAACCTTATCCTGGACTAACAAGCAATGAATGCAAAGGAACATGTACAAAGCTAATAATAAAACCTGAGGAACCTCATCAGAGCCAGCAATGAAATTTGAGGAACCTCATTACTACCAGGAATAAATCCTGAGAAACCTTCACAAAACTAGCAAAGAACATAGAAAAGCCTCAGCAGAGGAAGGGTGTGAAGCCTGTACAAATTAGCAAACAGCTATTTTTGCAATTCCCTTTTGGAACCATATATAATCTAGAACACATGGATATGTCCAGTCCTGGTTGCAGTATGGTCACCTTCAAATGGCATCTAGAATTCAGTGATTATGTAATAGTTACCTTAAAGGGGTAATTTCTTGTTCAATTTCATAGCTCACTATGTTCGGAGAGGGTTTAGCCACTGGGACCTTCTAGTCCCTAATATGAGAAGTCCAAGGTTGTCATTACCAGCAAACTACTTTCCATACAGCCACGTAGTGACTGTGAATCTTATATGTTGTAATTCTTGCTCCATGTCTAACTGCTGTGGAAGGATGCGTTTCAGTATGCTGCATCTTCCAAAGCCCAAAATCTGTGCAACTACAAGGCCCATCATTTTGCAGCTTGTAACTAGCTCCCAGTGAACTACAAGTCACACTATTTTTACATTGTATCCTTCTCTATCCAACGTGTAGCTAATGCAAAATGATCGCTCAAAACTGTTAGTTTCTGACGACTTTTGAGCGATCATCTGTGTGTAAATGGGCCTTAACCTCAATTTAGAGACCATAAAACTCTCACATCCTTATCTGTGGACTAATTTATTCATCAGATCATCTTGTTCTGTTATTGTTATAAAAATTCAAATTAATCACACCATGTCTGTGCCCTTTTATGCGTATTTATGCTTTCTCAGATATATCCTAGTAGAAGCCTGATGAAGACACCTAAGTCATTTCGAAAGCTTGCTGCAACATGATTTCTTTTTGTCAGCCACTACAAGGTATCATATCTGCAAGATTACTTTGTTTCTCTTACTGAAAACAATTACATTTTAATCTACTGCCTAAGACTCACAAGATACCAACACTTTTCTCATATATTTGTAGCAAGCCGAAATCTCCAAAACAGTAAGCACAATAATTCACAGAGTATCATAGAAAGTTGCAGACATTTTGCTTTATGTAATTTGTATAAAACTAGACATCGGCTCTTTAAATCATCATGTGTCATTTTGCAGTTTTCAGCCTGGGCATTGGGTAAGTGTTGGTATGTCATACATTATGTCCTCATGGCTGCTGCGCATGCCATGGGTAATATGTATGTGTGAGTCTGTGAATAGACAGCGCATAACAATGGAGTAGGCACACAGCCCACCCTAGAACAAAGACATTTAGAAGATTTCTATATGTCCACCAGGTGGCGTCACAACCTCTGCCACAGCACATGGATATACAGCCAAGGATGGGGAGGAGGGAGGGCTGGAGGCAAAGAACAAATCATAATGCTTGAGCTTCATTCCCCCTGGAAGAGCAGAGCTGGTTGGATCAGCCGTACAGAGATGCCTGTGAGCTGGGAAGCAGGATCAGCCCTCTCCTCTCAGTATCTCCTGTCCCTCATCAGATGCTGAACATTGCCAACCCCCTTACCAATGCGGCACGACTGGGGGGCGCTCCACCTCTACCATATACTGACAGCACTGGGACTTGGAGGGTATCTTCCCATGGGCAAAAGGTGATATACCCCTCACCCGTCACTGGAAAATCTGCCCCAATCCCAAGGGAAGAAGCAACAGAAGCAGTCTACAAGAGTCATCCTCCCCTTTCCATCTGACAAAGCCGGTGGGTTAACCCTTTCTGCATGAGAAAACCTCAGAATAATCTCTGCACACCCTGCATGGACTGAGACTCCTCATCCGCCTTTGTCTATGTGAGATGTCTGCTACCCATGGATGATTGATTATATATGCTGCCTTAGTATTGACTATAACTCACATCTTCATCATCAGTCACCAATTTTCTTGCAATCCGGATAAACAACCAGATTGTGGCAGCAAAACAAGGACGGATCAATATAAGGTGTTATTGACGGTGGGCGAGAGCCAATCTCCAGCCACATCCCTCCATATCCCTGGTAACATCTGCCCCCCTCCTATCTGCAGTGCACATCTCAGAAAAAAAAGGATTGCAGGAAGACCACTAAGCTGGACGGAGGGAGCAGCATCTGAATGAAGGATTCATCCTCCAAGACCCTTCCTCCTTCTCCACCTCTCAGCAGACAGAAGACCCTGCAGATGAAGCTCCTCATTGATTGAATCATTTGCATTGAATGGACTACTCAAGGCCATAACAAGAATCGACTGCAGAGCCCAGAACAATCCATTTGGCAGAGACTGACACCCCGTTATTCAGAGGCACCTGCCCCCCATCGGTGCACATTGTTTAGGGGGCAACGGCGCTTGTGTCCTGCAATGCAGGCAACAAAGACCTGTCAATCTCATTCCTCAGTTTAATGCAATTCATCAAGCTCTAGCAGATTAGAAATTATTGGGCTCGTTGTCCTCCTCAGAGGCTCCTTGGCCTTGCCACTACCTTCGTCTTGCTTGTAAAGATCTCTGCCAGCATGGGCACTGTCTTGTCCCTGTCACCAGGCTCTCGGAAAGCCAGCCTGTATGATGATGGCTCCGGATCCCTTGCACATTACACAAGTGTCAGCAAGAGCAGCGGACAGAAGCCTGAAAAGGCACTGAAACGACACTCCATGTTCATCCCTGCTCTCACTTGGAAGAGACTAGTGGCTTCCACGAAGAAGAAGACGTCTAGAAAGGGAACTGCCAACAGTAATTACCAGAAGGATGTCGCCCATTTAAACCATGAGAATGTGAAAAAATCTTTATCATGTGCCAATCTCTCCAGCTATGATAGTCAACCACTGGCACCTCTTAGCTCAAAACAGATATCATCCATCAAGAAGGTCTCCAGCACCACTGGTGGTGGTGGTTCTCCAAAGAGGGTCATAGTCCAAGCCTCCACTGGTGAACTACTGAAATGCCTTGGAGAATTCCTCTGCAGGAGATGCTACCGACTGAAACACTTGTCCCCTACAGACCCTATTCTTTGGCTACGTAGTGTGGATCGCTCCTTGCTTCTCCAAGGATGGCAAGACCAGGCCTTCGTCACCCCGGCCAATGTGGTTTTTGTCTACTTGCTCTGCAGGGATGTTATTGATGGTGACTCTGTGGCTACTGAACATGACTTACAAGCTACTCTCTTGACCTGCTTATATCTATCCTACTCTTACATGGGCAATGAGATCTCCTACCCTCTCAAGCCTTTTTTGGTAGAAGCAGGCAAAGATGCCTTCTGGGACAGATGTCTTTGTATCATTGATGCTATGAGTGCCAAGATGTTAAGAATTAATGCTGACCCGCACTATTTCACCCAGGTGTTCGCTGACCTGAAAAACGAGGGCAATCGTGATGAATTCTCTAGAGTTCTTGACCGGTGACTGTCCTCCAGAGAGTAAACCAAGCTCTGTCACAGGTCAGGACTGATATCTACCATCTCTGGCCAACAACAATGATCCAGTAGCCAAAAAAAAAGAAATCTAAAAGGACAAAATGGGACCACATCAACCTTTTGTGCATTGTCTACGTTGAGTGGTGGTGGAAAATTCGAGGCAGCAAGACCACCGACCAATGTGCATCTTTCTTTTTAGGCCAACAAGTGCCTCGCACTCACATCGCCTCTTTTTCCTTTCCTTACAAGGAACGACGCGTTTCTTTTCCTCACACGTACATATGGGAAGCGGCTGCTCACATTCATTCCAAAGCAATCACCAGACTTTTGCCTCTCTTACAAATATGTACAATCCAGGAAAAAGAGACATTCAATGGACACCTTACTGCTCAGCTCACCATTTGAGGGTGCGATCTGGATGAATATTTGCAGTGATATAAGTAGGCCTGTCCTCTCATGGTTGGTGGGTTCAATTTCTGAAGATAGGTTATGGTGGAGGGTGCCATCCTCTTCCAAATCCCTACATGAATGTGACACTTGTGATGGGTCTGATGTTGCTTTACTTCGTGTGGAGACCCCATCGTGCCACCCTCATTACTTCTCCAAAAACTTCATTGTCAGAGATGAATATAATTCCACTGCAATTTAATGCTTTTAGCTCATGTTGACCTATTGGCCATGATGGTGTCTCATAGTCTTGGCCCCAGCTCTGGCCACTATGTCATTGATTTATTTCCAGGACTTGGGTTTCAATTATTTTGTAGCAATTTACAATATTGTGCCAGGCGACTATCAGTTATGGTAGAACATCACAGGGATGGCGGCCCTGATTGTGGTTGTAGTTGTGATGCTTGTATTTTAATGGGGAAGGAGGGGGTCTTGTAAGATCAGGGTGACCCATTATTTCTCAGTTCCTGTTGACTGACCTTCAGGATTACTTCTGGTCACTTAGTGGTAACACACTGATCCATGAGAATTGGATTGATGCTCTTTGAGTCCATGACATCTCCACAGAGCTGGCCTCTACGAAAGATAATTGGGGTCTGCATGGGACTAGTCATGGATCACCTTGTTTACATGGGTACTGCATACAAGTAACATGGATTATTTAAGATCTGAACATGTTACAATTTATTTGATACATTTTGCACATGATGGGGGGAGGATTTTTTTTTTACTGTGTCTTGGTACAGTGTTAAGTTTATAGGCCATGCCTGGTATTTCTCTATATGTGATCTGATGATGGGCCGGGTCTCGCCACAATGTGTCTAGTGCAGCTTGCACATTAGATATATAACGTAACATTTAAAGTACATCAGATCTTATGCAACTTGTTGTATTTTGTAGGTAAAGGAGGGCCCATCCTTTGCTCTTCACTATATGAGCAGCCATTTTGTAGGCTAATCCAGTATTAAGTCTAACAGCTAGATACATGAGGCATCGTGTACCTCGTGCCTCTAGTATATCACCATTAAATTAATGGGTTGGAATGTTGTACGACTCACAAAATTACCGCTACAAATTGACATCCAAAGCATTTTTTAATTTAATTTTTCCTAGGACTGTACGGTGGTGGACCAGGTCCGGTCCGGCCCTTTCCATTTCCTATGTGCAATGTGGATATTTGGGGCACGCTGCATGCCTGATGTTCCTGCACATGTGTGTTTATGTGTCAGTATTGTGGGCTGTCACGTGGTCCCTGTGCACTGAGATATGATAGAGCTGGGTGCTAATTGTGCCCCCCAGCCATCCTCTGCTGTGGAGGGGTGACCTACATCTCCGCCTGTGTCTGCAGAGTGAGCAGCCGGGAAAAGAAAAGAACAAAAACAACATTTCTAGAGAATTACTCCACACTATGATGAGGATTGCATTGCATGCTGGGTATTTTATGAGTTCTATAAATTTGGCTGAAGATCCTGATTTTCTCATTATCTACTGGCTGCCATATTAGCCCAATCCAATTCATTCTCTTAGCATATGTCAGTTAGATGGTTTTGCACCCATGGAACATTGCTGTGCTATAGGATTACCTTTACGGGTGATTGGAGACAGCTGTTCTGTTTCCTATATGTCAGCATTAGTATTTGAAACCATTGATATTTATGGGGCACAGAGCACCTCATGCCTCACTGATGCCAGTAGTTTCCATTGCATTTTAGTATATCTGTTCTGTTCTAATCTACAGGGCAGATTAGTAATCTGGTGCCAACACAAGATGAATTCTCCAGCAGATACCCAGGTATTTTTTATTTGGCTCACTGGTGCCCCTTAAGGTTGGCATCTGCGCTTGTTACGAGTTACAGCACCCGTAGGCATCATGGTACTAAAAGTGCGGTGGCAGATGTTGTTCAGCTGTATAAGGTGTTCTTTGTTAGGACTACAAATTGCAGTATAGCTCTTTATGGGTGATTGTGAATCTGGGCTTTGCAGGCAGTGGAGGAGAGGATGATCACCCGGAAGGTTTTTGTGCTGTCTTGTTGGTGCCCAGCAAGAAAAGGATCCAGCATCCGTAGAATCATGGCTTTATTGAAGCATATTAAGATCCCAACAAAAAGGACATACAATGGCGCAACAAACTGACGCGTTTCAAGCTGCAGTTACAGCTTGAAACATGTTGGATTGTTGTGCCATTGTATGTCATTCCTGTTGGGATTTTAATATGCTTCAATAAAGCCGTGATGCTGGATCCTTTTCTTGCTGTCTTTTGCAGTTGATCCCAGTTAAGTCCGTGCATCCTGCTGGGGGGCAGATTCATTTTCTCTGTATGCCTTGTAGGTGTAGAGCTACTGTTGAATTTCAGGGATAATCCAGTAGTTTGCAAACTGTAGCTCTCCTGCAGTTGGGGTTACTTTAACTCCTAGCATGTTGGAAGTTAATGTTCCCCAACATCCGAACAGCCACAGTTTGAAGACAGCTTGTAGAATATATTTTTGGGGTTGTTGACTAAATGCCCAGTCATCCATGAACAGCATTGGCACCAATCCTGAGGAGCTCCTTATTATTACAGCATCCAGGCGCTAGCTGGGGGACAACTGTGCGTCACCGTATATATCATCCTCCTACCTTTAGAGGTGTCAGACGTGAGATATACTGATAATACATAAATCAGCATTATATAACAGGTCATAATGGGAGACGTGGGCAGATCAGAACAAAGCCAGAGTCATTCTGGGGCTGTACTGCCAGCCGCATGAGTTCATTTCCAAGATTTCACATATTTTATATCCATGAACCTCTATGAAGAGACATGAACATAGCTGCATGTGAAGAGGGGGATAAGCTGCTGTTAACACCTGTGACAGCAGCTTATCTCCCGCAGGAACAAAGGATCAGGCATTTTTAACTTGATGTCTGCAGTCAGGACCACCCCACACACATTAGATAGTCAGCAGGCCCCACCGACATCAGCAGGTTTGGCTTACTTTCCTCCAATGTGTGTGGGGCACCTTAACTCCACTGCTGT
This sequence comes from Eleutherodactylus coqui, assembly GCF_035609145.1. Classification (NCBI taxonomy): domain Eukaryota; kingdom Metazoa; phylum Chordata; class Amphibia; order Anura; family Eleutherodactylidae; genus Eleutherodactylus; species Eleutherodactylus coqui. The sequence continues at coordinate 114,770,582 of NC_089848.1, forward strand.
CAATCGCTGTAACCGCAGCTTATCTCCCGCAGGAACAAAGGATCGAGTATTTTTAACTCGATATTTGCAGTCAGGATTCCTACTCACACATTAGATAGTTGGCTGGCCCCACCGACATCGGCAGATTCGGCTGACTTTCCTCTGATGTGTGTGCCCTAACTCCACTGCTGTTGCTATATTCCCCAGTATAACCAGTATTACACACCTCTGCAGTATCCATGTTAACCTCCTTTTATAGAATAAATTGTAAAGCATGCTCACTCTTGAGTACTGAGGTTACAGGCAGTTCTAGCTTCTGTAGAGTAGACTGCTTCTCCATGCTGTAGACACCAAGCAATGGGTGGTGGAGTTGGGGTCAAACTTTCAAAAGTCTTTTAAAAACTTTGTCCTATGTGTGGCCGGTTTTAACAATCCCTACACGTGTCATAATGAGGAGACTCCATCCCATCATGACTCAAAATAGCTCTATACATACTCTGAGCTGCCCTGGGTACACATAGAGATCTTCAAAAATAGAGAGTTTATATAATTTTATTTGATTAAACTGAGGCTAATAAGATGCATAACAATACTGACGATGTGTCCTGATTAGAGATGAGCGAACGTGTTCGGCCACGCCCCTTTTTCGCCCGAATACCGCGAACTCCGAGTACTTCCGTACTCGGGCGAAAAAGTTCGGGGGGCGCCGGGGGGCGGGGAGAGGCGTGGCGGTGCGGGGGGTAGCAGCGGGGAACAGGGGGGAGCCCTCTCTCCCTCTCCCCCCCACTCCCCACTGCTACCCCCCATGCCGCCACGGCGCCCCCCGAACTTTTTCGCCCGAGTACGGAAGTACTCGGAGTTTGCGGTATTCGGGCGAAAAAGGGGCGTGGCCGAACACGTTCGCTCATCTCTAGTCCTGATGTTAGATTGACTTTTTTTTGAGCCTCCCAATGACCTGGAATGACCAGATCCTTGCCTGGGCGAGCAGCAATGTGATTGCCTAGTAGAGCATGAGGGTTCAGATCTGTTACTTTACTATGTTAGCTGTGCAGAGGTTCACAGAATGATTTATCTCCAATATTTAAAGGGATTTCTCAGCATTAGAAATACATGGCAGCTTTCTTCCATAAATAGTGCCACATCTGTCTGCAGGATATGTCTGGTATTGCAGGTCAGCTTCACAGAAGTCAATGGCAGGGTACCTCTACATAGGACAACTATCTGGTGTATAATTGCTCGAAACAGCAAATTCAAGCAATAGTTGTTCAATGTAAAACCAGCCACCAACAGGGTGATCAGTGATATATCACTAGTTTTTCGTTTTAGCTTACCAAAAAATAGTCACTGTTTGATAAAAAGTTGACTGGTGTAAAGTCACAGTCATTCGGATTTGAATGACTTGTGCACGAATTTGCATGGAGATCCCCTCTATGAACGATATTTCGACAAAGAACTAATTAACAATCATTGCTCTGTGCTTTAACGACTTTTCTGCGTGACTATCTGAACTACAGTCGCTCCGAATGAAGATGCAAGTAACCTGTGGACAGACGTGGCGTTATTTTTGGATGAAAGCAGCCATATTGTTCTAAGATCTTGACAACTACTTTAATTGTTTGGGTGACCAATGATATATCCGGGCTGACTAAATCATAGATGCAAATATTTAGATGTTCCAACATGTATTCATAACAGAAATAGAGAAATTTTGTTTCAATCCCCCCCCCCAAAAGTTTTAATTATACTTACAAAAACATGAGTGATAATGCCCCCCAGATGAGAAAACTTTGTGAAATTTTCCACTAAAGGTTTCAGATGTTGGATCCTTGTGGATGGAGCTTATCAGTCAGCCTATTAACCCCCATGTTAATGATAGTAATGTATAACAATTTCCTAATTACCCAATTTGCTAATTTAATAGCCAATGGGAGGCAATCAGAGTTTTCCCATTGCATCCCAAACCTTGGCCAATGGATTCACCCAATGGATCAGCTCAATCTGCTCATCCCTACCCAGAATCATAACGTGAAGATAATAGAAATTCTTCAATGTGACTGCTCCAAGCTGGCATTTAATATGGGAGGACACTGGGTAAATACCCTACAACATAGTGGTGGAGTATGGCGCTGTACTGTATATATTAGAGGCGGTGATATTTTTCATGTCTCGGTGTGTGTGCTGCATGAATTCAGTGTTTGAAGATTTTTCCCGCAATTTGTAAATTATTTAATTTATAAGGGAACGGAAAAAAAAAATTATCAAAAAATGTGAAAAAAAGTCACCTTCTCGCGTTTTCCTTTGTGTTTTTATGGACGACGCTCTTTTTTGTTTGTAGAGACTCTTTTCTATGTGCAGACACTGGATATTTTTGTTTTACTTCTTGACTCGAGGAGCGGGAGCCTCGTTGGGGCTTCATACTCAACCGAGGAATTACAAAAACAAAAAAAAGCAAAAAGTCTCTTTCCACTGGAGGGATCGATCTGGGTCCAGGCTCCTTGTACTCTGCCTTGGATTATGCGTTGACTATGGACGATGGGACGAGCTCCAAAATGTCCACTAAAAGCTTCACCTCAGGAAGTACAATGAACACACAAAACATGGCCGCCTGTGTCACCCGTGTATGATGTGTACATGTTGATGTCAGGATGGAGTTGGAAGGCGAGAAATGTGGTCGGGACATTTTTGAGAGGGGGGGAGGGGGAATAAAGTGGTTATTTGTAGGTTTGTCTTGTCTGTGCAGGATGTGTGGTTGGTGGATTGAAGCTGGGTACTGCGGGTAATGTGGGCACTGTGGGGACAGAACGCTCTCACCCTCTTACTGATGGGACAGTGGCACTTTTCAATAAAATAAAACGTTGAAAAAAGGATTTTTGTTCCGTCTCCTTACTTTGCATTACACTGATGTTTTTGAAAATTTGGGGGAAATTATATTTCATTGAATCCACGAGAACAGAGAAATATCCAGGGGTGGAAAAATGTCCTACTTCCATAGGGACAGCCTGGGATGGTCAAACAGGCCCATTCTCCAACCTTCCTATAGCAGCTTGCTATAGGCTGAATGCACATGACCGGTCGGATTCCGTTTGCAAGATCCAACAGCGGAATCCGATCTGGTGCCTGACCGGTCAGCCCTGCATACCTCTCCGCATGCTTCTTCTTCTGCACTGCGGATGTGCCGGCCGTCGTGCCAGCCGGCTCTTCCGCAGTACAGATGTGACCACGCTATCACTAGGCAATGACGCTGATCCCGTGGCCTTTCCACAATGATGATTGCAGAAGGGCCGCGGGACGGACGGCTTACATTGACTTTAATGGAAGCCATCCGCACGGAATCTGGCTCACAATAGAGCATGCTGTGATTTTCCCCCTGTGAGCGGAAAATTGCAATTGATTTCCGCTCGTTGGCATGGAAACCCGCTTTTACATTGCATGCTATGGCAGGTATATGGCAGGTAACCGGCAAATCCGACCATGTGCATTGGGCCTTAGTTATATAAAGATTCCAATCATATCCGAAGCAGCGTTTATAAATCAGGATTACTTTAACCAGGTCATCAATAGCTGATTGGTGGGGGTCTGCTGGTCAGGTTCCTCTCCAATCAGCTGACTGCTGCTGTCATTTCAGTTTATACCAGGCACTGTACATTGTATAGTGGCTGCACTTGGTTTGGCAGCTCAGTCCCACTCACTTGAATGGGACTGAGCTGCTCTCCAAAGAAGAGGCCACAGCTCGTGAATGGACGATTTCCAATAATTGAGTTCCGGGCGTAATTAGTGGTGAAATTGCCCATTTACATGATCGGGAGCTGCGTGTTGCATGCTATACAGCTCCTACAGGAGTCTATGGAAACTCATGCACATTGCGCACCAAAGATAGGTCAGGACCTATCTTTTCCCGCAGCACGGACCTTAGATGCGCGGATTGCAGTCACGCATGTCCTATCTTTTTAAGGTGCAAGTTTTTTGCACATCTAAAATTCCTTCATCTGAACATTTCTATAGGAAACCTTTGGTTCTAATAGACACGATTTTTGACGCACCTATTCTGCGAGAAAACGACGCCTGTGTGAAAGATCCCTGCATGACAGGTGCACAGAGCACTTCTGTAGCAGGCCTCCTGTAGCAGAATCTAGCTCTGGCAGCAGCGGCGTCCGCACGTACCTGCTCTGTCAGCTTCTTTTCTGTACTGCGGAGGGACCTAGTGGCTCGCCGTCGCACATGTGCAGTACAGACTTTTTTTTTCTAAATTTTTTCCTTGCACCGTTGCTAGGTGACGACACGGGATCCGCGCCCTGCCTGCAATGTTTATTGCAGAGGGGCCGCGGATCGGACGGCTTCCATTGACTTCAATGGAAGCCGTCCATGTGGAATCTGCGCAAAATTGGAAGAATTGATTTCCCATAGCATGCTATTGGCGCTATTTGCGGATTCCGCAGCAAATATCCGCCCGTGGGCAGGCTTTACTGCGAGGTGCAGATAACCTGGAGACACACTGTAAGTGACTCCTAGCAGAATTGTAAATGCAGCTCTGATGACATCGCTGATTACTATTTGTTACAATGTATCCGTTATAAGAATCTGTGAAGTAAGCAACATCAGCAGAAAGCTCCCTACTGCTCTGGACTGGCTCCAGGCTGATGGCTGCTAGGGCGTGATTTAGTCCCATTAATAGGATGAAACAAAACCATTGGTTTCAATGGTTTTGTCTTCATCAGTGGTATTCTCGCCCCTAATAGTACGAGCGAGAAAAAAAAGGGGAAGACCTAGTTCCTGCTGTTTTTCCAAAATTTGCGCACTGTGGCACAGAGTTTGAATGGCCCAGAAAAAAAAAAATCCCTGTTCATGCACAACTATGCTCCATAGCGATAAGCGTAGTTGTGCATACGCCCCTGTGTTTTTGCCCTTAGGGTACATTTACATGGGTGATTTTCTTGCATGATTTCTGTGCGTTGCAAGATGCATGGGAAAAGAACCCATTGTTTTTAATGGGTCTATTTGTATGTGCGATGCGAGAAGAAGCGACGTGAAAGAAAGATTGCAGCATGTCCTATTTTTGGGCGATTCTATTTAAGAATCACCCATTCTTCTCTATGGGAGCTTAAAAAAAGCAAATCACGCTTGCTTGTACATGTGAGTGCGCTGCAATGAGATTTTGCTCCCATACGGAATAACAGGTGATTTTAGGCCGGCTTCACACGCGGAATTCCGCAGCGGAGCCCATCACAGCGTCCCCCCAGAGACCCCAATACTTACCTCCGGATCCGGTGTCCTACGTCCCGCATGACGCTTCGGCGCTCATGCGCAATAGAGCGCGTGACGCACCGGCCGCGTCATATGACACGCCCACAGCGTCACATGACGCGTCGGCCGCGTCATATGATGCGGCTGGTGGTAGGCGGGGAAGCGGTTTCACGCTATCTTCCGCTGTGCTACAGCGGAAGAGAGCGTGATGGACGGCTTCCATTGACTGCAATGGAAGCTGTTCGCGCGTACACCCGCGGCAAATAGAGCATGCCGCGGGTGAAAACGGGTGATTTTATGGTGCGGAATTCCGCGGTGGAATTCCGCACCGTAAGCATTGTGCTATTAGGTTCAATAGAACCTAATAGCTGCGGGCAACGCAGCGGATTTCCGCCCTTAGTATGTGTGAAAATTGCAAATGCAGTGATGCGTTTTTCTTACAAAATGCATCACACCCGCATGAACATCATGGCTTTGCAAGTATGATATTGGTCCAAGTTTCTCAGACCGCTATCACACTTGCCAAGTAAATGAATCCTTACTTGTCCCGATTGCAACAAATGGAATTCTCAACCCTCAGGCTGCTTCCACACGGGCAACAAATTTACATGATTTTGTAGCGATGCGACAGCACTACAAACCGCACGTATGTGAAGCCCGTGCTTTCCAATAGTTTTCTTCACATTAGCAACATTTTCTCTGAGGCTATGTTGCTAGAAAAAAAATCGTGTCATGCGTTATCTTTCCGCTATGTGCTATTTTTTGTAGCCCATGTTTCCTCATGGGCTGTTTATCGTATAGCATGTACTTGTAATTTTCGTGCTATGCGATACATTTTTATGTTAGAAACTCCTATTAACTTTCTCATCATAAAATCGTGCGATTGCATAGCACAAAAAAAATCTCGGGTAGCAGCGAAGCGATGCAACATTTTTCACAAGTACAAAAGCATCACTAAAGGCTCAGTCACATGGACACCGATCCGCCCGTGTTTCTGCACAATTAAGACCGCTGCACTGCCGGAAGAAAGAACACATGGCTGGCCATGGAGCCTGTCATGCAGAGAGTCATCCGCATGCAGTGCGGCCGTCTTATCCTGCAGAAACACGGGCAGATCGGCGCCCATGTGACGGAGCCCAAACGCTACAAAATCGCGTGTACAAAGCTGTGATATCGCAGCGATTTTGTAGCGGTGATATCACTGTCGCCCGTGTGAAAGAGGCCTAACTGTAAACCCCAAGTCAACATGTACAATGCAATTTCTAGAATGTGTGAAACTTGATGTAAGAGGGGGCCACAACTTGAGTCAGGTCATGTGACTATTTTAAACCCTCTAAAGGGCCTTTTACACAGGCACATGATCGTGAATGAAGGTCCTTCCACCAAGTAATCTGCCCATGTGAAGGTGCTGCTGCTCTGGAGTCTTTGGTCGGCGGCACACATTGTGTACTAGTTTTCTCATTTTTCAGCACTGAAATTCTGCGACGATGTACAGTACAACTTTAGTGAAAGGGTTTTAAAGTTTACTTTGTTAGCTGCCAGGCTGCTTGTGAACGGTTATGTGGGTGTTCATATTTATGTATGTCTTGCCTTTGGGCTTAAACATATGGGCGCATGTGCGAATACACTTGCCGGTACGTACCATAATTGCGCATGAACCAGTGATTTTTTTTTTGACTATTCAAACTCTGTGGTATTGCACGCAGGTTTAAAAAAGAAACAAACAGGTAGATAGGTCCTGCCCTATCTTTTCTCACACAAGACAGATCGAGCAAGTCCGATCTTTTCTTGCGCATTGTAATACTGCGCAAGAATCCCACAAAACAAAACCATTTAGTATGGTCATTTTTTGCGGCCGTGATTCTCACGGATGCAAAAAGCTCCAGATTCTCAGCCATCTGTTGAAGCCCTTAGGCCAGTTTCACAGGAGCGCTAATCTTGCGCGAGTTTTCTGAATTGTGAGACTCACAAAACTTGCGCAAATGTGAACACCATTCTTTTCAATGGAGACACACATAAGAGTAATGTTTTCCCAAGAATTTGTGGTATGTCCTATTTGTTTGCGTTCTCTCGGAACGCATCGCCCATTGATTTCAATGGGACCTTAAATACATTGCATGGCTCTTGCATGTTGCGTGATGTGAATGCGAGGGCGATCCGAAGTTTCCCATTGAAATCAATGGAAAACACTTCTTATTCTGTATCGCTCGTGAAACTCGCCCGAGAAGATCGGAATTTCACAAAAGCGATGCGAGATGTTTTTGCCTGAAAATCACTTCACATTCTGGGGGAAAATGCATGTTGATGAGCATAATATTGGACCAAGTTTCTCGGAGTATTGACTATGGGAGTGCCATATACAATACAGACAGTGAGGAGGGGGGTGAGAGCTGAGTAGGTCTGGGTATACTTGCATCCAGATGGGTGACCGGACATTCCTCCATATGGCTAATTGTGGATACAACTTTCAGGCCTCAATTCTAAAAGGAAGAGCAGCTCTGAGACACAAACTGCAACTCTAACAAGTGAAATGCTGAGCAGGCTGACAGAATGGGAGCCTCTATAAGTGCATATAAGGTTTATTATTTGGCATTTTTATAAAATTACTTGACTTTTAACCAGCAAAATTCTTAGCAATTCCTCAGTTCTGGGCTCAGATCCTCGGCCAGTGCAGCACCAAACCGTGGCGGCTCTTACGGAACTCCGGCTTTGTTACATCAGTTTTCAACTCTACGGAGATAATTCGCTGTTTGCCTCGTACGTTCATCTGGATGCAGTCGGTGACTTTCACTGAGAGCTCTTGATGTGTTCTGTGGAAAGAAGAGAGCAATAAGCAAACAGACCTATTATACTCCAATCCCATACGAAGCTGCCACATGGAATCAATGGTGCTGCCAGATGCACCCCTAGTAACTTAGCAGAGCTCCCAGAATGCTCTACTCTCTGCTCTATTGCATTGTGAGAGATTCCGTTATTTCCTATATGAAAATACTAGCTGATATACCCGGCCTCACCTGAGTTAATTTGATACAGGTACGTGTTGTTTTGCATGGAAAATTTTACAGCGCAGCTTTCATGTTACCTCAGCAGTATAATATATAACAACCAATCACAGCGCAGCTTTCATGTTACCTCAGCGGTATAATATATAACAACCAATCACATCACAGCTTTCATGTTTGTACGACAAATTTCATGTTTGTACGACATCGAAAAGTTTGAGAATTAGTTTGGTACATTACACAGGGGCCCCAATACTTTTGCCCTTAGCATTGAATACTCGAGTTGTGACCCCTTTACTTTTTTTATTTAGGACCTAAAGAATGCTTCTGCCAAATTTCATGTTTGTACGACACCGGGAAGTTAGAGAATTAGTGTCAGTCAGTGAGGGCTTTCACTAATATATATATATATATATATATATATATATATATATATATATTATATATATATATATATATATATATAGTAAATGTTAACTGCCCAATGTAACAGCAGGTTTGATTTTGCTGTCTGCCTAATAAGAAAACCAGTTGAAACTGCAGCTTTGGATGTGACTGGAGTAAAATACATTGTGTAACGTAAGAACAGCACAAGGTGAGTAAAGCCTAATATATTGATAGAACTTCACCTGTGAATTGCTGCTGATCAATTAGTGGGTGGATATCGGGGTGCATTTATATTATGATATTCCAACACTGGTGCCTACCAGAGCAATCAGCTACCAGGGTGCGCAGTGAGGAAGGGGCAAATTGCACTGTGTGCCCTCACCATCCAGAAGTTGAAAATCAATGCAAACCTGTAGGCAGCATATTTATCAGTTAAGCCAGAGGGCCCCCATAATTACCAGTCCTAGTGCCCCATGATAGCCACAGAACCCCATAACTGTCAGCCACAATACTCCCGTAATGCAAGTCATAAGACTTCCATAATTCCTAGCCACAGTGCCCCATGATGATAGCCATAAAGCCCCCCAATAATTGTTTATCAAAGTGCACCCTTAATACCAGTATCGTCCTCCCCATAACCAGAGGTATATTTTGATTCTGGTACAAAATCGGTTCCGGCTGACATACTGCGACATTGCAGGATTGTCTGAAGTGGTCACAATGATGCACTAAGAGGCTGCAGAAGAACTGGGTAGCCTGACCATATGGACAGTGCTGAGGGATACTTGCTGGGGACCCCACTGATCTCCAGAAGGCCAGGGCCACAGTATTGAGTACAACATGGCGACTCTTCAGCGTTTCCCTAAAACGCGCAGCCCAGCTAGGGATCGGATCGGAATCTCACTTACTTGACTAGGTTGATGGTGCCTCGGCACATATTGTGTCTCCTCGTTACTATTGGACTAAGTACCTACTCTGTGCACCATGAGGACAACCTGCATGACCCATGACCCTGAGGTCAGAAGGCACATACAACCTTTGATGACCATCTAGTCCAGCACTGAATGAAGGTAACTAATGGTCCTTTTACATGGGCTCATTCTTCTGAACGCTTGTTTGCCCAATGATTGGGTTGTGGGACCAATGATCAGGAGACGATTGAGCAAACGCTCAAGTGTCAGCAGATCCGTTGCTCGCTGCTCGGTTGTACATCCCCCTGGTGTAAAAAGAGAGACTATGCAATCGATCAATAACAGTTGTATGGAGACGAAAGATCGTGTTAGCAATTGGCCATCTGCCCGTGTACACAGAGGTAAATGACCACTGATTGGCAAGCTCATTATCAGTCAGTGGTCGTCAGCATGGGCAAAAGGACCATAAGGAACTTCTAATAACCCTGTCCTACCCATGTATCTGAATATGAGTATTAACGGAGCATTTCAGGGCATGAAATTGGATTCTCTGATATCACTGTGTTTGGGCATTTTACAACTGTGAGTGGAGGTGCCCTAGAAATGGCGCTCAATGCCCACTCCTTACTATGAATCACATGATACGCTGTCTTAACCCTTTAACTATTCTCTGGGTCACAAGGGCTCATTGTTATTCATGGAGATTACTACATAAAGGATGACATGTCACATAGAGCCGCAGCACGCAGTGCCCAGAGAACTGCGCCAGGACTGTGGGATCCTGACTTCACATCCTGTGCCCCCCTTTTCCCGGGTGACCTGGACACATGGTGCAGATAGTGATCTGTAGGCTGCTCAGCCTCTAATGGGAAGCATGAGGGGAAGAAACAAAGGCCTGTGTGACTGGGGGCAGCGTGCCACCGCCTGCTAATTGACTTTAATTGATTGCATTAGAGAATATACTATTTATAACAAGCTGCAGCGCCGGGGAGCACAGCCAGCGCTGACTAATCTGCTGCTCACACCATGAATGGACGCGGGGGACCAAAGAGCGGGCTACAAGGTCCCTGCTGCAAAACTAGGAACAGAAAACAAGCGAACAACATTCTGTACTCAATATTCACTGTATTGTGAGAATTTCTGCATCCTTCTCAAATCCCCTGTTTCATTTCTCACCATTTCCAAGATCTCTGTTTGCTGTCATTGAATTGATTGATTTGTATTTACATCTAAAGACTGAAAAATTGTCCTGAACTAAAATATTTCTCACAGCTGAGATTTTGTTATATTTGTATAACAATTTTCTGTGAGTGTAAGCAGCCTTGACTCCAGACTGATACAATGTATCAGTCCGGGGGAAAATGTAACAAAACAATTAGGCTGGGTTCACACAGGGCGCGAGATTTCCGCCGGGAGAACCGCCGCGCGGCGACTTTGAAGCGGTCCGGCCGCATGCTTTTCCGTTGCGGCCGGCTCTCCCATAGAGGAGAGCGCGGCCGTAACATAAATAAACAAAAAACCGACTGTAAACAGACATGCTGCTGCTTCTGCAGCCGCGGTTTCAACCGGATTTACCGCAGCGGATTAGCCGTCCCGTGTGGACGAGGTTTCTGAGAAATCTCATCCACATGGCTGGCTAATCCCGGGATTAGCGGCCGCGGGCGGTTCTGCTGCGGCAAAACCGCGGCAAATCCGCCCTGTGTGACCCTAGGCTTAGGGTAGGAGACAGATTTGTGCTGCTGCTGTGTGTAGCTCACAGAGAATTGTCTAGACCAGGGGTCCACAACCACCGGGCCGCGGACCAGGGCCGGGCCGTTGGGTATTTAGCGCCGGTCCGCGGCACCGCCGGGAACATTTGCTCTAAACACAGGGCCCGTGGCCCGAATCCGGCCCGCTGCCTTGTGCTATGTGGCCCGCGGCGTGCCGACGCCGCTGACTACTGAAGTGATTACCAGCGGGGGCGCCGCAGCTCCCTGCTGGTAATCGCGCTGTTCCCGGCTCACACACTGACGTCTGTGCAGCCAGGATCCTCCTCCCCGAGTCCCCAGCTCATTAGTTCCGCAGGAGAGGACTCAGGGAGAAAGCGTTCCGGGCGGCACACTGACGTCAGGGCAAGCAGAGAGAGAGAGCGACAGCAGGGAGGAGGTAAGTATATGGGTTGGGGGGGCTGCCTATTACTGGGGGGGACTGCATATTATGAGGGGTGGTGGCTACTTATTACAGGGGAAGGGGCTGCCTATTACAGGGGGGGGCTAGTTATTACAGGGGAAGGGGCTGCCTATTATGGGGGGGGGGCTTGTTATTACTGGGGGGTGGGGGCTAGTTATTACAGGGGAAGGGGCTGCCTATTACTGGGGGGGGGGCTACTTATTACAGGGGAAGGGGCTGCCTATTACTGGGGTGGGGGGCTGGTTACTACTGGGGGGGCTGCTTATTACTGGGGGGGACCTGCTTATTACTGGGGGGGGGGACCTGCTTATTACTAGGGGAGCTGCTTATTACTGGGGGGGGGGACCTGCTTATTACTAGGGGGGCTGCTTATTACAGGGGAAGGGGCTGCTTATTACTGGGGGGGGGCTGGTTATTACTGGGGGGGTGGGGCCTACTTATTACAGGGGAAGGGGCTGCTTATTACTGGGATGGCTGTCTATTACTGGGGAGGGGGGCTGGTTATTACTGGGGGGGGGCTACTTACTACTGGGGGCTGCTTATTACTGGGGGGGACCTGCTTATTACTAGGGGGGCTGCTTATTACTGGGGGGGCTACTTATTACAGGGGAAGGGGCTGCCTATTACTGGGGGGGGGCTGCCTATTACGGGGGGTCTGCTTATTACGGGGGGGCTGGTTATTACTGGGGGTGGGGGCTACTTACTTCTGGGGGGGCTGCTTATTACTGGGGTGGACCTGCTTATTAATAGGGGGGCTGCTTATTACTGGGGGGGGGGGGCTACTTATTACAGGGGAAGGGGCTGCCTATTACTGGGGGGTCTGCTTATTACGGGGGGGCTGGTTATTACTGGGGGGTGGGGGCTACTTATTACTGGGGGGGCTGCTTATTACTGGGGTGGACCTGCTTATTACTAGGGGGGCTGCTTATTACTGGGTGGGGGCTACTTATTACAGGGGAAGGGGCTGCCTATTACTGGGGGGGGGCTGCCTATTACGGGTGGGGGCTGGTTATTACTGGGGGGGGGGGGGTAGGGCCTACTTACTACTGGGGGGCTGCCTATTACTGGGGGGGGGACCTGCTTATTACTGGGGGGGTTGCTTACTGGGGAGGCTGCTTATTACTGGGGGGTGGCTACTTATTACAGGGGAAGGGGCTGCCTATTACTGGGGGGGCTGGTTATTACTGGCGGGGTGGGGCCTACTTATTACAGGGGAAGGGGCTGCCTATTACTGGGGGGGCTGGTTATCACTGTATCACTGGGGGGGGGGGCTGCTTATTACTGGCTGGGGGTACCTGCTTATTACTGGGGGGACCTGCTTATTACTGGGGGTGTTGCTTACTGGGGGGGCTGTTTATTACTGGGGGGTGGGGGCTACCTATTACAGGGGAAGGGGCTGCTTATTACTGGGGGGGCTGTCTATTACTGGGGGAGTTGCTTACTGTGGGGCTGCTTATTACAGGGAAAGGGGCTGCTTATTACTGGGGGGGCTGCCTATTACTGGGGGGGGGGCTGCCTATTACTGGGGGGGAGGGCTGCCTATTACTTGGTGGGGGGCTGCCTATTACTTGGTGGGGGGCTGCCTATTACTTGGGGGAGGGGGGGCTGTCTATTACTTGGGGGGGGCACTGCCTATTACTGGGGGGGGGGGCGCTGCCTATTACTGGGGGGGGGACCTGTTTATTATTGGGGGGGGCTGCTTATTACTGGGGTGGGGGCTACTTATTACAGGGGGAGAGGCTGCTAATTACTGAGGGATGGGGGCTGTCTATTACTGAGGGGGAGGTAAATTATATGCTGCCCTATGTGTGTGCTGGGGGGGGGGATAGATTATATACTGCCCTATGTGTGTACTGGCAGGACATTCTAAATGTCATAATTAAATAAGAATGCACTAAACTCCAACCCCCTTTGTAACCCCGCCCCTATAACCAAAGCCCCGCCCATGTCCCGCCCAAACCTGCCGGGCCTTGTAAAAATGGTCTTGCTTGAAGCCGATCCCTGGTGCCAAAAAGGTTGGGGACCACTGGTCTAGACTGATAGGCTGCCTTCTCACATGGCAGAATCGCTGCGGGCATAGCGCAACAGAATACCCGCAGCGATTCCGCAAGAATACCACAGTTCCCATGTTTTCACTGTAGTATTTCAAGGCTTGAGTTCCGCAGCATAAATAGACATGCTGTTGATTTAGAATCCGCAGCATTTTTTTAAAAAACTGCGGGGCCGTCACAGAAAATTCTTTCATCTTTTAAATCCCCTGCACATGACTGATACCCTGTTTCCCTGAAAATAAGACATACCCTGAAAGTAAGACATAGCATGTTTTTCCAGAATTTTTGAGGATGCAAAATGATTTTTCAGGCTTTTTGAGGATGCTTGAAATATAAACCCTACTCCAAAATTAAGCCCTGCTAAGTCAATTTAAATAGTGTCCAGGCAGATATACTTGTAAAAAAGTTAAACCTTTTTGTACAAAAATTAAAATAAGACACTGTCTTATTTTCGGGGAAACACGGTACAATACACGTTGCGGAATTTGTGCAGTGATTCTGCAAGCAGAAATTCTGCATCAGATCCTGCATGTGTGAAGGTGACCACATAGATATAACAAACCCCTCTGCCTGAGACAGGTTTTCAGACCTTAGCGCTTTCTCACATGGGCGTCGTTTTAGCGCAGTATAGGCGTGTGAAAAAAATCGCGGCTATGATGCACTAAAAATCACGTGAACGGGCAATTTTTTACATACAGAAGACCCGAGCTTCATGCATATGAAAATCGCACATTCACTGGAGCAGCGTATTGTTTAAAAAAAAAAGCTGCTCCAGGAGGAGAGAAAGATGAAGGCCCAAAGGACTTTGGGATTTCCCCATAGCAAGGAGAGAAAGAGCGGGGCTATGGGGATTAACCTGCTCTCTCTCTCTCCATGATGTGGGGATGCCCAAAGGGATATCCCCATAGTGCAGAAAGAGAGGGAGTGGGGCTACAGGGGAGAAAGGGGCAGGGCTAGAGAGAGGGTGGGGCTACAAGGCTTCTCCCAGAGATTCCCCTATAGCAAGTTGAGAGAGGGCGGGGCTATAGGAAGGATCTCTCTAACCCCCACCCTCTCTCTCCCTACTATGGGAAAAACTCTTGGGGAACCTGATGCTGGGGAGAGTGGTGAAGGAAGTCCCCTACTGCCCTCACTGCTGGGGCGCTGCCCAGCAGAGGTGTTGGAGGAATTCCCCGCTGCTTACAGCAGGACATTTAAAACTTGCTGCCCAGAAGCACATTTTAATTGTCCTGCTGTAAAATTCTGCTAATCCCCGCAGGGATCAAAGGAACCCTCGGGGCTGCTGCTGTTTGGCAGAAATAGTTCTAATGACTTCTAATCTTCATTTCCAAGGTTCGGACACAGCTAAACTCCTGCTCCCATAGAAGTCTATGGAGACTCCTGCGCATCAAAGATAAGTCAGGTCCTACCTTTCCATGCAGCGCGGACCTTAGATGCGGGCATTGTAGCCACGCATGTCCTATCTTTGAAAGGTGCGAGTTTTTTACGCATCTAGAATTCCTTCATCTGAACGTTTCTATAAGAAACCATTGGTTCTAATAGATGCGATTTTTCACCCCTGTGAATGAGGCCTTAGATATAAATAAGAACATTCCCACTCACTCACAGCAAGCAGAGATCTTGAAGACTGAGAGAAATGTAAACAAATTATTTTTAAAAGTTGCAGAACTTAAATAATGGTCACTAAGTTTTATTTACAAGTACCTCCTTATTTACCTGTGACTCTCCAATGGTTATGAAACTACAACTTCTAGCATGCTTTAAAAGTCAAAGGCTGTCAGGTCATCCTGGGAGTTGTAGTTTCACAATCGCTGGAGAACCACAGATAACTGGTCTATATTTTAATAATGAAAGTACTACACACAGTGATGATGATGTTGTTTCTAGCATATGAGCAACTCTGCTAGTTAAAGGGTTAATGATACTCAGAAGGCAAAATGAAAATCTATGATATCAGTGGAGGGTGGGCACATTGTCACCATCTGCCCGTCACTCCCCGGGCTCTGCCACTTCTCTTGTGAAATATTTATAGCATACCGACAGATCTGGGGCGAGGTGCCCCGGCTGCCGCTAATATTAACACTGCTTCAAAATTAGGGCACACTTGGATGGTGAGTGCACAATGCATGAAGGATGGGGCAAGCCCTGAGCGAGCGTGACAATGAAATCTCCAGAACAACCTGACCCAGAGCACCAAATGTGCAGAATCCATAACTAACAGAGGAAAAGTCACTGATCAAAAAATGTTCATCACAGCAGTCAAAAGATGAAGATATTCTAATCCTGAGCACTGCTTTCAGTACCCAAGGAGGAAATTTCCCCTGTACTCATTACTGCCCTCTGCAGAGTGTTGACCTATGTATCAGCTACTCAGGAGTGAGGGAAAGAAACCGAAGGGAACTGCTCAGAGGACACTACTGCCATATGTACAAGTAAATAACCATCTACTGCTTCATATCCACAATAATATAACTACTAAAATACTGCCACCTATGTACAAGAATATAACTACTATAATACTGTCCCCTATATACAAGAATATAACTACTATAATACTGCCCCTATGTAGAAGAATATAACTACTATAATACTGCCTCCTATGTACAAGAATATAACTACTATAATACTGCCCCTATGTACAAGAATATAACTACTATAATACTGCCTCCTATGTACAAGAATATAACTACTATAATACTGCCCCCTATGTACAAGAATATAACTACTATAATACTGCCTCCTATGTACAAGAATATAACTACTATAATACTGCCTCCTATGTACAAGAATATAACTACTATAATACTGCCTCCTATGTACAAGAATATAACTACTATAATACTGCCCCTATGTACAAGAATATAACTACTATAATACTGCCCCTATATACAAGAATAGAACTACTACAATACTGCCTCCTATGTACAAGAATATAACTACTATAATACTGCCTCCTATGTACAAGAATATAACTACTATAATACTGCCCCATATGTACAAGAATATAACTACTATAATACTGCCCCCTATGTACAAGAGTATAACTACTGTAATACTGCCCCCTATGTACAAGAATATAACTACTATAATACTGCTTCCTATGTACAAGAATATAACTACTATAATACTGCTCCTATGTACAGGAATATAACTGCTATAATACTGCCTCCTATGTACAAGAATATAACTACTATAATACTGCTCCTATGTACAAGAATAGAACTACTATAATACTGTCCCCTATGTACAAGAATATAACTACTATAATACTGCTCCCTATGTACAAGAATATAACTACTATAATACTGCCCCCTATGTACAAGAATATAACTACTATAATATTGCCTCCTATGTACAAGAATATAACTACTATAATACTGCCCCTATGTAGAAGAATATAACTACTATAATACTGCCCCCTATGTACAGGAATATAACTACTATAATATTGCCTCCTATGTACAAGAATATAACTACTATAATACTGCCCCCTATGTACAAGAATATAACTACTATAATACTGCCCCTATGTACAAGAATATAACTACAATAATACTGCCCCCTATGTACAAGAATATAACTACTATAATACTGCCCCTATGTACAAGAATATAACTACAATAATACTGCCCCCTATGTACAAGAATATAACTACTATAATACTGCTCCTATGTACAAGAATATAACTACTATAATACTGCCCCCTATGTACAAGAATATAACTACTATAATACTGCCCCCTATGTACAGGAATATAACTACTATAATACTGCCCCCTATGTACAAGAATATAACTACTATAATACTGCCCCCTATGTACAAGAATATAACTACTATAATACTGCCCCCTATGTACAGGAATATAACTACTATAATACTGCCCCCTATGTACAAGAATATAACTACTATAATACTGCCCCCTATGTAAAGGAATATAACTACTATAATACTGCCCCCTATGTACAGGAATATAACTACTATAATACTGCCCCCTATGTACAAGAATATAACTACTATAATACTGTCCCCTATGTACAAGAATATAACTACTATAATACTGCCTCCTATGCACAAGAATATAATTACTACAATACTGCCCCCTATGTACAAGAATATAACTACTATAATACTGCTCCTATGTACAAGAATATAACTACTATAATACTGCCCCTATGTAGAAGAATATAACTACTATAATACTGCCCCCTATGTACAAGAATAGAACTACTATAATACTGCCCCCTATGTACAAGAATATAACTACTATAATACTGACCCCATGTACAAGAATATAACTACTATAATACTGCCCCCTATGTACCAGAATATAACTACTATAATACTGCCCCCTATGTACAAGAATATAACTACTATAATACTGCCCCCTATGTACAAGAATATAACTACTATAATACTGCCCCCTATGTACAAGAATATAACTACTATAATACTGCCCCCTATGTACAAGAATATAACTACTATAATACTGCCCCTATGTAGAAGAATATAACTACTATAATACTGCCCCCTATGTACCAGAATATAACTACTATAATACTGCCCCCTATGTACAAGAATATAACTACTATAATACTGCCTCCTATGTACAAGAATATAACTACTATAATACTGCCTCCTATGTACAAGAATATAACTACTATAATACTGCTCCCTATGTACAAGAATATAACTACTATAATACTGCTCCTATGTACAAGAATATAACTACTATAATACTGCCTCCTATGTACAAGAATATAACTACTATAATACTGCTCCCTATGTACAAGAATATAACTACTATAATACTACCTCCTATGTACAAGAATATAACTATTATAATACTGCCCCCCTATGTACAAGAATATAACTACTATAATACTGCCCGCTATGTACAAGAATATAACTACTATAATACTGCCCCCTATGTACAAGAATATAACTACTATAATACTGCCCCCTATGTACAAGAATATAACTACTATAATACTGCCCCTATGTAGAAGAATATAACTACTATAATACTGCCCCCTATGTACCAGAATATAACTACTATAATACTGCCCCCTATGTACAAGAATATAACTACTATAATACTGCCTCCTATGTACAAGAATATAACTACTATAATACTGCCTCCTATGTACAAGAATATAACTACTATAATACTGCTCCCTATGTACAAGAATATAACTACTATAATACTGCTCCCTATGTACAAGAATGTAACTACTATAGTACTGCCCCCTATGTACAAGAATATAACTACTATAATACTGCCCCCTATGTACAAGAATATAACTACTATAATACTGCCCCTATGTAGAAGAATATAACTACTATAATACTGCCCCCTATGTACCAGAATATAACTACTATAATACTGCCCCCTATGTACAAGAATATAACTACTATAATACTGCCTCCTATGTACAAGAATATAACTACTATAATACTGCCTCCTATGTACAAGAATATAACTACTATAATACTGCTCCCTATGTACAAGAATATAACTACTATAATACTGCTCCCTATGTACAAGAATGTAACTACTATAGTACTGCCCCCTATGTACAAGAATATAACTACTATAATACTGCCACCTATGTACAAGAATATAACTACTATAATACTGGCCCCTATATACAAGAATATGACTAGTTCTTCGAGATAATTATGATAATGATAGAAATATCAGAGTTTCGGGGGTGCAGAACGATGACCCTGATATTTTTTTGTACATCTATAAGTAGATCTTGGAGCGGTGATGAATCTTCACCCTGGTATATTTAGTAGGTGACAGGTGTCATAATTCATGGTTTATGGGGGAGGGGACATCACGTTGATACGGGTGGGGGTGTGAATATTGCCTGTGTTGGCTTGTTTCCATGGTGACGAGAGGCAGCAGTGTCTCCGCTTCTCTCCCACCTGAGATGCACATTTTTTTCTTGTTCTGTTTTTAGGCTGAATTATCAGGAATCATAAGACTCGGCTCCATCACTCCTCGTTAATGATGCAGGATGCCCCCACCCCCCGAGGTCGGTTAGGATGATATGTATGAGGGTGAAAGGCTCATTTATAGGCTCCGGTAGGGGTCACAGGTAATGTATTTAAAGGGGACGTCCGCGATGTACCAGTCACATGACCACATTCATCTCCATCTACTGACTTGGCTGTCTGCAATAATTGTCTCTTATTGTCTTCCATTCACTGCAAGTGAATTGATTTGCCCAATACAATTCAAAAAAAGGAAATATTATGAAGTCATAAGCTGGGCGCCGCTTATCTTTACACCTTGTAGGATTAGTAATGTAAAGCTGCCCATACCTGGTAGCTGGAGGGGGAATGCTCGTTTAGCCTATTCCTCTCAACTGCTCCGTAGGCACGCACAGTGGGATCAACTAAGCATGCACATAATCTTAATAGAGAGAGGGTAATAAGCCGCTGCAGCACCCCTCCGGCAGGAACAAAGGACTGAGCATGTGGGAATCCTTCTTTCACCCAATATCTGACATTGGGGGAGCTTTGGGACATCCCATATATATTTCATAGTTGGCCAATCCTTCCGAAATTGGCAGGTTCGGCTAACTTTCCTCTAACTTTCATTACATGTGTATGACCAGCTTTAACCCTTTCCAATCCAATTTCTATCCTGGTTTTCCTAGGGGGCTTACTTTTTTTCTGCCGTTATACAATGGCGCTATCTGCTGGCTAAAGCCAGTACTGCATGAGGTAACAAGTTGGATAGGCTCACGCAGCAGAGAGGCTGGCAATATACAGTAAGAGAACCCCGACGGACATCTTCTAACATCGGAGCTGTACAGCCTTAAATCGTAATGTCTTCGGAGGTCCGACAGTGGATTGGAAAGGGTTAAGGTGCTCATACAAGTTCGATGTTAATTGGCCGAACCCAATGATTTTTGAGGAACTCGACGACCTTCTTATTTGTATGGAAGAGTCCTGACTACTGACTGTTTCCCCAACAGCAGGTTCTGAGCCAAAGAAGGATTGGGCATGTCTGAGTCTGACACATCTGATCCCTTATTCCCGAAGCTAATAAAATGCTGGAAGACAAGACTCATTCCCCTCTCCCCATTGAAGATAAATCCGAGGTGCAGGAGCTCTGTCAGGGGAAGTAGCTGCTGGCTGCACAAGTGCTGATTTGAGAGCTATTTAAGGTGCGATCACACATTGCTGATTTGCTGCAGATTTTGATTGTAGATCTGAAGCAGATTTCACTCCTTCAATTGAATTTAAATCTGCTGCAGATTGGCAATAAAATCTGCAACAAAATCTTCAGCAAATCAGTGACATGAACGCACCCTGAAGGGTTTTCCAACACTTGAAGGGGTGTTCCCAAGATTGGCCTTTATCGTCTATCCATAGGATAGGTGATTAAAGTCTGATTGGTGGAGGTTTCACTGCTGACGTCCTCACTGATCCTGAGAAGGCCGCCTGCACACGAACGGGATGGATTCTGCATGTGGGATCCCGCAGCGGAATCCGGCCCGGTGCACGGCCAGTCAACCCAGGTACCTGTCTAGAATCTTCAAAATTTGTACTGCGGATGGTCCGGGCGGCGTACCAGCACACATGCATAGTACAGATTTTGCCGCTGCATCTCCAGGTGATGACGCAGATCCCGCGACCTTTCCGCAATGATGATTGCAGAAGGGCCAAGGGTCAGACGGCTTCCATTGACTTCAATGGAAGCCGTCTGCACAGAATCTGCCTAAAAATAGAGCATGTTGCAATTTTTTCCTCCGTGAGCAGAAAATCGTAATTGATTTCTGCACATGTACAGGAAAAATTTACTTTTCCATTGCACGTTATGGGTGGTATTTGCCACGGAACCCAGAGTCGGACAGGCACTCAGGATTCTGCAATGCAAATCCATCCGCATGCAGCCAGCCGAAAGTGGGTGCCTTGTCCTTCCTGTCCTCTTCACGGTGGGTTCACTGCACCCTGCCACAGGGAGGAAGATACTGAAAGGAGTGGCAGTCGAGTATTGGCAGTGCCGCTCCATTCATTTAGTGGGACTGTTGAAGATAGCTTAACATGTGTACTTGGCTATTTCTGTCAGCCCCATTGAAATGAATGGAGCGGCACAGCTTCAATCTATCTCCTTCTCACTGCAAGGGGTGCAAGTGAGTCCACAGTGTGGAGGAGAGGGAGATATGGGACCCCCCATTCTCAGGATCATGGGGTATCTCAGTGGTGAGAAAGACAATAGTGGAAATACTCATTTAACAAAGTACCCCAGGATAGGGAATGATGTAAAAAAAAAATAGCCATTGTGAACCCTCTCAGGTTGCTGCCGGTCTCCTCCATTCCGGTACCAGCTGATACAGGAAGTAATTACATCATGTCATAACTCACATGTCAGCTCCATCTAATTGCTTGCCCCAAGAGTCATATGAGCGTGAACAGCACAATCCTGCTGAGGCCAGCAATTAGCTGCATTGGTCATGTGAGCGATGAATGTGATGTCATCATTTCCTATATCAGCGGGGAGTGCAGCAGAGGAGACCAGGTCAGCGGAGGCAAAACATAAGAAGTGAATATTGGCTATTTTATTTTTTTTACACCATTCCCTACCTTGGGTCATTTTTATTTTTATGTCGGGTATCTTGCCTTTTCTGGTATTGATGGAGATTTTCCTCCTAATTCATCAGCTGAGTGGGCTTGAAAAGTGCCAACCTCTTTTATGAGTCAGAAATAAACTCAGAGCAGTTGTCACTTTCCTTCCCCAATCCTTTTGGCAGTTCATGCAAATTTGCTCAACAGGGGGCGACATTAAGTACAGAATAAAGAGAATATGAAATCTGTGCTCCGTCTTGAGGCAGGATGATAAGGACATTAAGGATAAAATAAAGGGATTTTGTATCTTAAAACAAGATTCCTGCAACATTCATGTTAATATCATTCTTGACTGGAGCTGCCCTTCATGTTGGATATGAGCGCCCTTTGTTTTTGAGGAGGGGAAGTCTTATCGTACAAATCTCCATATCCTGTTTATAAAAAACATGTTGAATACCACTGCTGGCTTACCCTGAACCAAGCTATGACTGATGGAAAGGCCTGCGGACCCTCCTAGGCCAATCATGCTGCCCAATCACCGAAAGGTTAATACAATTTCCATTCATTTCAGTGGGTAGTGACCATGAAATTGCGCCTACTCATTGAGGTCATGAAATCCTTTAATTTAGAACTCTTCCTAATCTGGTTCTGAATAAAAATATTACACAACCCAGCAAATTGTAATCTTTTTTTTGGCACTTTGGAAGTTAGATCTATTTTGGGGTATATTTGGGGCACTGAATCCTAAAATAGCGCTAGCTTTGTCCTATCAGCTCTAGTTTTGGAAATGGGAAGAATTTACATAACTTCCTTACATTTTAGATTTTTTTGTCAAAATGCAAGTATATTGTTTTTTATAAATGTGATATTTCAGACATTTTGGCAACATTTATTAATTATAAGGAAGGTTAGGTTACGTATGAGGACATAACACTTCCATTCTAATTGTTTACATTGTTTGCAGGTTTTGATTACATATCACATAAATTCCCTGGACTGAGCATTGAAAAACTCAAGGCAGGAAGGTTTGATGGTCCCCAGATTAGATAATGTAGCTCACAAGTGACTTATACGTCATAAAACCAATGGACTAGGTTGAGTCTGGTCTTCATTTGTTCCAGTTGTCAAAAACGTTCTCGCCAACCATAATGCAGACAACTATTCTGAATTAGAGTACTTAATCTGGGCTGCAACATGCATGAAGATCCACTACCTTCAAAGCCATTGGAATTCCTTCAGAAATCCTTGTTTCAATGCAGAGGAAGGAGAAAGATTCCAAGATACAAAAACTATGGAAGAGAGATACCAGGGAAGATGGGATATCCACATGATGGCAGATTACTGCTGGAGTCTTCAGCAGTGCATACAAAAAACAAAGTCAACACTTTCAACAACTAAATTAAATGTGAAGGTGCACATAAGCCATGGCTGCAACTAATACAGGGTATTAGTTTAACTTGTCTCCACCGGAAGTATGGGTGGAGACATGGGTTGGCCGGGCTGAGGGAAAGGGAACACCCCAGTTGCTGATTGGCTGCCAGAGAAACACCTTCCCTGTGCTGACAGGCTGGACGTCTTCGTTATTCCCTGCAGCATGGTGTCCGTCTATGACACTCGCTGTTTCCAGTGCTGGCACCCCGGCATACATGCCCCCGGGCCCGCAGACAGCTCTCAGCCCTCTCTCTATTTCGTTTCTGTTGTTGCTGCCAGATTGCCCTCCCCCTGCTGTTCATTTGGATATGGCAGATAAGCCCACATGATTTAATTAAAATATGCTAAGAACCTTGCATTTTTAAGGCCCATTTAAACGGGACAAATGTCAGGCAAACGATGTCTGACACTCATCCTGCATACACTCACTCCCATGCTGTTGCACAGGAGCCAGTATCACTGGCTCACTCACAAAGCAGCCAGCAAGGGGACAGGAAGGCTGCAGGAACTTTCACTCCTTACTCCCCCTGTGCATATATCTATATTACACTCAAGTTCGGCACTAACAACCAATCAGGTTGAATCAGGGAACCCAAACAACCAATGAGGTTGAATCAGACAAGCCAAACAACCATTGAGGTTGCTGGAATTGTGAATCAGAACCAATTAGGTTGCTGGAATTCCTCCATAGTGCCGAACTTGAGTGTAGTATAGATATATGCCTCCCCCGCCCCTCTCCATTGACATAACATAGCGGCCATTCAATACTGAACAGCTGCTATTTACACTGAATGATCAGCTCATCGCCCATTGTTTATGCGGCATAAATGATGGACAATGAGCTGAACGATCATCGTTCAGTGTAAATAGCAGCTGTTCAGTACTGAACAGCCGCTATGTTAAGTCAATGGAGAGGGGAAATCTCCTCCAGCCAACCCGCTTTGAGCCAGCGATAATAGCTCCCATGCAGCAGCATGAGGTCAAGTATGTGCGGAGACAAGTGTCGGGCATTGTTTGTCCGACATTCGTCCCGTCTGAATAAGCCTTAATGCGGTTATTGTAAACAACAGTTATGCAATTGTATTTAGATATTAAATGTGTAGGAGTGCTGAAGTATGTGTTTCTGGAGTCTACAGCAGGATTATCCTAGCAGATCCCACTGCAGAAAGTTCTGCAAAACTGCAAAACTATCTTACAGTGTGTTGAGTCACTGATATACACTCATTGTAAAAAAAAATCAAGCGCCTAGAAGGAGTTGTCGTTTTGCTTCAAAGTTACATCTGAGGCAGGTATGCAAATGATTAGAGTTGTGGTGTGATTAGATGAACGGTCTTGTCACCCGAGGCCCTAAATGTGGTTCCCCCATGGTCTATAAAAAGGCTCTCAGAGACTCCTGGTATGTAGTGATCTCTTCTTCCGCTCATGTAGACCTTGTTGACCACTAGATGCCTTTACAATGCAAACAAAGAGATGTCACCCAGTTAACAGAGTCTGAGAGGGGCGTATTATTGGGATGTGAGAAGCTAGATGGTCGTATCCACGAATTGACGCCACCTGGGCCGTTCTAACCAGACTGTTAAGAGGTGTTGGGACAAGTGGATGCATGAGGGCACACAAGGCAACCGGGCTCAGGACGCCCTGACAGATCACCAGTAGAGAGAATTGTCTAATTATCCGACAAGCACGAGCAGCTCTTACTGTTCCAATGTCCAAAACCCAGAAACTTGTGGCACCAGTATTACAAGCCCCTGTGCCTGTCAGAAACCATTTTCAGGCACTTGGTTAAAGAATATTTGGTCTCATAGCGCCCATTACACGTACTGCCTTTGACACCCACCGTCGCCTCAATTTGCAGTGGTGTCATGAATGACAAAACTACATTGCTGAAGAGTGGAACCGGGTTATCTTCAGCGACTAATCCAGGTTTAGCTTGGGCAGTGACGATGGCCAGGTTTGTGTCCGTTGAGCTCGGGATGAGTGCCTCAATCCTGATTTTGCTGCGGAGCGGCACACTGCCCCCTGCTGGTGTGATGGTTGGCGGGTCATCGTATACGACAGTCAGCCACCCCTAGTAGTGGTACGAGGGACAATGACAGCTCAGCGATATGTTCAGGACATCCTGCAGACGTGTTCCTCTCATGGCGGCTTCCAAGAGGCAGCAGGATAATGCTCGGCCGCACACACACAAGAGGGGCACAGGAGTCTCCACAGCATTGTCACACTTCTGTGGCTGCCTGGTTGCCAAATTTATTGCCAACAAAATATATATGGAACCATCTGGGACACAAGCTTCGACAACCTATGAGTTTGCCAAATTTAGAGGCTCAGTTACAGTAAATGTTGACAGATATGCAGCGGGATACCATAGAGAACCTGTGTGCCTCCATGCCCGCCGGTATCACATCTTGTATCCAAGCTAGAGGTGGTACAACAGGGTACTAGAGCCTCCATGCCCACCCGTATAATATCTTGTATCTAAGCTGGAGGCGATACAACAGGGTACTAGAGCCTCCATACACACCCGTATCACATCCTGTGTCCAAGCTAGAGGCGGTACAACAGGGTACTAGAGCCTCCATGCCCGCCCGTATCACATCTTGTATCCAAGCTAGAGGCCGTACAACAGGGTCCTAGACCTCCCTTTCAAGAGGTCAGTTTTCTACAATAAATTATCCTTATGTGCTGATATTGTAATCACTTACTTATATTAGTTACAATCATACATAGAAAGTTTCATTCAATTCCGACAACTCCTTCCAGGTGCCTTATCTCTTGGGTTGACATATGCTCAATTAGTATTATGCATTTGTTTTAAATATTGTCTTTGTTGCAATAGTACAATACAGATGCTAATAATATAGAATCAATTTCTTTTAATAATACCATTAAAGATCCCAAATTTTAAAGGACTACCCATTGGAGCAGCATATCATATGTGGCTATATCTGTAAAACTAGGGCAGGCAGAGAAAAACTGGTGCTATTTTTGGAATTAGTGCTCCAAGTATAGAACCGGTCTAACCTTTAAGGTACCAAAATGTGTGTTGGCCATTTGGTGCTAGACTTGGAGCATGGGCGTAACTATAAAGGGTGCAGGTGATGCGGTTGCACACGGGCTCAGGAGCCTTAGGGGGCCCATAAGGCCTCTCTTCTCCATATAGGGAGCCCAGTACTATGAGTAAAGCATTATAGTTGGGGGCCCTGTTACAGGTTTTGCATTGGGGCCCAGAAGCTTTAAGTTATGTCTCTGTGCAGCATGGTTTAGGTATCGGTACGGGTACAGATACAGATAGAGGGGGGGCCCCGGCTCACGTTTTGCATCAGGGCCCCTGAGCCTTTATTTACGCCCCTGACTTGCAGGTAATATCTGTTGCACTTTTAGTTTCCAAATCTGACCATATCAAATGTGCCTACCTGCAAACTATTCTATTTTGCATTGGAATGCCCTATGAAATTTACCATAACAGCTTGTACAAGTGTGCCCTACAGCGTGCATCTCAGAAGTCTATGGAGGAGGACTCAGTTCAGTGTTTCTCAATGTTCCTAATCCAAGTCCCCCTACTCAAACAAATCACATCAAAGTATGTGCAATGCTAAAATCATTGACTGTGCTGCCTATGTAACAGTATGATCACAGTGCAAGTACCCCCAGAGACATCACATAGGTGTACCCCCAAGTTAGAATCTGAGAGTCTAGAATTCCAGACGTGTGCCGGAGTATTGGGCTGTGCAGTGATTGGCAGTCAATTCAGGATCTGGACCTTCCTCCAGCACATGTCGGGTTGTTGCTAGGTAAGTTGCCTTGTTCTCATCCGTCCGCTCGGTGTGCTGTGTAAGTGTCACGCAACAGCAGCTCTTCTGCAAATTAATGACAGAAGAAAAGCCACCGAATATCCTGTCCTCCCCTCCTCCTCAACGAGCACCTCATTTAGTCTCAGCCATTAATGAGCATTCCTGCAGTCACCTAGCAACTGACAGCCCAGCTGCTAGGCATCTGGAAAGTGGGACAGCGAGACCCATCCAAAGCATTGATTCTGTACGCCGACACCCGGCGCCGGGCGTAACCTCCAGGGTGCTTACCAGAACTGCCAACAATAGGTGCAGCCGCCTAGATATAAAAGATAAACCAGGGTAGTAAGCATAGATCATACAAACCATATAATAAACTGCGATGACAAAGGACTACAACTCCTATCATGTGTCGCTGGTGAATCTAAGCCTATCATGTGTGATACTCTAATTCTACCATCTACTGAGTAGCCGTATCTAATCCTGTTGTGTCTTACTGTCTGCTGTATCTAAGCCTACCCTGTGTGATACAGTCTAAGCGAACCACATAGTACGACACTCCTCATCACGTTGGCTACCCCTGGATATGTAAGTGGCAATAATTTCTAAAACTTTCTCCATATCCGAGTTTCATTCCAGTGTTGGACATAAATTATTTGGCGCAGGTTCTTGTATCGGATTTTCGCTGCAGATCCTGTGATCCTGCTGATCTCTTTGCTATAAATCTGTTCTTTCTCCGCAGTACAAATATCCTATAATTAAAGCGTACATGGCAGCTCCTGTGGCGCCTCCCCCTGAGCCGGCGCTGGCACTCGGCGTTTTACTTAAACCATCACTCTCCTTTATGAGAAATGGTTTTGGCATCAAATCACTGGTCTGGAATAAATATACAAAAGGGAACAAAGTATCAATTAGCTTCCGTGTGACTGTGATGACGACACATTGTATACAATGAATTTACATGCAATGCTCCATTTATTTCTGACTGCAGCTTTGCCTATTGATAATCACAAATTTCATGGATTTCTTTCACAAGTCTGAGCTCCTCTGTCTGGGATGAACCTATAGTCTTGTTCATCATGCACGTCCAGCATAATGAAATCAATGCTAGAACTGCAGTAAAGACTGACACATAGTTAGAGATGGAATACAAGGGGTAACAATCTATATTCAGATTCATTTAGTATGCTGGGTCTATAGAAAGCTAGTGAATAAGCCCTCCACGCCAGTCACGTGACTAGCACTAGCCAATAGCAGACTGTGAAGCAAGTTATACATAACATGGTATACAGCAGCAGGTGCTGCTGTCACATCTGTAATTCTCCCATCTCTTTGCTGTACATGGTAATGAGCCGCTGCCTGATGCTACAGAAGCTGCTGCCCCTGAGGGGGTCCCAGGGCTCCTCACTAATGATTCCAAATCCAGCACAACGACGATTAATATTAAGCTCTAGGTCCCTTTGAGACATCCCTACACTGAGGAGGAAAAATAAATAGTCCCCGGGTCCGATCACAAAAAACCTACACCCCCCGGAGCTGCCACCATAGTGAGGAATGACGAAAGATTGAAAAATACAGAATGTCCTCCAATGTTCTGCTACAGGACAAGGGAGAGAAGTCAAAGGGGAGCACACCATAGAAACCCCGGGGACCCCAGCTTATGTACACCCCATTTCTCTCTATTAGGGTATAAACTCTGAAGGGCTCGCCATTTCCATACGCTGCACAACAAAAATGAGAGGACCCCTCTAAGAGCCATGGTGCAGCTCATTTGCTGGATTAGACTACTTTATATCAATACATGGAGCCTATATACCACTACTTCACAGTACTTTACACCAATACTTTTTGATAATTCATGGTGCCCATCTTTATTAAATTTGCCGAATTTTATGCCCTTTCCTAGCCACACCCTTTTTCTTACCCTTTTACAAAATGATAAAAGATTAAAAACTTTGCTTTATCCATGTAATCCATTTTTTTGGCACAGTTTGATTAGTAAATATACCCCAATGTTCCCACTAGTCTCCTCCTCCCAGGATGCTATATTAAAGGGGTTTTCTGGACCTAACTACTGATGACCTATCCTCCGACTAGCAGGCAGTGGTCAATTGACTTGCACTGTCAGAGGTCGGGTGAGTAGCGGGGCTGCAGTGCTGGACCGTCAGCGACGAGAACAGGTAAGTACTGCTTAATTTGTTAATTTAGGCCACCTGCACCTGGCATTTAATTTTCAAAAAGTAATCAAAAAACACTTTTAAGACCTAATTCCCCCATTTAATTACCATTCCTGGGTCGAAGTCTCATCCAATGGAAACTACACCGACTCCAGGCACAACATTAGCTCAGGTGACATTTGTGATGCATGATGGGCTGCAGGCAACTGTGACCATTGCGACCCCTATAGCTATGCCACTGAAACCTGGTGTAGTAGCACTCTGAAATGACTGATAGCAGGAAACAATAGATCACACAATGAGAACTACATGGCACTGTGAAATGTCTCCCCTATCAAATAGGTCAGTTCCATAAAACCTTATAGAATCCGTTTTATGAATGGGGAGGGGATATTTTAGATATTTTGGATCAGCAGTGGCCCTGGTCTTAGCTGTGATCATGGTCAGCCTGCTCCTGTGCTGTATATGGGAGGTATCATCCAGAGGAGCTGTCCGCGGTGCTGAGCCACGTCTATGTGCAGCCTGACTACTAAGGATTACAGTGACCTGTATGGAGCATTTTATGATGTCCTGCTGTTAAGTCCTTTGCGTTTTATGATCATTTGTTTACAATCTTTGCAATATATATACTTCGTGAGCAAATTTTGGGATGATCTCATGTGCCATTCTTATATTACGCAGGTTTGAATACAATATGGCGAAGTCTGCAGCAGATTTCACTGCAAAGGAGAGCAGAGCAGTAATGAAGTTCCTGTTTCTGAAAGGGATGTCTGCCAAAGACATTCACTGTGACATGGTGCAACAAGTGAATGAGGCAACAAGTACCCTTCGTACTCCACAGGGAAAAATTGGGTTGCTAAATTTCAAACCCACTGATAAAGACCATTCCGAGAGACCTCCATTGGTGACGTTTCCAGAAACCATAGACACCATCCATGACATGATTCTGGAAGACTGTCAGATTTCTGCTAAGATGATAGTCAAGGCTCTCAACATCTTCAGAGAAAGAGTTGGGGTCATAATTCATGATCTTCTGGAAAGGAGGAAGGTGTCAAGTGGGTCTTGAAATGATGGGCAGCAGATCAAAAGTGTGCCCGAGTGCAAGCCCCCTGGGGAATTCCACAGCTTTTTTGGTGGATACTGCTGCTTTCCTGTCTTGACAGGTGATGATGATGGGATGTGGATGTTTATATCTGATCCTGACTCAAAAGAGCAGTCAAAACAATGGAGACACAGTGGTTCCCTGCGTCCAAAGAAGTTCAGAATGCAGAAGTTGTCATCCAAGGTGATGGTGTCTGCTTGTGGACTACCTTCCAATGGGGTCTACTATCATATCTGTCTATTACACAACACTTCTGGATGAATTGAAGGAGGCGTTGAAGTCTAAAAGGTGCGGAAAGTTCGCACAAGGTGTTTGTTGATTTCCGTGCCTCATCCCATACATAAGCCATCACCCAGAGCAAACTGGCTGACCTGTGCATCACAGTACTGGATCATCTTCCTTACTCACCCCATCTGGCACCCTCGGACTATCATCTGTTTTCTAATTTGCAAATACCCATTAAGGGATCAAACATTGCCTCTATTTCTGATGCAACTACAATAGATGATGCCTGGTTTCCCACCTAACTAATGGAATTCGTTCTGGATGGATTGAAGAAGTTGCAACACCACAGTCAGAAGTTCATTGATATCCGAGGGGGACTATGTAGAATAACCGAGTGGGACGGTAAGGGGGATGAAGACGCTAGTTTTGTGTAGTCGGGGTAAATGCCATAGCTGCTGTTATTTATTGCACAACTGCTAATAATTATTATGCAACTGTTTAATCTGATTGATGTTACCGAAATTGTCATGGCCCCCGTGGACATTGTGTGAATGGTCTCGGTCCCAATCTGGTGGCCATTCTTATGCTTACATGCTGGGTGGGGCATGTGACTTTATTTGATGCATGGTAGGGCAAGTATGCTGTGTGGCCTTTTCATGGCTGTGACGTCACATTCATCGGTCACATGGCCTAAGAGCAGCTCATTCCTATTCAAGTGAATGAGATTGAGCTACTATACCAGGAACAGCTGCCATAAAATATACTGCGTTGTGCCTCCTATGCACTGACGTGGCTGAGGCACGTACATGAGTTCTGCAGCCATTTCTGACAGCTGATGGGCAAGGTCTGCAGTGGCAGACCCACACCAATCTGATACCGATGACCTATCCTGGCTATAGGTCATCAATATCTTAGTCCTGGAAAACCCCTTTAAAGGCTATCTACACACAAGTCACAGACTTGTGCCTGTAGTAGAATATGTACAGACATTGAACCAGAAGGAGGCAGCAGTGAGTAATCAAAACCTGCAGCCTGAGAGCTAACAGGAAAACAGCTGAATTGTGGCTGCAGCTCTGGATGTGACTAGAGTAAAAGACAAAAAGTAACTTAAGAGGAAAACAAATACAAAAAGGAAGAGATTTCTGTTTTTTTCGTTATCTGGCTATATTCATGAAGTATGTAAAGTGCATTTTTGCAACAAAAAAAAAAGGAAACAGGTTTAGTACGAGCATTACTTTATGGCTCTTGGAAAATCTGTTTGATGTGACCTTCCCTCAGGAATCCAAACAGGTTCTTAAACACAGAAAGCGCTATTTTTCCCCAGGGCTGAGGTCACTGTTCTACATGTAAGGCGGCATCTACATCACATTTATGGTTTACGTCCAAGTTTTCACCAAGGAATCAGATAGAACTCCTGGAAGGAACCTGGATGGGACCACTCACCTACACTGTGGAAATGCAGACCAATGGGTCTCCATTTTAGCATGGTGCTGTTTTTTTTTGCATTCTATGCCAGAAAGAATTATCTTATGGACCTATTGGTCTCTGTTTTAACAATGTAAGTCAATGTTTCATTCAGCATTCTGTCCCAATCCCTTTTTCAGGGACTCAGATGGAATTCCTGACAAGAACCCAGATGTAAACTATAAATGTGATGTGAATGCTCCCATATCAATCACTTCAGCTGACCCAACAAGCCAGTGTATAAACATATATAATGTGTGATACCTACTATAGAGGCAGGGCACATGGTATGGAGCCCGTGTTGGCACTGTAATGCTTTAATTGCTTACCATGACACTGTCAAAGGACAGCTGTCCTAGGAGGAACTCACTGCCTGAAGATTCATAACGCTTTTACTGATTTAAACACTAGTAGTGCAAATACATATTCATTTGGTCCCCCTAGTGGTGGCTGCAGGTAGTAAGAATTTTGTCATTTATCAAGTCAGATAGAGTTCCCCATTATATAATTTATTATGTACAGTAATTAATCAGCAAAGAATAATAGACATAAATATGCAACATTACCTCTAATAAAGGCTTAATACATTTGGTAGAACTTTCAGTGAAGACTGGGTCCCATTCTGAGATTGGCCATGGGACGTTTTCATCCACTTTATGGGTGAAAACGTATCGATCGGTGGGAGTCTGACCACTGGGACCCCCACCGATCCAAAAAAGAGGTAAACCGTGTCCCCGCTATTTCTAAATGCACTATTGCTTCTTCATATTCTATAATATAGCAGCAAATGGACTGCTGGTCGCACATGCAATGCGTCAGCTCAATTCATTTCAATGGGCCAGATAGATAGACAAGCATGGCGCCATCAGTCTGCTGAGATGCTGTATCTAATCTTGTCAAATGACACTGTTTGCTGAGTCTCTGTATCTAAAGGCCCAGTTAGACATTATTGCTGAAAATTCGCTCAAAAGCCATCTTGCATGGAAATGTATCCATCTTTCAGTTTTCTTCCGAACGACGGTCTTCAGTTCAGCTTGAAATTCGTCATTCAGCAGAACGGCTGATAAATGGACCACACGCTGTGTTCTACCCGAGGACTGCTGGTAACAGCTGGTTGCATTGTCTCAGCTGTAATCAGCACAGAACAAAAAGAATTTATTCAGCGAACAGTCTTCTGAATAAATTCAGCTCTCGGCTCACACGCTACTAATTGGTACTATTAGACATTAGTACCAATTAGTAGATTATGCAAAATGATTGCTCAAAAGCCATATTTTGAGTGGTCATCTTTGTGTCTAATTGCACCTTAATCCTGTCATGTGTGATATGTATCTTGAGCTGTGTATCTAATCCTATCATGTGTGATACTGTCTCAGAGAACCACACAGCACTACATTCCGCTATAGTCCTACAACCCTCGGTATAAGTAGATGGGACAGTCCTATGGGGCCAGGACTCCTGTGATTCATTCCTCTGTCACTTATCTCAGTCTCCATGGACAATGAACCTGATTTACAATTCAGTGAAGTGTTCGCTATTCGGCTCCCGGGGACAGCTGTCCGGCCATTGTGAGGACATGACTCCCATTACGATGCAAGATAATTCCACTTTATGTCTTAATAGCTACTTAAGAAATCAGGACCCCCCTTCCCTCACCCTGGAGCACCCCTCCCGAGGAATATGCCTGAACTGGGAGCACAACCAAAATGACAGGACATGAGTATAATCCTATCATCTCTGCTCTTATATCCCTCCCCTCCCCCACCGTCTGACTTTCATAATGGGAATATTTCCTGCTCCATACAATGGCCGCCTGTCTGTGATTTACCCCCAAACATTCACTATAGGAGAAAAGCTTTTTATCCTGCTATTAGAAGCCCTTGAACTGAGCAGAGAACCGCGGTGACTGCAGCGCAGAGACTGATGAGGAATCCTGGGAAATATCAGTAATAGATTCTAGCAGGGGCAGAAGGGGCAATTTTCCTAATGCCTCCACTATTTAGGGACTCTCATAAGAATGGCTGTGTAATGACATCTGGGCATATTTAACATATAATGTGGGCACTGCAATCTGCTCTTCTTTCTATGCAAGCACTCCAAGGTCCTGTTCCATGTAATTTGGCAATATTATATGGACTCTATAATAGCAATAGTATCCCACTTTTCATCCTGTGAAAAAATAGGAAGGTTCCCAACTCACGTTTGGGCCATTGGACCGCAGAGACAATAAGGGTCTGTCTTAAGGGCGGTCCAGACGGGGCAGACCCTCTGCACAGAAATTCCACTGCATTTACAGTAGCAGCAAAGTGGATGAGATTTTGAAAGTCTCGTCCACAAGCTGCAGAAATAATCCGCACAAAATCCAATTCAATTCCACAGCATGGTAATTTTATTGCTATTTTCGCTGCGCCATCACGCAAGTTTGAGAAACTCAGCAGGAAGATAGGTCCTGCCCTATCTTTCTTGCACACAGTATAAACGGGTGAGAATACCACTAATGAAAACAGAAACATTGAAATTAATAGTTTTGTCCCATTATGCGGCCGTGATTATCATGGCTGCATAATGGGACTAAATCACACCCATCTGAAGAAGCCCTAAGTCCCCAACAGTCATCTCAGCGATTACCACTTACTGAGTGAGATCTCTTCTGGCTGCCAACCTCCATTCACATTAAACAGGCAGGGGTTCACAGATGGGCGATTGCCTGTTTACACGGGCCAATCTTCGTTTAATTTTTATGTCTGCCTAAACTGAACAATGAACTATAAGGCCGGCTGCACACGGACGGGTCAGATTCTGCATGCGGGATCCCGCAGCGCAGGGGCGTAACTATAGGGGATGCAGGGGATGCGGTTGCACCCGGGCCCAGGAGCCTTAGGGGGCCCATAAGGCCTCTCTTCTCCATATAGGGAGCCCAGTACTATGAATAAAGCATTATAGTTGGGGGCCCTGTTACAGGTTTTGCATTGGGGCCCAGAAGCTTCAAGTTATGTCTCTGTGGAGCATGGTTTAGGTATGGGTACGGGTACAGATACAGATAGAGGGGGGGCCCCAGCTCACATTTTGCATCAGGGCCCCCGAGCCTTTAGTTACGCCCCTGCCACAGTGGAATACACCCCTATGCCCGTCCGTTGACCCTTGCGTACCTGTCCGCAGTCTTTTAATCTGTACTGCGGATGTTTCCCGGACGGCGCACATGCGCAGTACAGATTATGCCGAGCTGTCGCTAGGCTATGACGTGGATCCTGCAAGCTTTCCGCAATGATGATTGACTTCAATGGAAGCTGTCCGTGCGGAATCCACACAGAATCGCAGCATGCGCTCTAATATTAAAAACGCAGCGCACAAAAATCGCAAAGCGCCAACTTGCGATGTGTTTTTAACATTAAATAGTCGCATTGACAATCGCGTTTAAAAACGTATCTCATATAACAAATAAATTCAGGAGCTTTTGTGTAACAAGAGAAGGAAGACGATTAACCAGAGCGGCAATAGAATAGGAGACACCAGATTCTGATGAGGGAGGGGGGCCCTTATACTCCCGGCTGGAGGGGGAGACACATGATGAATGACAGACAAACTGGTACAATATGCTTCCTGTCAATGTAAGGACCCGTCTGCGGGAGGAGGACTGTGAGCAGATGTTCGGGGAGGACCTTCTCCCTGTCCGGCTCATTCATGCCCATCATGTTCTCTATACTAGGGGATGGGGTGCAGCTGTAGGGGTAACTGCACTGCCCTGTATGTGAGCACAAGGGGGCAGCACTCTACTCCAATGCCACACAGACATTCAGTAGGAAATTGCTCAACTTGCAATTACTTAGTACAATGGCACTATTGGCATCATTCTCTTTAAGGGCGCCCACCCACTGGCGTTTGCGTTTCCCGCGATTTTTCCGCGCGTTTTTCGCGGCGTTTTCGCGGCTTTTCCGTTAATTTCCATTGACATTCATGGGTGCATTAGGAGAAAAATAAGGACACATATGCAACTGACAGTTCCTATGTTAAAAACGCAAACGCAACGCAAAAAAAACGCCAGTGGACAGGAACACATGTTATCTCTATGCCTGTGCAGGAAAAATGCAAAACGCAAAACGCAGGTAAAAAAACGCCAGTGGGTGGGCGCCCTAAGGGTGGCTTCTAGAGATGAGCGAACGTACTCAGTAAGGGCGATTTCGCAATCGAGCACCGCGATTTTCGAGTACTTCACTACTCGGGTGAAAAGTACTCAGGTGCGCCGGGGGGCGGGGAGAGGCATGGCGGCGTGGGGGGTAGCAGCGGGGAACAGGGGGGAGCCCTCTCTCTCTCCCTCTCCCCCCCACTCCCCGCTGCAACCCCCCGCGCCGCCACAGCGACCCCCGAATTTTTTTGCCCGAGTACGGAAGCACTCGAAAATCGCGGTATTTGGGCGAAAAAGGGGCGTGGCCGAGCACGTTCGCTCATCTCTAGTGGCTTCACGTCGGCATATGCGTTTTTGCACACATCATAGTGCAGTATGTTTGCGGAACAAACTAGGCTTTTTTTGCGCGCATATCGGTATATTTACTATACTTTTTGCACTCGCAGGGCATGTCTTTTTTTGCATACGGGATACAACCATGCCCCGATTTTAATGGCTATAATGAGTTCCAGATGTGTCCTTTCCATAAGGGATCCCACCACAGTGATATCACACAGGTAATAGAACCCTGCAGCAGCTGGAACTAGCTGACCCCACAGACCACCCATATGGACATCATGGAGGAGCAGTATATACATTTGCAGATATTCTCCTGATATAGACCTCACCAGAATAACCTCCAGAGTTCTCATGATTCTGATAATCTGTAATTCAGACCTGGGAGAAACAGACTATAGGATAGGCTAACACATTCTACTGCTAGCAGTTGGCAGCCATTTCAGACAAAGAGGAAACTGACTGTAGACCAGGTAAATTCAATCTCTCTGTTATCAGCCATTTCTGGTGCCTGATATTAGAGCTTGTCTTATAATCATTAAAAGATCTGCACTTCAGGATTTGTGGCCCTTTAATTCTGCTTTCTTCCCTCCCCGCGGTCCTGCATCTTCTTGTCCCTGTCACGTCTTTATTGACAAGGTCTGGGCGTACGTCCTGGAGCAGATGGTGACAATATAACCCTTGTCCTCCCCATGTTCCGTCTGATGTGGATGATGCAGCAGAATAAGGGATGAGCTGGTGGAGACCAGGCAGCGGATTGTGAGAGCAGTCATAGAAATGAATTATGGGGGGGAGGATTATAATCTCCGGATGTTATTGTGGTTAGAGAGATTATGATGCACTGCAACAACAACAACAACAACAACAACAACAGCACGTTTATAATAGTACCGAGGGAACACCGAGAATAACTGTACATCCAGTGTAAAGGACAGGAGAAGTCATACTGTGCAGTGTCGATATATCCAGAATAAGAGCAGATACTGAGAATTACACCCAGTGTACAGGATGGGAGAAGTGGTACTGTGCAGTGTCCATATATGAAGAATAAGAGCAGAAACTGAGAATAACGCCCTGTATACAGGGCAGGAGAAGTGGTACTGTGCAGTGTCCATACATACAGAATAAGAGCAGATACTGAGAATTACACTCAGCATACAGAGCAGGAGAAGTGGAACTGAGCTCTATCCATATATACAGGGTAAGAGCAGGTACTGAGAATTACACCCAGTATACAGGATGGAGAAGTGATACTGTGCAGTGTCCACATATATAGAATAAGAGCAGATACTGAGAATTACACCCAGTATACAGGATGGAGAAGTGATACTGTGCAGTGTCCATATATATATAATAAGAGCAGATACTGAGAATTACACCCAGTATGCAGAACAGAAGATTTGGTACTGTGCAATGTCCATTTATGCACAATAAGAGCAGATAGAGAATAACGCCCTGTATACAGGACAGGAGAAGTGATACTGTGCAGTGACCATATATAGAGAAAAAGAGCAGATACTGAGAATAACACCTTGTATATAGGACAGGAGAAGTGATACTGTGCAGTGTCCATATTTATGGAACAAGCACTGACAGAATTATATGTTACACTGGAGTAGCATCACCATTCTCCAGACATAACATATTACACAGTAGTGGCATCGCCATACTATGTATTGTGCCTAGGTTTATACATTGGTACGTAGTGCAAATATCATGTATTCTTGTCCTGACAAGTTGGCATCTACCCAGGACATTGTTATTAAGTGCAGGCCATTTCGCTGGGGTCACCTTACAGTGGATGATGCAGGATTAAGCTCTACGGTCACGACAGTCTGATTGTATTAAGGGATTGGGCACCTGACTTCACTGGCGGTGGCTGCTCTTACAGGGATGGGTGTGACTTAATGTGGACCTGTCTCCAGATGGAGCTCTGCGGACAGCAGACGGAGGCCGATCCTACACACTGAGGGGTAATTGGCCGCTTTTTGTGTCTGTGCTGTGGTGACAGATGGAGGCAGG
Source organism: Eleutherodactylus coqui (assembly GCF_035609145.1). Lineage (NCBI taxonomy): Eukaryota > Metazoa > Chordata > Amphibia > Anura > Eleutherodactylidae > Eleutherodactylus > Eleutherodactylus coqui. Next base: position 114,809,573 of record NC_089848.1, read on the forward strand.
ATAATACTGCATGCCAATACATAGCCATTATCTAATAACTTCACGCCTGGCGCACTGATGGCCACTTAGCCCTTCCAATGGATAAAGTGCTACAAGCATAGGGTGTAACACAGTCTGATTTTTTGAACAAAAATTAATATAAGACACCGTCTTATTTTCGGGGGAAACACGGTATACTCACAGAACCCAACCTATACTGCACCTCAAGACCTGCACACTAACATAACTGCACCCAATTTATAGCCACAGGCAGCTCGGGATCTGTACCCAACAGTTGGTATACCCAACTCTTACCCTCAACTAGGAATATAGTTCTATGGGGTGTAGAAGTAGCCATTGCACCTGTTCCCTACTTCCTGAGTCATAAGACAATAGTATGATAAATGGCACATCTAGAGTGCCTATTTCCAGATTTTGCATTGGGCACAGGATCCTTTGCAGGGCCTACACAGTACCTCAAAGTCAAAAACTAGTTAGCGATAGAAGTGGTCACCATGAAGTCTGCCCCCTGCCACTGCCGTCAATGTAGTCTTATAGGGTCAAATTTCCTGTCAGACTCTTGTAAAAATAAATCTTGTTATTTGTATAGCACCAACTTATTCCGCAGCACTCTCAGGTAATTGATTTATTACCCCCACCAAGCTGGGTGCTCATTTTACCGACCTCGGAAGGATGGAAGCCTGAGTCAACCTTGAGCCGGCTACCTGAACCACGCGGGATTGAACCCGCAACCTTCAGGTCGTGGGTGAGAGCTTAGGACTGTATTCTGCTGCCTTAACCCTCTGCGTCTCACAAGTGTAATTGTGGATAATGGTGGTTGCAGTCCTGGTGGATCTGGCATGATGGGGTCATGTATATACATATGATTGTGCTCTGCTACAAGTTATGTAAAGATCTGTTCTTTCCACGTGCAATGTCTCCATGGTGATCACATCCAGTGTCACACATTTTTAGTCAAGCCATAGGTGCGAAGCATACAGTGTATATAAGCAGTATGTGCGTCTAAGGCCTCGTTCAGATGAGTGCTATTTTAGCGCAGTATAGGCACGTGAAAAGCTTGCGGCGATACTGCCCTAAAGATCACGTGAACGGGTGAATTCCAGCTATTTTAATTAGCCCGTTCACACGATCGGAGGTGCGAGTTTTCCAGCTCCCATAGAAGTCTATGGAAAGCACGCACCAAAGACAGGTCAGGTCCTATCTTTTCTCGCAGCACGGACCTCAGATGCGAGCTTAGCAGTCGCATGTTCTATCTTTGATTGGTGCCAGTATTTAGCACATCTAAAATTCCTTTATGCGCCTCGATCGTGCTAAAACAGCGCTCATGTGAACGAGGCGTAATACAGATACAGCAGTGACGAGTTATACAGGAGATTAGGTCCACATTATGTCTGGGAGATCTGTTCTGGGACTTTAACCCCTTCTTGCTATATGACGTACATTTACGTCCTGCAGCGTCGGGGTATTATGAAGAGAGACTGCGAGGCGACCTCTCTTCATACAGCCCGGGGCGTCAGCTGTTTATTACAGCTGACACCCACGGTCAATAGCTGCAATCGGCTGCGTCGCCGATCACGACTATTAACCCTTTGCAATCCAATTTTGGATTCAGGGTTTCCTAGGGAGCTTTCTCTTTCTGCCATTATACAATGGCGCCATCTGCTGGCTAGAGCCAGTACTGCAGTATGGGACATGGTGGAGAGGCCCCGACAACAGAGCGGCCAATAATATACATCAGACATCAGATCTGTACAGCCTTCAATCAGAATGTCTTTAGACGTCAGACAGTGGATTGGAAAGAGTTAAACCTTTAAATGCCCCAAACAATGTTGAATGACAGCTGAGAGTTGCTTCTGATTGGTCCCTGCGCTCAGCCAATCTGAGGCAGCACTCACCCATTCATGACACGGGGACATGGCAACAGCGGTCAGGCAAGTATTTTTTTTTCTTTTTACACTTAAATTCTTGTTTTTCAGGGAAGGACTTCTATGTAAAGCCCTTCCCTGAAAAACAATTCAGGGGTGCCAGCAGATCATTGGCTTCAATGAAGCTGCTGGCAGCAGCTGCGGCACCGTTGAAGGCAATGCACAGACCTTCATACACGCGTGTAGGTGCGTGTGAAGCCACCCTAATGAATGAGAATAGTGCACAGAGAAATGTCACAGTTCAGGGATAATGCTCCCAGTGATGTCACAATATTTGCATAATGCACACAGTGATGTCACAGTGTAAGTGTAATGGGTGAGATTTATAAAACTGTTTAAAAGAAAAACTGTCTTATATGCACCTAGTAACCGATACCGTACAGCTTTCAGTTTGTATCCTGCTCTGGTAAAATGAAAGCTGTGCTGGGATTGTTTGCTATGGACAACTAAGACAGTTTTTCTTTTAGACAGTTTCATAAAACTGCCCCATTATACTTACACTGTTGACATCACTGTGTGCATTATCCAAATATTGTGACATCACTGGGAGCACAATGATGTTAAGGAAAATACACACAGTGATGTCATAGTACGGGATAATAGACACAGTGATATCATAGAACAGGATAATAGACACAGTGATGTCATAATATGGGATAATAGACACAGTGATGTCATAGTACAGGATAATAGACACAGTGATGTCATAATATGGAATAGACACAGTGATGTCATAATATGGGATAATACGCACAGTGAAGTCACAGTACAGGGATAATGCATACAGTGAAGTCATGGTACGAGATAATAGACACAGTGATGTCATAGTACGGGATAATAGACACAGTGATGTCATAGTATGGGATAATGGGCACAGTGATGTCATAGTACGGGATAATAGACACAGTGATGTCATAGTACGGGATAATGGGCACAGTGATGTCTCAGTACAGGGATAATGCACATAGTGATGTCACCATACAGAAATAATGCACAATGCCAGAGTAGAAGTGGGCCTCCTTAGGGCTCATGGCCACGACCGTGTTTTCACCGTGTGACACGCAGTGAATAGAGTCAATGAAAGTCAAAGGATTTTTATTCATCCATGCACACATCGATATGTAAAACAAATATATAGCAGCATGCTCCATTTCTCTGTGTATGTATGCAGCGTGAGCCTTGTACACTTGTATGCCCTGCTTATACATTACGTATGGGCAGCGTTTTCATACGCATCCCCGCTCACGAACATACGCAGCCATACGCGGTCTCTGCCGGCACATATGGCTGCAAAATGTGTAAAATGCTGCGGGGAGCCCCTCAATGTCTTACGCATCCGGCTGTGGGCATGCGCCCGTACATGTTGGGCCCCATAGCAGCTCACATATAAAAATGATGATCATTGTCACCTGTTTGGTATAATTGCTACAGAATCCTTACTTTCTGCAAGTGTATCTAGAAGAATTCAGGCTTTTTCGAAGACAAGTAGCGGTCAGAGGAAATACTGAGTTAATTCAACTATTCACACTTTTATTTTAGAAGGCATTCTTACTATGCAGCATTTTTTGCACAGTACAGTATATCTGCGATACATGGCAGACGGAGCAATGTGTGATATTACTATGTACTGCAGGTGACATCTACTACATTATCTGTACTCAGAGCCATATCACTGTGTTATCCGTGGTGTTACATAGGACTGCAGGAAACATCTACTACATTATCTGTACTCACAGTTATCACTGTGTTATCTGTGGTATTACATAGGACTGCAGGTTACATCTAGAACATTAGCTGTACTCAGCCATATCACTGTGTTAACCGTGGTGTTAGGCCTCCTTCCCACGAGCGTGACGGGCTCCGCCGCGTAATATTACGCTGTGAAGCCCGTCACGGCGCCCCCCAGAGCCCCTATACTTACCTGCGGGAGATAGCGTGAAATCGCTTCCCCGCCCACCGCCGCCGCGTCACCGCCCGTCACCGCCCACCGCCGCCGCGTCACCGGCCGTGTCACGTGACGCGGCCGGCCGCGTCATATGGCGTCATATGACGCGCGGTGGTGGGCGGGGAAAGCGTTTTTTCACGCTATCTTCCGCTGGTCACAGCGGGAGATAGCGTGAACGGACGGCTTCCATTGACTGCAATGGAAGCCGTCAGTGCGTACAGCCCGTCCTCACCCGCAGCAAATAGAGCATGCTGCGGGTGAGGACGGGAGAAATCGCGGTGCGTAATTCCGCGGTGGAATTACGCATCGTGAGCATTGTGCTATTAGGTTCAATAGAACCTAATAGCTGCGGGCAACTCAGCGGATTTTCGCCGCGAATTACGCGGCGGAAATCCGTTCGTGGGAAGGAGGCCTAAGATAGGACTGCAGGAAACATCTACTACATTATCTGTACTCACAGTTATCACTGTGTTATCTGAGGTGTTACATAGGACTACAGGTAGCATCTACTACATTATCTGTACTCAGTGCCATATCATTGTGTTATCCATGGTGTTACATAGGACTGCAGGAAACATCTACTACATTATCTGTACTCACAGTTATCACTGTGTTATCTGTGGTATTACATAGGACTGCAGGCAGCATCTACTACATTATCTGTACTCGGAGCCACATCACTGTGTTATCCATGGTGTTACATAGGACTGCAGGTAGCATCTACTACATTATCTGTACTCAAAGTTATCACTGTGTTATCTGTGGTGTTACATAGGACTACAGGCAGCATCTACTACATTATCTGTGCAGAGTTATCTCTGTCTTATTTATGGTGTTACATAGGACTACAGGTAATATCTACTGCACTATCTGCACTCAGAGAGTTATTGTGGTGTTACACAGGACTGCTGTGTTGTTATAAGAATAATATAAGCAGGCTGAGTCAGCGGGGAGCACATAATACACAGGAGGCCCTCCATGTCACTCGTCCACACCAGATACAGGCCATGGTCTCCAGTTGCCATGGAAACAAGTATAAAATAAGCTGAGTCCTGTCACAAATTCATTAATTTCTCCAGCAATTAAGGTGCTTTTAGACGGAACAATATTATTCAAAAAAATCATTCAAATGAGTGAAAGTGAATGATTGTTCAGTCTAAGGCTTCTGTCACACGAGCGGCCGGCCGATATGAGCTGTGATCTCATGCATTGGATTCCAATGCATCAGATCACATGGGCGTTTCCTGAGACATAACAATACCCGCCCAAGCCAATATAGCGCCGGGCGTTTTTACGTCGGACCCAAAACATAGTTCTGGAACTATGTTTGGGCCGGAATACGTCGGCCACTGAATGGGCTCCTATGGGAAGCCATGGGCATATAAGCCATTTACTCTCCGGCTCAGTACTGTGGAGCAGTTCCAGCAACCTCATTGGTTCTGATTCACAATTTTAGCAACCTGATTGGCTGTTTGGGTTCGCTTATTCAACCTGATTGGTTGTTAGGGCCGAGGTAGGGAGTAAAAGGCTAATATGCAGCCCATGGCAGCGGCCGTAAGTGGGAGGGAGTTTAGCAGCATGGCTGCTAAACTCCCTCCCTCTGTTCCCCTCCCCCACCCATGCAGGCTCACTTCTCTTCCTCCCTGCTCGTTCAGTGCAATGGGAGGGGGCAGGGGCAGAGCCAGATGCTATGGATAAGGGTCTGGATGGGGGTGGAGCTAAGCACCCACCCTTTTCCCACCCCTTGTACATAGCCACCAATGGAGGGGGCGGGGCGGACTGGCGCTTAGCTCCGCCCCATCCTGCCCCCTCTCATTGCACAGAACGAGTGGGTAGGAAGAGAGGTGAGCCTGCGAGGGAGGGGAAATGGGCAATGGCCTGGTGAGCTTGGCGCATTTGCTTGGACTCACGAGACCATCTAAGCAGGCACACAAACGCTTGATTTGTGCGCCCGTTCACCAAATTTTTCTCTTCTGATGTAGCGTATATCGGCCGGCTGATATCCGTTCCTGTGAAAGAAGCCTAAACTCGTGCCAATGACTGAAGAGCGAATGAGAATGGCTTACTTTTCGTTTGTTGTTCATTTTATGCAGTCATGAAAACCATTGTTGGCTCGTTTGCTTATTGTTCTGCTGAAGCAGCGCTCATTCAGTCCCTCTCATTCACTTAGGCCTCATTCACGCAAGGGAACTTGCGCAGCTAAGAAGCACTGTGTCCCTGTGGGGATGGGGGGAAGCTCCACGTTGGGGGACTTCCTTCCTTCCGGTGGCGGGGTTTCCCTTCATCTCCCCAGGGGTTTCATTCATTCTCAAGATTTCATCTCCCCGGGGGTTCCCTTTATCCCTGAGATGAAAGAAAAGCCCCGGGACTTCCCTTTCATTGCGGGGATGAAGGGATGCTCTAGGGCTTCCCTTCATCTCCCCGGGGTTCCCTTAATTGCAGGGATGAAGGGATCCCCCAGGGAGATGAAAAGAAGCCCTGGGGAGATGAAGGGAAGCCCCGGGGAATCCCATCATCCATGTGATGACGGGAACCCTTGAGAGAGAGATGAAGGTGGTGGAGTTTTAGGTTCAAATCTGACGAAGGGCAACATCTGCATGGAGTTTTTCCAAGTCCATGCAGATGTTGTCCTTGCTGATGTTTAAACCTAGGACCTCAGCACTCATTGAATTAATTGGAATCAGGACTGGGTCGACCCGATGCCTGATTATTTTTGGAAAATCAATGCCACACTCCCCACCCAATTTTTCCAATAATTCTTCATCACTACAAAAGACCATAATATTTTTAATATCACATTACTGTACGATGCCTGTGGTAAACACTACACCGCCCAAAATGCAATGCAGCAAGGTGCGTACTTCTGCAGCCTGAAAGCAAATAGCTGTTCAGTCCAAAGAGCTGAGGAAGAAGAGGGAAAGCTGCGGATATTCTCAGTCCCATTTCACGCTCCTGGTTCAGGAATATTTAGGACAATGATGCATTTTTGTGTTTTATTCCCTTGTTTCTCTAGGGAAGAGGAGAAGGCTCCGAGTGATAAATAATGAGAGTTGCAGTCTCCGCGCTCAGCCACCGGGTGCAGGGGCCTCATATTATACGGCTTCTGGGAACTGAGGTTTCTAATTTAATTAAATGGCTGTTTTACTGTACGACATAAACACTGGAGGACGAGCGGCTAATACCAATGCAAAGTATGAAAACGTACCGGAGGAAGACGGGAAACTATGACATAGGAGCAAGGTCAAATAGTGGTGAACACCATTACTTCTCTTTCACTGCTGATCTACTGTATCTAAGCTTATCATAGGTGATACTATCTGCTGAGCCGCTGTATCTAAGTCTATCCTACATGATACTGTCTGCTGACAGTCTATCATACCCTATTATGTGTGATACTACTAGCTGTATCTAAGCCTATGATGTGTAATACTGTCTACCAAGCCATTGTATCTGATCCTATCATTTGTGATACTGTTTGCTAAGCTGCTGTATCTAAGCTGTCATGCACTTTCTGTGGGTGGGTGCAGTTCAGCTTGTGTGCAGGTGATTGCAGCTCCAAGCCTCCCTTACCTCCAGGGCCTGGGATTAAGCTTTTTGTTCCTCAGGGGCTGGGGGTCTTGGGCTATAGTTAGTGGGAGGCCCCCCTAACCATAGCCAGTGGAGGGTGACGATGTATTGCAACTGGCTACCCAGGAGGGATTGAGGAGATTAAGCTGGAGGTGCAGTGATGACTCTCCTGCATCCCTCCTGGAGGTCACCCAAGGTGGCCATCAGGCTAGCCAGGGTAAAGGACAACGGCCCTCCGGGACTTTAGCTCCAAGGAGTTGCAGCAAAGGACCTCCAGGAGCCAGGACAGGCACTCCTGGAGGAGACACTGGTCCAGGATATTTGGGGACACTGCACCCTTGGAGGATATACACAGCTTTGCTTCCAGAATAGCTGCAAGAACCCAGAAGTATCATGAGGCCAGTAATACCATCCGAAGGCTCCAGGAGGAGTTGCAGGCAGCCAGGTCTCTGGCCAACAACTCATGTGGGGCCAAGAGGGCCAAACACAACCAGGCCATCCAGGCCCCCGTGATAATGTGGGTTCAGTGTACAGGAAGGCGGAGAGTGCTAGGCATCCCACTTCAGACACTCGCTTGGTACATAATAACAGTAGGGGTGATGGGCAGAAACTGGTGGTGTCTGTTGGCGAGGTCTTTATGTGTGGTGGTCATCCAAAGTCAGGTGACCCAAAGATATCTAAAAGGGCCGCAGGAAAAGTTGGGGGTCACCCGGTGTTAGGGCGCCTCAAGAGGGGTTCTGCAGTGGGGCCATAGAGGGGAAGGGAGGTTGCTCAGTGGCAGGTTCCGCAAAGAAGAAGGCAGATAAGACGGGGGTAGGGGGTTACTCAGCATTGCGTGGTCCCCAGAAGGGCACTACAGTAAACTTAGGGAACTTGGATTGCCTGGCATTGGGTGATTCCTGCGGTGAACGAAAAGAAAGGGGGTTGTCCGGCTTCCGAGTGGCCCTACTACAAAGGTGGCGGATGTGGTTTGGCACTGAAGGGCCCCTAAAATCACCAGTGGTGGTTAGTGGTGAGGGGGACTGCCCAGCATCGGGGCACTCATGACGAACTGTGAATATGGGATGGGGGTGGGGGGGCTGAAGGCTGTTCTGTGGGTGTGGCTGGAGGTTCCGTTTCCCATGAAAGATTTTGTGAAGTGATGTGATTTTCTTTATTTCTGTAAATATATATATTGTATTTGATATAAACTATTTGGTATAAAGCGGCCACATATGAATGGTTAGGGGCTAGTTTTGTTTTTTGTCTTGGTTATTCTATATATAATATTTTGTAGATATTCTCTTTTTTTGCTTTTGACTATTGTATTTTGATCATTTGACTTGGTATATTATGTTCTTTGCAATTTTGGCAATTTTCCAGTTATTTTAATACTATCCTTTGTTGACTTTTATAATTTAAAAAATCTGCTGTATCTAATCCTATCATGTGTGATACTGTCTGCTGAGCTGCTGTATCTAATCCTATCATGTGTGATACTGTCTGCTGAGCTGCTGTATCTAATCCTATCATGTGTGATACTGTCTGCTGAGCCGCTGTATCTAATCCTCTCATGTGTGATAGTGTCAGCTGAGCTGCTGTATCTAATCCTATCATGTGTGATACTGTCTGTTTAGCTACTGTATCTAATCCTATCATGTGTGATACTGTCTGCTGAGCTACTGTATCTAATCCTATCATGTGTGATACTGTCTGCTGAGCTGCTGTATCTAATCCTATCATGTGTGATACTGTCTGTTTAGCTACTGTATCTAATCCTATCCTGTGTGATACTGTCTGCTGAGCCGCTGTATCTAATCCTATCATGTGTGATACTGTCTGCTGAGCTGCTGTATCTAATCCTATCATGTGTGATACTATCTGCTGAGCTGCTGTATCTAATCCTATCATGTGTGATACTATCTGCTGAGCTGCTGTATCTAATCCTATCATGTGTGATACTGTCTGCTGAGCCGCTGTATCTAATCCCATCATGTGTGATACTGTCTGCTGAGCCGCTGTATCTAATCCTATCATGTGTGATACTGTCTGCTGAGCCGCTGTATCTAATCCTATCATGTGTGATACTGTCTGCGGAGCCGCTGTATCTAATCCCATCATGTGTGATACTGTCTGCTGAGCCGCTGTATCTAATCCTATCATGTGTGATACTGTCTGCTGAGCCGCTGTATCTAATCCTCTCATGTGTGATACTGTCTGCTGAGCTGCTGTATCTAATCCTATCATGTGTGATACTGTCTACTGAGCGACTGTATCTAATCCCATCATGTGTGATACTGTCTGTTGAGCTGATCTGCATGCTGAGTGTACTCTCCATTCTGGTCGGTGACATAATATGACAATGGCGGTCCTGGTGGGCACAGTAGCATGATGTCTGGCTGCAGGCGGCTGAGCATTTGGACCTGTGCCATCTCATAGCCACTTTCACACTTCTGCCCTCGCTGTATGAATACTGGATTTTAGGAATGAGCCTGCAGCGGAGCTGACAACACATTACGAGACTAGGAATCAGATGTGACCGTCAGGATATGGAGGAATTAAAGGGTCAGGACAAGTGACCATCTCCTGTCCATGATATATGGATCTGCTGCTGTCCACAGACACTGATCATCATATACAACCCTGGCATGCATAATGCAGCACACATGGCACGGCTGCAGTGCCAGCATTGTATGATGTGCGCTCGCTATATACACAGACCTCAGCATCCGCTCCTGTATTCTCCAGCCGAGAGTTAACTCTGTTGCTGGGCAGATTTCCTGCAGATCTGTAACCTCCAGCTCCTTATACCAGGGTTTATATATGTATAGGTGGCAGCGCAGCGCACAGCCTCTGCCCCCGCCATGGCCAAGAGGAGGAGGAACAACAGGAGAAAAAATACATGAGCCGTCACATATAAATAGAGGGGTGATGGAGCCAGGAGAGGGGCTGGCAGACCCCACTGCAGATGAGCTCCAGGGTGCACTGCGAGCCGGACAGGGGCGATACCCAATGCAGCAAGTCACCGGGTGCATCAAGGCTGAGGGCAGAGGGGCACAGTCTGGGACCCCAAGAGAGCTTGGAGTAAAAAAAAAGCCCATGTTATATCCACAAAAATTTTTCCCATGGTGTGCAGCTCCGTGTGGCCTCCGTATTTAGTCATTGTGTCCGTTTTTTACTCTGTATGCCATTCCGTCATATCGCCATGTAAAGCAGCAAAATTATACTGCGCATAACTGCGTATCTCGCACACGCTATCATGCGTAGTCTTATTGGGGTTTTTTGTTTAAATTTCCCGCTCTGTTGGTTGCAATGGCGCATATATGCCCCACCCATGTGCAATATAATTGCGTATGGCTGGCATTGATTATGTGCCCATAGACAACAATGGGCTCTCTTGCGGGTAATACGCAGCAAAAAAGAAGATGCTGCGTTTTTTCGGCGCTCACATACTACGCAATTCGTAAAACGCAAATGAGAGTGAAACTACGTAAGGCAATGTATTTGATCGTCTGTGAATTACCATGAATTGCACACATCATACGCAGTAATTTTTACGCTCGTGTGAGCCCGGCCTAAGGATGCCAGGACACGAATGGGTTGGATTCCGCGCGCAGGAGCCCGCATCGGAAACCAGACCCTGTGCCCGGCCGACATCCGCTCATACCTGTATTTTTTTGTATGCGGATGGTCCGGACAGCTTGCCGTTAGACATGCGTAGTATAGATTTTTTTTTAATCCCTGCTTTACCTGCACCGTCGCTGGGCAATGACGTGGAATCTGCAACCTTTTCGCAATGTCAATTGCGGAAGGGCTGCGGGTCGTATGCTTCCACTGACTTAATGGAAGCCATCCGCGCAAAAATAGAACATGGTGCAATTTTTTTTCCATGAGCAGAAATCGTGCGAGCGGACATGCGAATGTTCTATTGTTGCTAATGGATGCGGAACGCCGTGGATCGTCTGCGTGGGTGATGATCGTGGATTTCGCAATCCAAATCCGGCTGTGTTTACACGCGCGAGTTTCATGCAGGAGTGAAAATCACACTGAAGTTACCCATGCAAAAAAAATTGCGGATAACTGTGCGCAAAATAGCATGAATGGGCGATTTCCCGTAATCAAGCCATGAGCTTAATTAGCAGTGAAACTGCCCAGTCACACTATTGGGAGCTGCGTGTGTGGTGCTTTAAAAAACCACTGCTGCTCCGGGAGGAGAGAGGTGAAGGAAAGCCCTGGGGGAACCCCGGAACTCCCTTCTCTGCGGGGCTTCCCTTCATTTTGGGGGTGCTGGAGGGATATCTCCAGCAGTGGCAAGAGCAGAGTTCACCTGCAGGGGAGAAGAAGGAAATCCCCAGTAGCGTGAGGCTGGAGTTCGCCTGCAGGGGAGAATAAGGGATTCCTCCACTGCCGGGGTTATCTCTCCAGCCCTGCTGAGATGAAGGGAAGACCCATAGAAAAGGGGGTTCCCTTGGGGCTTTTCTTCATCCCCCCCCCCTATCGGGGAATTCCCCTGAAGTAGGTGATGTTCACAACTCACCTCCTCCAGCTCCCTGCATAGCATGCTCACTACACTCTCTCAGTGGGTCCTTTGTGTGTATGGCCCGTACGACTACTGTGAAGCTTATGACTAAATGCTGTGCGGGGTGGAGGGCATAGATACATTTCATATAAAGACCGCCACATTGAATTCTGCCTAGGGCTCCATTTTCTCTTGAAGTGGTTGTAGAATAATAATATTTATATTGCAGATTTCACCCGTGAGATCAGAAATTACATTTTCTTCATACCAAACCAATCAATCCAGCAATCAGAGTGACTACCTGCTCCTCCTTCCCCGCCCGTTCTAATTAAAATGAGAGCCACCATTTAAAAAAGCGTTAATTAATCTAAGCTAACATCATTCAGGGTGTAATAACAAGCAGAGGGGCTGGTTTTTTTTTAAATTTGCAACCCAGACACACTTTTATTTTAACCATTTCATTGCCAGGCCCTCCTCAAACTGCCACCCAGTTTGTTATCCAACTTTCCTAAAGCCATACCCCTCGACCACATTGTACTGCATAACTAGGCTGTTCAGGAATATGGGAAAGCTAGGTTACAACCAAGATGGCTGTCTTCACAGCTTCCACATGGTATACCACCCAGCTTTCCCAGATTAGCATATTACAAATCTGCCTAACAATGCTATGAGACAATTTCTTCTTCCTGATCTGGAAAAGTTAAAGGGGTATACCAGAGGCTTAGAATTTCTTCACAACAGCTCTATCCTTCCTAGTTGCTGCTGACCAGTATATGTGACTACTGCAGCCAATCACTGGCCACCACAGTGACCTTCTATAGATGGCTGCTGCAGCAATATATATTGGTCAGCAGCGACCAGGAAGGAGAGAGTGGTTGTGAAGCAACTTAAAATCTCCGGAGTATCCCTTTAATTTATAACCAATAGCGTTATAACTCCGCAAGATACATCACCCAGCCTTCGCAGACTACATCAATATAAAACCCCATTTACATGGGACGACTGTTGGCAAGCGATCCCCAACACTCGTCCCCGCATGTATTCGCTCCTGTGCTGCTGCACAAGAGTGAGTATTGTTTGCTCACAGCAGGATGGCTGGAGGAGATTTCACTCCCCCGTTCCTCTCCATTGACTTAACATAGCGGCCGTTCAGTACTGAACGGCTGCTATTTACACTGAACGATCAGCGATCGGCTCATCTTTCATCGTTTAGGCTGCATAAAATCCTGAACGATGATCGTTTAGTGTAAACAGCAGCCGTTCAGTATTGAACGGCCGCTATGTTAATGAATGGAGAGGGCTGGGAGAGAGCAAGGAGTGAAATCTCCTCCAGCAGCCCCACTGTAAGCCAATGATACTCACTCCTATTCAGCAGCACGGGAGCGAGTACATTGCGGGGACGAGTGTAGGGCGTTGTCTGCCCAACATTCGTCCCGTGTAAATGGGGCTTAAGAAATGGATATATGTGAGATTTGGGGATCAGGAGTCTGGAAAAGTTGGGTGACAACCACAATGGGGGCTGTAATGGGAAGCAATATTCCTTGTCACCCAGTTTTCCCAGACACAACATAATTAACAGACATTGGAGTAGAACTTTTAACATCATGATGGCGGAGGGCGACTCAAGGGCTTCACTTATCTACCAAGGTTTTTTTTTATAGAGCTCTTTAAGTCCAGACTCGTGCCAAGATGAGGCCGGAGGCAAAATATCAACAGGATCTAATTTTACGGCACTTCGAGTGACTTGTTGTGACCCCTTTTAGTGAAATCAATAAAAATGTTCTGTTCATGGGAAGACATTCAGGGATACACAATGGCGTCCTCACCGCCACAACTCAACTGTGTGCAAAAGCAGGTTTACAGTTTGTCGCTGAGAGAGACAAGAGAATGGCGGGGGGCACTCACGATTTGAAGTAATTCATTAGCGCTCCCACAAGTTCACCCACGCGGCTCTCATTGACCAGTTCCGTGTGGTGCAGACAGAAGGCCATGTCGTTGTTCTTCTGGAGGTGGAGGACCACCAGCTGGTCTGGACCTCTTGTGACGCTCAATCCTGTGACCTGGAAAAGGAACCGAAACTGCATATTAGATCCGAGCTTATTAAGCATCTTCAAACCTCCTCCCCGGCAAGGTATCAGCTATGGTTCCATTTAGACGTTGTATGTGGACACCATATGGTACTATTATTACAAGACTATATAACTATGGCTCTTGTAAGTGGATACTGCATGGTAATACTATGTAAGCACTGCATAGCAGTATCATGTGGACATTGTATAACTACATTTTGTGTGCACAGTATGACAGTGTTATGTAAGCATCGTACACTACATAACATTATGTGGTCACAATATAGCAGTTTTATTTGGGCAACATGTATTATGGGAGCACAGTATGGCAGTATTATATGAGCACTGATTAGCAGTAACATGTGGAAACTGTGGAATAGTATTATGTGGGCACAGTATCGCAATATTATGTAAGTACTGTACAGCAATATAGTGTCGGCACTGTATAACATTACGCGGGCACTAACAGCATTATGTGGACACAGTATGGCAGGATTATATAAGCACTGCTTAGCAGTTTTTTTTAGGGGCACTCTATAACAGCATTGTGTGAGCACATTATGGCAGTATTATGTCAGCACTATGCAGTGATATAGTATGGGCACTTTATAACATTATGTGGGCACTGTATGGCGGCATTGTGTAAGCACTGCATTGCAGTGTTGTATGCAAAGTGAATAACAGCATTATGTGGGCAAAGTATGGAAGGATTATGTTAGCAATGTATAGCATGAAGATGTGGAAACTGTATAATAGCATTAGGTGGGCATCATAAGCGTGTACTACTGTATATTGGTATTGTATGGCAGTATTATCAGGGTAGTTATTGTGTGAGTGGTGTATTGAAGTATTATGTGAGCACTGAATGTAAGTACCTCTGCATTTTAATAGGGAAGGTCTGGCAAGAAACTGAAAGTCACTATTAGGGCTTATTCTGACGTGCGTATATCGGCCTGGTTTTTACGCCCGGCTGATATACGCTATCCCTCTCTGCCGGGGGAGAAGGTGGGCCGGGAGCAGTGCACTGAGCTCTCGCCCCCTCTCCGCCACTCACCACTGTTTGCAATGGGAGGGTTGGGACGGGGGGGGGGGGGGGGGGGGGGGACACAAAGTTCCACCTAGTCACCCCCTCCCTTTGCAAATAGTGGCGAGGGGCAAAGATAGGGGGCGGGGGCTTAGGGCACTGTTCCCAGCCTGTCCCACTTCCTCCCCCTGCAGAGAGAGACAGCGAATATCAGCCGGGCATGAAAACCGGGCCGATATACGCATGTCAGAATAAGCCCTTAGGGCTCCTTCACACGAGTGTATGCGTTTTTACAGTCACCTGCACACGCTGTAAAATCGTGTGAATGAAGAAAAGATGCAATCAAGTCCCGAGCATAATTAGCGTTTTCTTGTCCATTCATACGACCGGGTGGGACGTATTAGCAAAAAAATATGCCGCAGTCCCAGGAATCCCTCGCTCGGCATAAATCCTCGGAATGACTTCAAATGCCTAAATAGAGGCAGCTGTAAGCTTTTCCCTGCGTTGGACACTGCTAAACTCCCTCCCCCTCCCTTTTTTCCAGCTTCCATAAGAGTCTATGGGAGCCGGCATCGTATAACAGTCAAAATATAGAGCCAGACCTATCTTTTCCGGCAGCGTATAATTTCGCTTGCCGATTCCCGTCGCGTATGTGCTATTTTTTCCGGCACAACTTTTTTACGCACTGCAAAATCGCCCATGTCAACGACTGCAATGGAATCCAACGCCTCAGATGGTCACGATTTTCGGCCAGCGTAAAAACGTGACTAAATAGCTGCGTAAAAACGCTTGTGTGAATAAAGCCTTGGGCCGCTTTCACACGGGCTACAAAATTGTGTGATGCGACAGCGCTACAAAACGAATATATGTGAAGCCCCTGGTTTCCGATGGGTTCCTTCAGGCTACAGAACATCTCTCATGTGAAAGAACCCATTAGAAACCGTGAGCTTCACATACATGCCATTTGTAGCAATGTTGCATCGCTACAAAATTGTGCAATTTTGTAGCCCATGTGAAACAGGCCTAAGATATAAATGTGCAGCAGAAGGGTGTAAATAGCCTTTAAATAGTAAAAGGTTGGTATCTGCATCGGGGAAAACCGGCTGCCTACAAAAATGTATATGGATCCAATTGACTTCAAAGGGGGCTGGAAATCTGCATGTAGTGAGCTCCCCCTAATGGCTGTTTCAGGCGGCCAGAACTTTATCCTGTATCTCTATGGCTTTGGGAAGACTGGAGCTTGTATCCGAAATATAAAAAAAAACTAAGTTTCGACCTCTCAGCTGTTTTGGCCCAGTACTTTGCAAGTAGTATGGTTTATCAGGAGGTACATTGTTTATAGGGGGTCCGCTGGCAATGAAGTTACTACATGTGAGTGAGGTTCTACAAGACCCCAATCACATAGTGTGTTGATTTGATGGCATGACACTGGTGAAAGTGATGACAATCTGAGGGTGTATTTACACAGGTGGTTTTCACATACCATATCTGACCGATTGCGATATGGTCCAATATCACATGTGAAAGGAACACATAAATTTAAAGGGGTTGTACCAGAATAACAAGTTATCCCCTATGAACTGCTGAGACCCCCACTGATCTGTTGAACGGGATTCCCATGTTCTGCTCTCCTATCACTGTGGGGTCACTTTTCCCCCCGCAGTGACATCACTCTGAATGGACGGCTGGCTGAGCATACACGGTCAGCGATCCATTCATTTCAATGGGACTGATGAAAATACACAAGCAGGTGCCGCTAGGGTGTTCGTCAGTCCCTTTGAAAGTGAATGGAGCACTCCATTCAGTCTCCTCCTCACTGCTCGGGGTGCAGTAACCCCACTGTGAGGAGGACAGGGGAAACGGGACCCCATTTTTTGAGATTGGCAAAGGTCTCAGCGGTGAGAATCAGCAAGTCATCCTCTATCCACAATTTGCATTTCTGGTACAACTCCTTTAAATCTGTTTATTCACAGGAGTGATTTTTCCCTCGGACCAATGGCCCAAGATTGAAATATCGCAGCATGTCCCATTTTTGGGCGATTCTTGTTAAATAATTGCCCATTGTTTCTTATGGGAGCCTGCACAAAAATTGCACCACACTCGCATTGCAATTGCTGTAAAAAAAAAAAATCGCAGGTGTAAGAGTGTGACATTAGTCCGAGTTTCTCAGACCAATAAGGAAGATGGAATAATACCTCCACAGTGCCACCTACTGGAAGGCAGCATTACTTCAAGCCAGAGTTAGACTCTTTATACAAGCCTTGTAACAATGACTGAGAATTAAAAGCAAAGCCAGACTCCATGTACAGACAGATGTTTCAGGGTATTTGCCCTTCATCAGTTCATCAGGCAGCATTTCTTCCTGTTACAAGACTTGTGTCAAAAACACCTCGCATCCATGGGAAATCGCACGTTCCCTAGCGCAATATCGGACTGAGTTTCACAGCCCGATATCGAGCTCAACTGTGTGAAATTAGCCTAAAGATAATGCTTCCACCTATACTACCTCATTGTTTTTTTTTTACCTTCCTCTAGATCAACATGGGGGGGGGGGTAATAGGCAAGGTCCTATTGAAAACAATGGACAGGGCATTCAGAGGGAGAAGCCAAATATAGAATATACTGCTCATGTGAATGCGTCCGTTCAAGTGAATGCATTTCATATTTGGGTCAGTCTTCTGTGAATCGTACAAAACGTGCGCAAGAATATCGTTCATGTGAATGTGCCCTTAAACATCAGGCCCATGTGTGTACCAACCTCTATGAGCTGAAAAGTGTCACTATAGGCTCCCCCTGGTGGACAGAATAATGATTACTTGTCATTTTCGTTTTGAATAGTGTCCAACATCATTTTCCTGCCCCCCAAGTGTCGTCGTCCTGTTAAAAAATGTCAGTGTGTCATTGTCCTATACCCCAAGTGTTACTGCACTGTTCCCCAAATGTGAGTGTGTCATTTTTCTGTATCGTAAGTGTAAATCTGTCTGTTCTGTACCCCAAGTTTCAGTGTCATTGCCCTGGATGACAAGTGTCACCTGAGTGTCAATGCGCCAAGGTTCAGCTATTGGGTTAAAGGAAGTTGCTATTCTTTTCAAAACAAACCTGTTTAAAACTTTCTAATATTCTTTGTAATTTGTGTTTTGATTCCGAACCATTCCAAGATCTCTGCTTGCTGTCAATGAATAAAAATCAAAGGCTCAAACATGCTTAGACCTAATGCTTCTCACAGCTGATGCTTTGTTACAATGTACACAGCCCATGATGCAGTCTAGTGTGTTACAATGTATCAGTGCAACTAAAATGTATCAGCCTGGAGTCTGATGACATCTGTATAATAAAGCGCATATCAGTTATTGCAGTTGGAAATCTTTCAGGAAATCTGAGTGCTTTCATGAACTGCTGAATCCTGCCCCAAATATTTCAGCAACGTGATGCAGATGATTGCACCCTCCAGGCACAGCGCAGGGATTACAGGTGACATTTACAGTAAAGTCTCCTTCCTTCTCAGAGTTGTTTTTCTGCACTTCTTACAGGGACGTGAATGGCCGGTGTCTGGAGAGATTAGACTCAGTGCTGCCTCAGGTCATAGGAATTATAGCACAATATAAACTATGGACGAGCGCCAGGAATCGCCGTGATGCACGTGTTCCCCTACTACATGGCGCTCCCTGCTGAGATCTCCGGAACTCGACTCGGATCTTATGGAACATGTGATCAGCAGTGAGTAGTCATGAGCATCCCGCTCAGCCATTGCCCATTCATCTATTATTTAAAGTGAGAGCCCAACTTTTATATCATGGGAGGCAATTTTATGCTAAAAAATAAAACATTCTGCAGGTGTTGTCCACACTGGCAATTAAAAACTTAGAGGTATTAAAACCCCGAGGAGGGGAATATTGAGCAGTACAACACACCCCAGGCAGGTATCTATGGCCTTGAAAATGCTGGAGGGTTCAAAGAAAGGTGGAGGCTAGGGATGAGCGAGTATACTCCCTAAGGCACCTTACTCGAGCGAGTAGTGCCTTAGCCGAGTATCTCCCCGCTCGTCTCTAAAGATTCGGGGGCCGGTGCGGGTGACAGGTGAGTTGCGGCGGGGAGCGCGGGGGGGGGGGAGAGAGAGATCTCCCCTCCGTTCCTCCCCGCTCTCCCCCGCCACTCCCCGTCCCCTGAATCTTTAGAGATGAGCGGGGAAACACTCGGCTAAGGCACTACTCGCTCGAGTAATGTGCCTTAGCGAGTATACTCGCTCATCTCTAGTGGAGGCCCCTCAGAGACTTGCTGCTCTCCTCCCCCATGGAGATCTTGGTACGTAGTATCCACTCCTCCGGCAGCTCATATCCAGAAACCTGCCCAATTGTATAAGGAGTACAAATGTTAAACCCCTACTCACCTTAGACCAGGCTCACACAAGCAGTGCAGAGATCTGCAGCGAAAGACCTGCGAATGATTGCGGAAACTAATTGCGTATGGTCGTGTATGTGTGCGGTTATCCATGCGGATCTATGTGTATGGACAGTGTATCGTCTACACGGAAGAAAGATCGCAAGCAAGGAATAACATCAAAAAGTTGCCCAACCCCCTAGAAACACCCTTCTATCGCCCAGGAGACATTCTCTTGTGCTGTCGTGGTGAGAGGTGTTCTCAGAGCTTTCAGGACGGGATACTGCTCTCTTGGCTGGCTGGTTTACACTACTAATTTAGGAAGTAGTATAAACCATTAAAAAAAAACAAAAAACACTTATTTTTGTGGAGGAAGAGCCCAGAAGAACAAGCGGAGGTTGCAGACAGCAGTCTGGATGGTGTGCTGCTCCCCAGATTCTGTCCTGCATTGTCTGTTCACAAATTCCTGCTTTCTTTATTCCGTTTGTATCTGGCCTCCTAGCGATGTGTGTACGAATCTGCGCCTATGCGCAATGTTAATTGCGTATGCACTGCAGATCGAACGCATCCATAAAGATCAATGGAGCCCATAAGCATGGAATCTATGGTAAAATAGAGCATGCTGCGATTTTTCTTCCGCTCGTGGAATCCACTATTCCTACCCGCCATACAGCACAGTTGATTGATTGCAGCACCTCATAAAATAGTTGGAGGAACACCTGCTCTGGGCCCGCTCAAGGACTCGGAGCCGGAGCATCACAATAAAACATGAGGATGGGTGGGTAAGTCTTGCTTTACAGTATAGAACCAGAACTAACCTGATATCCCTCACCTGCCCTTCCTTAAACCCCCCCACACTATTCCTATGTTAATCCCCTAACCTAATTAGCTTTACACCCATCTTCATTAAAAGAACTGCCCCTATTGTTTCCTTACCTCCTCCTAGACTATGCACCACCGCAGCCATGTGGGCAACTCCATTTTCCAAAAGGAACTCCTATCCCAGACTAACCAACTCAACTTTATGAGTCTACTCATCCTTCATGGAGGCCACACGGCCATCCTTATAGCCACCTTTTGGCATTTTGTCCATTCATCACTCCTAAAATCCTCAGCATTCAGCAAAGATCTTCAGATCCATGGCTGCGCACTCCAAACAACCATCTAGCTACACCCCACTCCCGTGAATCTAAGTAAGCAGTAGGGGGCAGACTTTTTGTTGTTTGTGCACTCTGACTTCACCCAGCTCTGTAATGTCTATATATTAAGGTACCTTTACACGGGATGAATGCTGGACGAATAAGCACTGGACAGCCTTCCCAATGACTATTTTCACAGGAGCAATAGTCAATGGGATAATTATGGGAAATACTCAGATTCTATAGATCTCTTCCAGCCGGTGATTATTTGAGCGATAATCGCCCTATGTAAAGGTACTTTTATACACGTGCCCTCATCCGCGTTACCACTTTATTGTATCTCCGCTACACTCTGTGCAAAGTGCAGTAATCTGATTATTAAGACCATTGTGCTATATAATAGCGATGAGCTGGAGGGGCTCTCAGATGCTCCTTCAGTGCTCAGGGGAATTTCATTGCTGCAGTAAAATCACATTATCCCCATATGGTGAGAAAGTATATACAGAACCAGGAACAAGGTTCATATGTAGAGCCCTTGGCCCATATCCTCTAAGGCCTCCTGCATACGGGCGGAAATTCCGCAGCGGGATTCCCCGCAGAATTTCCGCTCGTACACGCCTACATAGAATTGCATTATAATACGCAATCCTATGCAGACGGACGCGATTTGTCTGCGCGAAATCACGCACAGAAAACAAATCGCGACATGCTCTATTTCTGTGCGGGGCCCCGCACAGAAATGTCACTCCCCGGCAGCCGGCACATGAAGGATCCGGGGCCGCGGGAGCAGGTGAGTGATGCGCTGCTCTCTGCAGGGCCTCGAGTCGGGTCCCGCTGCGAGAATTCTCGCAGCCGGATCCGACCCGGCCGTCTGCAGGTGGCCTAAGGCAATGTACACGGAGGGCTTCAGCCAATGATCATGTACCAGTCCAGTCTATTACAACCTACAGAACTAAAAAGCCACAGTCACACAGGGCGGATTTCCGACGGAAATGTCGCAGTTTGGCTGCAGCAAAAACCGCGACATTTACGCCGGGAGAACCACAGCGGAAAGAGCCGTGGAGGCTTTGAAGCGGCCCGGCCGCTCGCTGTTCTGCTGCGGCTGGTGCTCCCATAGAGGAGAGCACGGCCGCAGCGGAAAAAAAAATAAACATGCTGCGTTCGGCAAATCCGCACCGGAGCAGCGGCTTCTGCCGGCTTAGCCACAGCGGATTTGCCGTCCGGTGTGGACGAGATTTCTGAGAAATCTCGTCCACATGGCTGGCTAATCCCGGGATTAGCGGCTGCATGCGGATCTGCCGCAGCGAAATTCCGCACGGAATTTCTGCTGCAAATCCGCCCCGTGTGAACCCAGCCTAAGGCTATTTATATGCATTTATACGTCGGCCAAAAATGGCGACCATCTAAAGCATTCGTTTCCAATGTATTCCTTCACATGACCGGGTTTTAGCCACATAAAACGTTCCAGAACACATAGGGCATATGCGACCGAAATTAGTGACCGAATGTATACGCTGCTGGAAAAGATAGGTCTCGCCCTATCCTTCAACCACTACACAAAAGCTTGTAGCTGCCTCTATTTAGGCATTAGAAGTCATTACGAGGATTTATACTGAGCGAAGGATTTCCAGGCTGCGGCGCATTTTTTAAAGAATACCCTACATCGCACCCGCACATGTGAATTGATGAGAAAATGCTAATTAAGCTCAGGACTTGATTGGGGCTTTTCCTCATGCATACAATTTTTCGCCCCCAAATCCGGGCAGCATGAAGACGCATACGCCCGTGTGAAGGAGGCCCAAGATAGCTATATTAGACATAGTACTAACAGGAATGAATGCCAAAAGCATAGGACCCGGCCCAGTATGACCGCTGCTGCCATAAGCAGTTGGTGTACTAATGTGGCTAACGTACAAAGCTGAGAGTCGTCTCACTATACAAATGGCAGGGATCGTCTGTTTTGTGTAAATCTCTGTCCTAAAACATCATTTTAAATGAAAAAAAAATCCAAATAGTATAGATTAATTGCTCAGGATATCTTTGTAGTGGTGGGAACTTTGTTTTACTGATACAAAGCTCCAAATCCCCTGTATATGCATAGAGATACATGATAACGTTCTGCTGCCTGCAGCCACCACTAGGGGGAGCTCAGAAGATTACTGTATACTGTGTAATTATTGGGTTCAATGTATAAAGTATATGATATTTTCATGTAACTCTGTCTGCGTCTATAAGGGCTTTTTCACATGAGCGCTGTCCGCCACAGTGTAGTCGCATGCATAGCTTGCGGCTACACTGCTCTAAAGATCGTGTGAACAAGATAATTCCAGCTGCTTGAAGTAGCCCGACTACACGATCCGAGGTGTGTGATGCGTGCTTTCCAGCTCCCATAGAAGTGTATAGGAAGCACACAGCAAAGATAGGACAGGTCCTATCTTTGTGCGCACCTCGGAGCTGACATGCGAGTCGTCCTGTCTAACAATTGTCCATGTGAACCCTTCTATAGGAACCCATTGATCCCATAGAAGCGTGTTCTGTGGGCACCTCTCATGTGGGCGGACAGCGCTCGTGTGAAGGAGCCCTAAAGATAATACAAAATTAGTCAGCCAAGAATTTGGCCCTACAAATCACATGCTGATAAAAGGTGGAGATTTGACTTCAAAGAATTATAAGTTTTGCTATTTTGTAATATAGTTAGGCCGCCTGCAGATGTCCAGGTTGGATCCCGCTGCAAGAATTCTCACAGCGGGATGTGGTCCCGTGCCTCTGCAGAGGCCTGCGGGGTATTAGTGTATCTTGGCGCCACCAGAAGTAGTGGTGGAGTCAAGATACAGTGTGCTTGACATGTAGTTGACGCCCCCTGTTCCTGATTGGCTGGCTGGCAGTCTCTCTGTGTACACCTCACAGGTCCTGTTGGACGTCACCGGGCTCCCTGCAGCAGTGACTCTGCGTGGCAGTTGCGTGGTGGCCCCTGACAGCCAGCAGCCGGCATTTATCTGCGCTTGTAGCGCTCCCTCCGTTCAGTGTGCTGACGGGTGCGTCAAGGCCCCTGACATCCGCCGGTCGGCATGCGTCTGTGCTGCTTGTGCAGGAAGTGCAGAGCAGCCTTTTGCCAGTGGTTAGCGCTGCTGTGTGACAACTCAGCGCTGGCCATTCACTGAGGTGACAGCCGCAGGACTTCAGTGGGGACCCGTGTTCAGCAGGGCCCGGAGCGCAGTGTCATCAGTGGAGCTGCTTGGCGGCAGCGGCACGGGGGCAAAGGGCAACACTGGGTAGAGGTGGTGAGTGGTGCCAAGAGCGAAGTGAGGAGCGGAGCTTGTCGCTGGCAGCGCCAGGGGGGGAAAGTGTAAGACTGGAGAGTGGTGGTGATCGGGGCCGGGAGCCCTGTGTCACCAGCAGAGCTTGTTGGATGCTGCTGCAAGGACCTTCGGGACTTTAACCAAAAGAAAGCTAGGGGTGTGATAGGAGTGTTTCCCTGTCAAATCCCTAGCTGGTGGTGGCTTCAAGATACACTATTACCGGCCTGCGGCTTACCCGCTCCCGGTGTCCCCTCTCAGTGCTGTGTGCCGGCTGCTGGCGCAGAGAGGAGCCGGCCCGTCACCAATGACATTTCTGTGCGGGCTTCTGTAAGACCCGCACAGAAATAGAACATGCCGCGATTTGTTTTCCACGTGTGTTTTCACGCACACAAATCGCGACTGTCTGCATAGGATTGTGTTTTCTAATGCCTATCATGTGTGATACTGTCTGCTGAGCTGCTGTATCTAATCCCATTATGTGTGATACTGTCTGCTGAGCTGCTGTATCTAATCCTATCATGTGTGATACTGCCTGCTGAGCTGCTGTATCTAATCCCATTATGTGTGATACTGTCTGCTGAGCCGCTGTATCTAATCCTATCATGTGTGATACTGTCAGCTGAGCTGCTGTATCTAATCCTATCATGTGTGATACTGTCTGCTGAGCTGCTGTATCTAATCCTATCATGTGTGATACTGTCTGCTGAGCTGCTGTATCTAATCCTCTCATGTGTGATACTGTCTGCTGAGCTGCTGTATCTAATCCTCTCATGTGTGATACTGTCTGCTGAGCCACTGTATCTAATCCTCTCATGTGTGATACTGTCTGCTGAGCCGCTGTATCTAATCCTATCATGTGTGATACTGTCTGCTGAGCTGCTGTATCTAATCCTATCATGTATGATACTGTCTGCTGAGCCTTTGTATCTAATCCTATCATGTGTGATACTGTCTGCTTAGCTGCTGTATCTAATCCCATCATGTATGATACTGTCTGCACTGCTGAGCCTTTGTATCTAATCCTATCATGTGTGATACTGTCTGCTCTGCTGAGCCTTTGTATCTAATCCTATCATGTGTGATACTGTCTGCTGAGCTGCTGTATCTAATCCTATCATGTATGATACTGTCTGCTGAGCTGCTGTATCTAATCCTATTATGTGTGATACTGTCTGCTGAGCCTCTGTATCTAATCCTATCATGTGTGATTCTGTCTGCTGAGCTGCTGTATCTAATCCTATCATGTATGATACTGTCAGCTGAGCTGCTGTATCTAATCCTATCATGTATGATACTGTCAGCTGAGCTGCTGTATCTAATCCTATCATGTGTGATACTGTCTGCTGAGCCGCTGTATCTAATCCTATCATGTGTGATACTGTCTGCTCTGCTGAGCCTTTGTATCTAATCCTATCATGTGTGATACTGTCTGCTGAGCTGCTGTATCTAATCCTATCATGTATGATACTGTCTGCTGAGCTGCTGTATCTAATCCTATTATGTGTGATACTGTCTGCTGAGCCTCTGTATCTAATCCTATCATGTGTGATTCTGTCTGCTGAGCTGCTGTATCTAATCCTATCATGTATGATACTGTCAGCTGAGCTGCTGTATCTAATCCTATCATGTATGATACTGTCAGCTGAGCTGCTGTATCTAATCCTATCATGTGTGATACTGTCTGCTGAGCTGCTGTATCTAATCCTATCATGTGTGATACTGTCAGCTGAGCTGCTGTATCTAATCCTCTCATGTGTGATACTGTCTGCTGAGCCGCTGTATCTAATCCTATCATGTGTGATACTGTCTGCTGAGCTGCTGTATCTAATCCTATCATGTGTGATACTGTCTGCTGAGCTGCTGTATCTAATCCTATCATGTGTGATACTGTCTGCTGAGCTGCTGTATCTAATCCTATCATGTGTGATACTGTCTGCTGAGCTGCTGTATCTAATCCTATCATGTGTGATACTGTCTGCTGAGCCGCTGTATCTAATCCTATCATGTGTGATACTGTCTGCTGAGCTGCTGTATCTAATCCTATCATGTATGATACTGTCTGCTGAGCCTTTGTATCTAATCCTATCATGTGTGATACTGTCTGCTTAGCTGCTGTATCTAATCCCATCATGTGTGATACTGTCTGCTGAGCCTCTGTATCTAATCCTATCATGTGTGATACTGTCTGCTGAGCCGCTGTATCTAATCCTATCATGTGTGATACTGTCTGCTGAGCTGCTGTATCTAATCCTATCATGTGTGATACTGTCTGCTGAGCTGCTGTATCTAATCCTATCATGTGTGATACTGTCTGCTGAGCTGCTGTATCTAATCCTATCATGTGTGATACTGTCTGCTTAGCTGCTGTATCTAATCCTATCATGTGTGATACTGTCTGCTGAGCCGCTGTATCTAATCCTATCATGTGTGATACTGTCTGTTGAGCCGCTGTATCTAATCCCATCATGTGTGATACTGTCTGCTGAGCTGCTGTATCTAATCCCATCATGTGTGATACTGTCTGCTGAGCCTTTGTATCTAATCCTATCATGTGTGATACTGTCTGCTGAGCCGCTGTATCTAATCCTATCATGTGTGATACTGTCTGCTGAGCTGCTGTATCTAATCCCATCATGTGTGATACTGTCTGCTGAGCTGCTGTATCTAATCCTATCATGTATGATACTGTCTGCTGAGCTGCTGTATCTAATCCTATCATGTGTGATACTGTCTGCTTAGCTGCTGTATCTAATCCCATCATGTGTGATACTGTCTGCTGAGCCTCTGTATCTTATCCTATCATGTGTGATACTGTCTGCTGAGCCTTTGTATCTAATCCTATCATGTATGATACTGTCTGCACTGCTGAGCCTTTGTATCTAATCCTATCATGTGTGATACTGTCTGCTCTGCTGAGCCTTTGTATCTAATCCTATCATGTGTGATACTGTCTGCTGAGCTGCTGTATCTAATCCTATCATGTATGATACTGTCTGCTGAGCTGCTGTATCTAATCCTATTATGTGTGATACTGTCTGCTGAGCCTCTGTATCTAATCCTATCATGTGTGATACTGTCTGCTGAGCTGCTGTATCTAATCCTATCATGTATGATACTGTCTGCTGAGCTGCTGTATCTAATCCTATTATGTGTGATACTGTCTGCTGAGCCTCTGTATCTAATCCTATCATGTGTGATACTGTCAGCTGAGCTGCTGTATCTAATCCTCTCATGTGTGATACTGTCTGCTGAGCCGCTGTATCTAATCCTATCATGTGTGATACTGTCTGCTGAGCTGCTGTATCTAATCCTATCATGTGTGATACTGTCTGCTGAGCTGCTGTATCTAATCCTATCATGTGTGATACTGTCTGCTGAGCTGCTGTATCTAATCCTATCATGTGTGATACTGTCTGCTGAGCTGCTGTATCTAATCCTATCATGTGTGATACTGTCTGCTGAGCCTTTGTATCTAATCCTATCATGTGTGATACTGTCTGCTGAGCTGCTGTATCTAATCCTATCATGTGTGATACTGTCTGCTGAGCCTTTGTATCTAATCCTATCATGTGTGATACTGTCTGCTTAGCTGCTGTATCTAATCCCATCATGTGTGATACTGTCTGCTGAGCCGCTGTATCTAATCCTATTATGTGTGATACTGTCTGCTGAGCCGCTGTATCTAATCCTATCATGTGTGATACTGTCTGCTGAGCTGCTGTATCTAATCCCATCATGTGTGATACTGTCTGCTGAGCTGCTGTATCTAATCCTATCATGTATGATACTGTCTGCTGAGCTGCTGTATCTAATCCTATCATGTGTGATACTGTCTGCTTAGCTGCTGTATCTAATCCCATCATGTGTGATACTGTCTGCTGAGCCTCTGTATCTTATCCTATCATGTGTGATACTGTCTGCTGAGCCTTTGTATCTAATCCTATCATGTGTGATACTGTCTGCTGAGCCGCTGTATCTAATCCTATCATGTGTGATATTGTCTGCTGAGCCGCTGTATCTAATCCTATCATGTGTGATACTGTCTGCTGAGCCGCTGTATCTAATCCTATAATGTGTGATACTGTCTGCTGAGCTGCTGTATCTGATCCCATCATGTGTGATACTGTCTGCTGAGCTGCTGTATCTAATCCTATCCTGTGTGATACTGTCTGCTGAGCCATGTATCTAATCCTATCATGTGTGATACTGTCTGCTGAGCTGCTGTATCTAATCCCATCATGTGTGATACTGTCTGCTGAGCTGCTGTATCTAATCCTATCCTGTGTGATACTGTCTGCTGAGCCGCTGTATCTAATCCCATCATGTGTGATACTGTCTGCTGAGCCTTTGTATCTAATCCCATCATGTGTGATACTGTCTGCTTAGCTGCTAGATCTAATCCTATCATGTGTGATACTGTCTGCTGAGCCGCTGTATCTGATCCCATGATGTGTGATATTGTCTGCTGAGCCGCTGTATCTAATCCTATCATGTGTGATACTGTCTGCTGAGCTGTGTATCTAATCCTATAGTGTGATACTGTCTGCTGAGCTGCTGTATCTAATCCTATCGTGTGATACTGTCTGCTGAGCCACTGTATCTAATCCTATCATGTGTGATACTGTCTGCTGAGCTGTGTATCTAATCCTATAGTGTGATACTATCTGCTGAACTGCTGTATCTAATCCTATCGTGTGATACTGTCTGCTGAGCCACTGTATCTAATCCTATCATGTGTGATACTGTCTGCTGAGCTGTGTATCTAATCCTATAGTGTGATACTGTCTGCTGAACTGCTGTATCTAATGCTATCATGTATGATGCCATCTGCTGGGTCGCTGTATCTAAGCAAGTCATGTGTGATACTGTCTTGGGAGAGCCATGCAGTACTCCATCCCCATCATGTAATGTAACTCACTTTCATTATGAAGTGTTAACTATTACACTGCCAGGGTACATGAGGCAACAATGAGGGTGGAATAATAAAGCGGAGGCATTAAAACAACAACAACGGTTAATTCGCTGTAGATGAAACGCATGAATATATAATGCGGTTCTGCATGTGTCAGATATTGTGGCGCAGCCTGCAGTTCTTCGTACATGTCTCAGCATGTGTCGGACCCTTATAAATAATAAACGTGGCAAGAATAAATCCGGTGCCTGGGAAATTTCCCTTTCTCGCTCATTTCTCAGAATTCCAGTTGTCATGACAACCTGGATGAAATGTATATAAAAGGAAACTAGGGGGAAAAAAGTGACAGAGACCTTCTTGCTGCCTGACTGGGTACAGTCACCGCTACATGGATGATTTCTGGGCTCTAATCATGTTTTATTCATGCCTAGGCGCGGAGCATGGCATGGGGCCGTGGCATGCCAATATGTGTGACAGGCAGGAAACTGCTGGTGCCATGCCACCCTCCGTTATGACGCTGCCTCCTCTGTGCTTTCTTGTATAACAACATTGTAATAATCCATGTGGAACCACAGAACTGGGCACCGAGTGATGACCAAGGCAGTATGAGCTCCGTAGCTGTAATTAGCAGGGTAGCACCCCCTAGTGGATGATGGGAAGTGAAGAATGAAGGGGGCAACCCAGGCAGGCCACTGGGAGAATAAGCTCATAGAGACCAAAATAATCAGCGCCTCTTCATGTCCCGCTGTTGAAGGTGATCCTGCTGGAATCCCAACACTAGTAACGTCAATGAGACATTACTAGTTCTACCAGCAGAGGGCAGGAGAGATCATTATCAGCATAGGAGTGGAGGTAAAGGTGCTTTTAGATGGAAGGTATTGTTAAAAAAATTGTTCAAGTGAGCAAAAGTGAACAATAATTGTTGAGTCTAAACGCGCGCCAATGACCGAACGATAATAATCATTCACTTTTTGCTCGTCGTTCATTTTAATACCGGCAAAAAAATCATGGTTGGTATCATTCGATTTAAATTGCGCTCATTCAGTTGTTTTCATTCAGGCTCCATTCACACGGGGCAGTACAGTTGCAATAAAAACCGTACCAAAAAGTGCATTAGTGAAACTTTGTGTGTTTTCACTAGGTTTGTAGTAAAATGTGGCAAAAAAGCACGCCGTTTTGCAAATGCGCTATTTAGTGCGTTTTTATTGCAACCAAAGTGCTCCGTGCGAATGGAGCCTCATGTCATATAGCAAAAGTGAAAGACTGAACGAGCCAACGATGTATCTGCCTGTCTAAAGAGGCCGCAGAAGAGTGAACCGGTGAACTCCGACCTCATT
Organism: Eleutherodactylus coqui; assembly: GCF_035609145.1. Taxonomy (NCBI): domain Eukaryota; kingdom Metazoa; phylum Chordata; class Amphibia; order Anura; family Eleutherodactylidae; genus Eleutherodactylus; species Eleutherodactylus coqui. The sequence continues at coordinate 114,839,665 of NC_089848.1, forward strand.
CGCTCGTTTAAACAATAATTGGCTCATCTAAAAGGACCCTTAGTGGTGGCTGCTCTGAGATTGGGGGACTGACACTAGGGACTGTCAAAGCCCTGTTTGGAATATTTGACTCTATGTGGGTACAGTAGGGCACAATATGGGCAAAGTAATGCACACTATGGGAACTGCATGGCATTGTGCGCACTATATGTTGGGGGATCATGTCACTTTCTGGATACTGCTTTGTACTAGGTGGGCACAGCATTCACTATAGAACACTATGTCGCCCCACTGAGTAATATCTGGATATTAATAGAATGATATATGTACTATCTGTGTAGGCAGTAAATGGCTGCTGAATGACTGCGTAGGCACTGCATGCCATGCATCTGCCAGTGTATGTACTATTCATCCTGGCATTGTACAGCACTAATTATCCTTGGACCGTATGGCACTATTTCTCTTGGGATTGTATGATACTATGACTGTATAGTCATATATAAATACACACATATACATTACCGTTCAAAAGTTTGGGGTCACATTGAAATGTCCTTATTTTTGAAGGAAAAGCACTGTACTTTTCAATGAAGATAACTTTAAACTAGTCCTAACTTTAAACAAATGCACTCTATACATTGCTAATGTGGTAAATGACTATTCTAGCTGCAAATGCCTGTTTTTTGTGCAATATCTACAAAGGTGAATAGAGGCCCATTTCCAGCAACTATCACTCCAGTGTTCTAATGGTACAATGTGTTTGCTCATTGGCTCAGAAGGCTAATTGATGATTAGAAAACCCTTGTGCAATCATGTTCACACATCTGAAAACAGTCTAGCTTGTTACAGAAGCTACAAAACTGACCTTCCTGTGAGCAGATTGAGTTTCTGGAGCATCACATTTGTGGGGTCAATTAAATACTCAAAATGGCCAGAAAAAGAGAACTGTCATCTGAAACTCGACAGTCTATTCTTGTTCTTAGAAATGAAGGCTATTCCATGCGAGAAACTGCTAAGAAATTGAAGATTTCCTACAACGGTGTGTACTACTCCCTTCAGAGGACAGCACAAACAGGCTCTAACCAGAGTAGAAAAAGAAGTGGGAGGCCGCGTTGCACAACTAAGCAAGAAGATAAGCACATTAGAGTCTCTAGTTTGAGAAACAGACACCTCACAGGTACCCAACTGGCATCTTCATTAAATAGTACCCGCAAAACACCAGTGTCAACATCTACAGTGAAGAGGCGGCCGCGGGATTTTGGGCTTCAGGGCAGAGTGGCAAAGAAAAAGCCATATCTGAGACTGGCCAATAAAAGAAAAAGATTAAGATGGGCAAAAGAACACAGACATTGGACAGAGGAAGACTGGAAAAAAGTGTTGTGGACGGATGAATCCAAGTTTGAGGTGTTTGGCTCACAAAGAAGAACGTTTGTGAGACGCAGAACAAATGAAAAGATGCTGGAAGAATGCCTGACGCCATCTGTTAAGCATGGTGGAGGTAATGTGATGGTCTGGGGTTGCTTTGGTGCTGGTAAGGTGGGAGATTTGTACAGGGTAAAAGGGATTCTGAAGAAGGAAGGCTATCACTCCATTTTGCAACGCCATGCCATACCCAGTGGACAGCGCTTGATTGGAACCAATTTCATCCTACAACAGGACAATGACCCTAAACACACCTCCAAATTGTGCAAGAACTATTTACAGCAGAAGCAGGCAGCTGGTATTCTATCGGTAATGGAGTGGCCAGCGCAGTCACCAGATCTGAACCCCATTGAGCTGTTGTGGGAGCAGCTTGACCGTATGGTACGCCAGAAGTGCCCATCCAACCAATCCAACTTGTGGGAGATGCTTCTAGAAGCGTGGGGTGCAATTTCACAAGCTTACCTCAACAAATTAACAGCTAGAATGTCAAAGGTGTGCAATGCTGTAATTGCTGCAAAAGGAGGATTCTTTGACGAAAGCAAAGTTTGATGTAAAAACAATGTTATTTCAGATACAAATCATTATTTCTAACCTTGTCAATGTCTTGGCTCTATTTTCTATTCATTTCACAACGCATGGTGGGGAATAAGTGTGACTTTTCATGGAAAACACAAAATTGTTTGGGTGACCCCAAACTTTTGAACGGTAGTGTATATATAATATATTTCCCTCATTCAGAAACTGAAAAATGTTCAGCCAGTGCACATATATACACTTTCTGATGGCTGCATTAGGAGCAGGCGGCACACGACCGGCTGTGATCAGTAATGCGGTACTATGTGAGGCCACGTCACAATCTGCTCTCAGATGATGCTGACCTCTGCAGCAGGAGGCAACATTTGGCGTTCATAGGTAAACGTGGTGATTTGAGTGACTTTGACCGCGGGCAGAGTGTTGGTGCCCATAAGTGTGGTGCCAGTATTTTTTAAGCAGTCATACTTGTTGGCTGTTCCCGAACCATGATACTAAGAGTGTGCCAAGACTGGTTGAAGCATGGACAGACATCTGACATAAGATCACACAGCAGCAGGCCATGTGTGGTTGATCCTAGAGGCGAGCGTTGGGTGGCATGTCTAATATCTCAGCAACAACGTGCTACAGTAGACGCTCAAAAAGGTGGACCAACCCATCATTGAGTAGGTGTTACTAATGTAGTGATTGTTCAGTGTCCATAGTGCCATAAGGAGCCCGGATGGTGCCACAAGGTAGTCATGCAAACTTAGTGCCATAGAGTGTCACCATGCTAAGCATTAAAGGGATTATGCCAAGATATAAAAGGTATCCTCTATCCTGTGGATAAAGGATAACTGTATGATTGTTGGGGGTCCAACTGATGGCACCCACAAAATCCCAAGAATGGGTGTCCCAAAGGTCCTAAGTATTAAATACTCAGCAATTTCTGGTGCTTGCATTGGAATGAATGGGACAGTGGAGGCAAGCACGTACGATCTCCACTCTATTCAGGTGGGGATCTTTAAGACCCCTGTTCTCGGATCACTATCCCAGGGGTTGGACCCCCATTGGCACAACCCTTTTAACCCCTTCCCTCCCCATGATGTAAGGGTGCGTCATGGGAGCGGGGTACTTCCCACAAAATGACGTACCCCTATGTCATAGGGATAGCGCAAGATCATAGCAGATGTCGCGCTGTCCCAAAGCGGGAGCAGGCTGTCACTAGTAGTCGGCCTCCTGCTGCGACAGATGCGCCCACCTGCTGTTAACCCCTTCCCTGCCGCGCGATCTAAGTAGATTGCAGCAGGGAAAGGGCTCACAGAGGAAGCGCGCACACTCTATGACTCCAGCCGGCGCTCGCGATAATCGCTAAGTCTGGCTGGTTGCTATGGCAACAAGACGCCAGATACCGGCGTCCTGCATTGCCATTGCCTAAGATCACTGTAATAAGCGATAAGACATGGCAGGAGAGAAGTCCTGCCATGCCTTATCGTAGCGATCATTAGTGCTACAGTGTAAGACCCTCAGAGGGACACAGACGGTGTAAAAAGAAGAGCAAAATAAAGTACAAAAAATAAAAATATGTTTAAAAACACTTTTTAATGCTTTTTCTCATATTAGCATAAAAAATATTTTAAAAAACCAAAATCCTACATATTTGGTTTCGACGCGTTCGTAACGACGTGTACAATAAATTGAACACGCTTTTTATGCTGCACGACAAAAAGCGTTAGAAAAAACGCTAAAAAACTGAGGCAAAATGCTAATATTTTTAGCATTTTGCCTCCCAAAAAACGCAATAAAAGTGCTAAAAAAGTATGTATCCCAAAATGAGACTAATAAAAACTACAGCTCATCTCCCAAAAGATAAGCCCTCACAGAGCTCCGTCCATGGAAAAATAAAAACGTTATAGGACTTTGAATGCAGCGATTTTAGAAAAAAATAATAATTTCAAAAAAAGGGTTTTTATTGTGGAAAAGTGAAAAAACCTAAAAAAATATAAGAATTTTGGTATCGTTGTAACCGTACCGGCCCGCAGAAAAAAATGTAGTGTGTCATTGATGCTGCATAATTAACACTTAAAAAAAAATCTATGGCAGAATTGATCCGTTTTCTCTCTTAAAATAAAAGTTTTATAATGTAGTCTATGTAACCATAAATTGTACCAAAAAAAACTACAGTTCGCCACGCAAAAAACAAGCCCTTATACGGCCGCGTCGACGGAAAAATAAAAAAGTTTTGCAAAATGGAGATGAAAAAATACCAAAAATCGTTTGGTCCTCAATGCCAAAATAGGTCATGACCTTAAGGGGTTAAAGGTACTGTATATATGTTCAATCACATTATAACTGTACGGCTGTTGCTGGATTCTGACTGCAGTGTCGACAACCCCTCCCCCCGATATTAACAGATGATTTGCCACTCATTAAATGCTTGTAATGTGCAGTGCATTGGAAGAATGTACAGAATCATTTATTATAATTTGTCCTTTCTGGTCTCATTTCCATAATTTTAACAAAAACTCCTGTTCCCAGAAGAACGGGGGCACCTCCCTTCCCGTAATCAGACTCATAATTAGGGGGTAATCTTCTGCGGCGCAGACTGCACAATCAATTATATGGCGAGTTATGAAATACAGCAGTCAGCAGAATTCTGAGACTATAAATTCGGTCTCCCGTCACCTGCTGCCAGCCATTGAGATGACGAGGGGCGGGGGGCGACTCCCTGACAAGTGCATTAAGTAAATTCAATTGCTGGGCTGGAGGAAGGAGTGATAGAATAACACTGAATGGGCCTTCATGCATCCATTGATGGTCGGCTATATATAATTCATGCAGGAATGGAGCCGCATTACACGCTTATATGAAAGGAGAATCCCTGAAGATCCAGATTAAATATTAATTCTGTTTCAAAAATGTGGTAAAAGCGTTTTAGAGATCTGATTCTTGTGCTGAGATAACAGACGTCTTCTTGCAACAAGCCTCTCTGTGGCCCCATGATAATACTTCCTGCCTCTTTGCACTGACGGATTACAAGGATTTAGAGCAAACAATCAGAATACAGATCTCACGTTTCCAAGGTCTGATTGGTTGGTAGGAGGAACAGCTGTCCCTATGATAACACTGACCTGCTAAAGACTGTACGGAACGGAGAGGGGCTGTCATGGGGACACAAGCAAAGAAACCTTTTTCTTAAAGGTGGAATTTCGTAAAGTTGGAATTGTGTAGAATTTCAGATTATCAGTAGTGTTCAGCAGGGCGAACTAGTCAAACTGTGTTTCGGGCTGAATTTGCTAAAAGTTTGGCTTGCAGAGAATGCAAACTTTGGGTGGTTCGTCATGGCTGAACCTAGTGGTGGTCTTCCTGCGGCTCAGCAGTGTTGCCTTGTAGTGCTGGGGTCCTAGGTTCAAATCTGACAACATCTGCATGGAGTTTGTATGTTCCCTCTGTGTTTGATAATAATCACCTTTAGGGCTCTCTCACACAAGGGTTTTAATACAGTGCATCTGAGATGAAGCTTGATAAAGGAGGCAACTCGTGGACCTCCGAAACGCGTTGCTCTGTATACATGAACATACTGTGAATGTGTATTGTTTGTTCCTGTCGGATTGGAATAAAGAATAATTGGACCTCTACGACACTAACCTGGATTTATTATGAGCCGCCTTGGATTTTAGAGGAGTCCCATTTACCTAGCAGACTCCTGCATTCTGAAGACGTTCTCAGGGATTTGGTGCATTGGAAACATAACTCCACTCCATGCCATGTCGGACCGGCCTTGTGGACACCTGTCACCGATGGGCGCTCCACACCAGGTGAGTCCCTTTTATTCACCACCTGATACCTAGCCATTGTTTGGAGCGCTATCCACATACTTATCTCTTCTTACTGAAGTGAGGCTGAGACAAATTTAGTGATTTTTATAGAAAGTGTCCTTTCTAGACACTTTTGAAAATTGGAGTGAGAGGTGAAACATCTCTACTTCTTGGCCTAAATTATTAGTACAATTGTCTAAACTGATTTACGCAACAAAAAGGCGCACGATATGCCAGAATTCTGGCACCCTTTCCAATCCACTTTCTGACCTCTGCCATTATGATTTAAGGCTGTACAGCTCCGATGTTGGAAAACGTCCATCGGGGTTCTCTTACTGTATATTGCCAGCCTCTCTGCTGTCGGAGCCTATCCAACGTGTCATCTCATGCAGTACTGGCTTTAGCCAGCAGATAGCGCCGTTGTATAATGACAGAAAAAGAGTAAGCCCCATAGGAAAACTAGGATACAAATTGGATTGGAAAGAGTTAAACGTGCCCCTTTAGGTTTGTATTAAACTATGATGACAGATCACTGAGTGAATACACACCAAACACTTGCAGATTTTCACTGCAGAATTCACTCATTGCAATAAATGCATTCTGAGGTGAAAATCCGTGGCATTTCCGCAACAACCAGAACGTGCTGGCAATTTGCGAATCCGCACCCTGACTATTTTCCGATGCAGAATTTTTCCTCTGTACGTAAATGGAGTTTGTTAAAGCCCCATTCATTTACATTGCACTGTACCTTGCTGCAGAATTTTAGATCCCATTCCACAGCCGAAATTTCATAGCAATTCCACTATGTGTAAACTCCCCCTCCTCTGGGTGTAAACTCACCCTAAAGGTGCATTCAGACGACTGTATATCGGCTGGGTTTTCACGCCCAGCCGATATACGGCGTCCCTCTCTGCAGGGGGAGGAGGCTGAAAGAGCCGGAAGCAGTGCTCTGAGCTCCCGCCCCCTCTCTGCCTCCTCTCCACCCCCTTCCCACCCCTATGCACTATTTGCAATGAGAGGAGGCGGGACAGGGGCGGGCTAAATTGCGGGAATTAGCTCCGCCCCATCCCACCTCCTCTCATTGCAAATAGTGCAGAGGGGCGGAGAGGGGGCGATAGAGCTCAGAGCACTGCTCCCGGCTCTTCCAGCCTCCCCCCTGCAGAGAGACGCCGTATATGGGCTGGGCGTGAAAACCCAGCCGATATACGGTCGTCTGAATGCACCCTTACGCACTGTATGGCGGTATTTACTAGCAATTGTGTGCTACTGCTAGGTATGCAGTGTATGATGGTGTTGATACTGCACAGCAATGTTATTTAAGAAACTGTATAGAAGTGTTATCTTGTCACTGTATGACGTGATTATTTGGGCACCATACCGTATGGCGCTTATAATCAGGCAGGTCAGTTACCACTAGGGGGAGCTATTAGAAGACACATATCTACATAGAGCTCAGTAATAAAACTGTCTCGAAATGCAGCAATGATTCATCTAACAATCAGGGTCCATGAACCCCAAATCACATCGATCTCAGCTGGCTTTACACCTGTCTAGAAATACTGCATTGATCGGATGACTAGTAAGAACTTCATGTATTAGTCCCTGATTACAATCAGCAGAAACAGTAACTAATGGACAATATAGTCTGAAATTACACGCTCCCCTATAATTTAGTAAAGTGGGGCACTCAAAGGAGTTCTGCACCTGCATTATTTTTTTGGTATGGTATTAGTACTCCAACCTGGGATGTAGATTTTGCCATGTGACTGTTCCAACCTGCTTCTCTATTGGCGGCACAGGAACACTCTAGTTGTCACATCTGACAGTCTGGTTGCTAACGATACACTGCTTAGCAACTATAGTCTTTCTAATGAGGTTGTCAGCGAATGAATGCATAGCAACCGGTCTGTTTCAGTCTGTATGATATTACTATGCCGCTACTCACCATTCTGAGGGGTACAGACTTCAGCACCTTGTACTCCTTTTTGGGCTCCAGTCTGTAGATGTGACGGTCGGTAATTACCAGGCCTCGGTCCTTACACTTGTAGAAACAAGTTATCTATAAAACGGATACAAAGGTAACAGTGAAAACAATGAACCCTGAAATATTATATAAGCGCACCCCAAGTTCTACGGCTACCCATAATGCTCAGCTGGTGCGTAAAGAGCAGTTATTGATTTTTCGCTGTTGTTGCATCCTTTTGACCTGACATCTCCCTCTTTATCCTCATGTGTGTTTGTGTTTTCCAATATCCTCGTGTGGAGAACAAAGCGGCCATTGAGTCATAATCCAATTAAATTCCCTGCACGCTGCTTCCCTCCAGCCAAAAATATCATGTGACCTCCGCGCGGGAGACGAATATTAAACAATTACTCGAGAGGACAACTGACAGCCTGACACATCGCTGATCGTTTCTAGGAACGGAAGTGAACATGGCGGTCAGATAAGTTGTGGATGAGACTTTCTCAAGACTGAGACACTTCTAGAGTCAGAAACGTCTTCAGCAGATAGTAACACACACAATGGGATTAGATACAGCAGACAGTAACACACATGATGGGATTAGATACAGCAGACAGTAACACACATAATGGGATTAGATACAGCAAGTAGGAACACGCATGATGGGATTAGATATAGCAGACAGTAACACACATGATGGGATTAGATACAGCAACTCAGTAGACAGTATCACACATGATAGGATTAGATACAGCAACTCAGTAGACAGTATCACACATGATAGGATTAGATACAGCAGCTCAGCAGACAGTATCACACATGATAGGATTAGATACAGCAGCTCAGCAGACAGTATCACACATGATAGGATTAGATACAGCGGCTCAGTAGACAGTATCACACATGATAGGATTAGATACAGCAGCTCAGCAGACAGTATCACACATGATAGGATTAGATACAGCAGCTCAGCAGACAGTATCACACATGATAGGATTAGATACAGCAGCTCAGCAGACAGTATCACACATGATAGGATTAGATACAGCAGCTCAGCAGGCAGTATCACACATGATAGGATTAGATACAGCAGCTCAGCAGACAGTATCACACATGATAGGATTAGATACAGCAGCTCAGCAGACAGTGTCACATAGGATAGAGTTAGATACATGACTCATTGTATAATAGGCAGTGATTCCTCCAGTGTTCTGGATTTTAGTCTGTTTTCTGTTCTCTGGGGTTTTCTCTCCATCTTGCCAGTTTTTTTCTGGTCTTAAAACCTGGAGGAGTCCTGGGACTATAAATCTGCAGCTCGATGGAGTTAATATGTCAGTGATAGTTCTATATCTGCAATTTAGAGTACACTGGAAGCAGTTGGCATTACCCAGGCACAGTATGGCAGTACAGGGGCACTGCTTCACACTTTATCAGCTCTATATGGCACTCTTTGGAAAAAGTACGAGTGTTCACTATGTGCGCTATATGAGCGCTATATGGCATTACATGCCGCTATACTTATCCAGAGATTCTAAGCCAATGAGGCAGGATAGATAAATGGAGCTAAATCTGAGACATGCTGCACCATGCTTCTGTATTGTGGGCTTTGCTCTTTCCCTCCGTACACATGTAGTGACCTGTAGATAAGATGACATGTGGCAGTACCATGTTTAGTGGTCGCACACTACATATAGAGTGTGTGGGCTGAGCCCCCTGTCTATGTCACTTTCTTAGTCTTATAATCATTGATCGCTCCTCTTCCTGCTTTTCTTTAATGTGATCTTGGTGACCCCCGGAGTTGCATATTGTGAGTCGCAAGTAAGTCAATGAATATATATGGAGAGACCTTAGCACGGATAGGTTTATATTGTACCCAATATAGACTATGAGATGACAACACCCTTAAAGGGCCAGTTATACTAAAACATTATGCTTGCATTGCACCAGCATTATAAACCACGGCTCCCCAATCATTCCTGCTGTATAGATCCTGCATGTAAAGCCATATTTACCAAGTGTCCACTAGCAGTGGTTATGGACATTAGCAATTGGAAATAATATTAAAAGGGTCATCCACCACTAAATTATTGTTAACCTATCCTTAGGATCGTTGATCAGTGGGGGATAAACAGAGCAGGCAGTATGGAGCCAATGCATTGCCAGGAACACACAGCTCCATCTGCTCTGCAGTGGCTCAAGATGGTACAGCAGGCAAAGTTCCCATTACAGTGAATAGGAACTTTGCCAACAATACTATTCCAGTTCACTGCAGTGTGTAGGGAGCTGTGTGTTTCTGGCAACACATCAGCCCTTTATAGCACAATAGTCTGGCCATCAGCTGATCTGTGAGGGTCCTGGGTGACAGACAGTCAACCATTGATGACTCATTCTCAGGATAGGCCATCAAGAGCAGAAAGCTGAAAAAGCCTTTAATTCAAGATGGCAGCACGGGGATGAGAAATTTGCAAGAAATAGTTAAAATGTTTGATCATAATACATAAAAATATGATTTTTTTTAGTATGGTGAGAAAATAACTCTCCAAACTAAATGTTACAATTTATATCACACTCATGCTTTAGCTATTAACCCTTTGCAATCCAATTTTGGATTCAGGGTTTCCTAGGGGGTTTTCTCTTTCTCCCATTATACAATGGCGCCATCTGCTGGCTAGAGCCAGTACTGCGGTATGGGACATGTTGGAGAGGCCTCCGACAACAGAGCAGCCAGTAATATACAGTAAGAATACCCTGCTGGACATCTTCCAACATCAGAGCTGTACAGCCTTCAATCAAAATGTCTGAAGAGTTAGACAGTGGATTGGAAAGGGTTAATATGTAGACATATACTCCACTCCCAACTCTTCCAAGATTCTCTGTCCAGCAAGGGTGTGAATAATTTTGCAAATAACAATTGCGAAATATTACAATGTCCTCAGGAGGCAACATGTCCTGAAGAGTAAAATGGCATCCTCCACTTGCCATAAAGTTATAAGCACAATATACTGCGTTTTGAGTAAGATTATGTCAAATACTCCAGACACATCCAAAGCTGCTTTCAAACACCTGCTTCTTTCCTGTGGTCAGGATGCAAGTTATCAGATCTCCCTGCTGCCCCCTGCTGAAGCAGTGTCTGTGCTGAGTAAGCTCTTGTGATGCATTGTGGAAGGTGTAGTGGTTACATCAGGTGCATCACAGCGGTCTTATCTACAAGAAAGTAGTATCCTCCACTAAACAATGCAACATCTGGTGTACTCTGTAATATAACTGTATGATATGAGGCCGGATAAGCGGCTCAGGGTTTGTTGGGGACCACAAAATTGACAGATTAGAGTATTTCACAAACCCCTGCTGTAGCCGCTTCCTCCAGTGCTGATTTCCATGAGAGGTAAGACTGACCAAAATTTTGATTTCCAGATTTTGTATTTGATCTAATAACGCAGCAGAGAAATGTCACAAATGTCAGACCGACATCTGGAGAACGCAGGAATCAAAGCAGTCACTCCTGGAGAAGATGAAGGCAGGATTTAGGGGGCAGTAGGAGCCTGAAATTTTGTAGACAACCCCAAGGAGGGAATGAGAGAGATGGAGAAGGGATGAGGATAATGCAGAGCGACACTTCACTTCTCAACAATCCTCCTCACATCCTGCCAAGTACACAGGAGCCATCACTGCCAGAGGAGCAACCGAATATAGACTGCAGCGCCTAATAAGCAACTGCATGCTGCACAACTGCTGCCTATTATCAGATAGATAGATAGATAGATAGATAGATAGATAGATAGATAGATAGATAGGGAGATAGATAGATAGGGAGATAGGGAGATAGATAGATAGATAGATAGACAGATAGATAGATAGATAGATAGATAGATAGATAGATAGATAGATAGATAGATAGATAGATATGACATAGATAGATAGATAGATAGATAGATAGATATGACATAGATAGATAGATAGATATGACATAGATAGATAGATAGATATGACATAGATAGATAGATATGACATAGATAGATAGATAGATATGAGATAGATAGATAGATAGATAGATAGATAGATAGATAGGAGATAGAGAGATAGAGAGATGATAGATAGATAGATAGATAGAGAGATGGATAGATAGATATGAGATAGATAGCTATGAGATAGATATCAGATAGATAGATGTGAGCTATATAAATAGATATGAGATAGATATAGTAAGATAAATGAGATAGATAAATATGAGATAGATAGATAGATAGCTAGCTAGGTATGAGATAAATAGATAGATAGATATGAGATAAATAGATAGATAGATGCTAGATAGATATGAGATAGATAGATAGGAGATAAATAGGAGATAAATAGATAAATAGATAGATAGATATGAGATAGATAGATAGATAGATATGAGATAGATAGATAGATATGAGTGAGATAGATAGATATGAGATAGATAGATAGATAGATATGAGGTAGATAGATAGATGGATAGATAGATAGATATGAGGTAGATAGATAGATGGATAGATATGAGATAGATAGATGTGAGCTATATAAATAGATATGAGATAGACAGACAGATATATAGATAGATACGAGATAGACAGATATATAAACAGATAGCTATGAGATACATAGATAGATAGTTAGATAAATGAGATAGATAAATATGAGATAGATAGATAGCTATGAGATAGATAGATATGAGATAAATAGATAGATATGAGATAGATAGATGCTAGATAGATAGATATGAGATAGATATGAGATAGATAGGAGATAGATAGATAAATAGATAGATGATAGATAGATAGATAGATAGATAGATAGATATGAGATAAATAGATAGATATGAGATAGATAGATATGGGATAGATAGATAGAAATGAGATAAATAGATAGATATGAGATAGATAGATGTGAGATAGATAGATAGAAATGAGATAAATAGATAAATAAATAGATAGGAGATAGATAGACAGGAGATAGATAGATAGATATGAGATAGATAGATAGATATGAGATAGATAGATAGATATGAGATAGATAGATATGAGATAGATAGATAGATATGAGATAGATAGATAGATAGATAGATAGATAGATAGATAGATAGATAGATAGATAGATAGATATGGGATAGATAGATATGAGATAAATAGATAGATATGAGATAGATAGATATGAGATAAATAGATAGATATGAGATAGATAGATATGAGATAGATAGATATGAGATAGATAGATAGATAGATAGATAGATATGAGATAGATAGACAGGAGATAGATAGATAGATATGAGATAGATGGATAGATAGACAGGAGATAGATGGATAGATAGATAGATAGATAGATAGATAGATAGATAGATAGATAGATAGATAGATATGAGATAGATAGATGATAGGACCGTCACATGAAAACAGTTGATGCTCTTCACGTTTCTTATTGACGTTCAGCACCATGGACAGTACAAGTATTACATATAATACAGGATCCATGTGTGTTTCTCTCCTGATGTCCTCTGCTCCTTCTCATGTATCCTGCATGCAGTCGCTCCTATTCGCTCCTCCTGTCACTATTTCAGTTCTTGCTGCTATATGTAATATATAGTCTCCCAAGAACGGTCTCTGCGGTACGGCAGACTGCCTCTCCACCCCATACAGACGTGCTTTACATTATACAACTCCAGGATAATAAGGAGATAATGTGCAGCATCAAGGAAGATGGATTTTATGAATGTTTAGTCTTTGGAGACAGAGGCATAATGATCGCCGTTAAAGAGAGGACCACCGCGCTTGGAAGGCTGCCTGCCAGTAGTGCTGCCCGCACCCAGCGAGTACCACATTCAGCTGCATCTGCAATCTCAGCTCCCACTTTAATGGGCAGTGTTTATATCTATAGATATTGAGCTCCAGCTTGTGGTGTATATATCTGTATACAGTGAGCTCCCCTAGTGGTGCTCATATAATCTATAGGGGCAGCACCAAGGCTCAGTGTTTAACACAGGGGTCCTGGGTTCAATTCCCATCAAGGACAACATCTGCGTGGAGTTTGTATGCTTTCCCCATGTTTGTGTGGGCTTTTCCTCCCACACTCCAAAAACACGATAGGTAAATATTGATTGTTAGCCCCAATGAGGACAGAACCCAATATCAAGCATGTCAAAAGCTGCATAATATGCATGCACAATATAGATAAAGGCATTTATTATTATACGGTATGGCTGCTGTATAATATATAGTGAGCTCCCCGTAGTCGTGGCTGTATAATCAGCATGCAGTGAGCACCTCCTAGTGGTGGTTGTATACTCTGTATACAGTGAGCTCCCCCTACATGTGGCTGTATAATCAGCATGCAGTGAGCACCTCCTAGTGGTGGTTGTATACTCTGTATACAGTGAGCTTCCCCTAGTCGTGGCTGTATAATCAGCATGCAGTGAGCACCTCCTAGTGGTGGTTGTATACTCTGTATACAGTGAGCTTCCCCTAGTCGTGGCTGTATAATCAGCATGCAGTGAGCACCTCCTAGTGGTGGTTGTATACTCTGTATACAGTGAGCTCCCCCTACATGTGGCTGTATAATCAGCATGCAGTGAGCACCTCCTAGTGGTGGTTGTATACTCTGTATACAGTGAGCTTCCCCTAGTCGTGGCTGTATAATCAGCATGCAGTGAGCACCTCCTAGTGGTGGTTGTATACTCTGTATACAGTGAGCTCCCCCTACATGTGGCTGTATAATCAGCATGCAGTGAGCACCTCCTAGTGGTGGTTGTATACTCTGTATACAGTGAGCTACCCCTAGTCGTGGCTGTATAATCAGCATGCAGTGAGCACCTCCTAGTGGTGGTTGTATACTCTGTATACAGTGAGCTCCCCCTAGTTGTGGCTGTATAATCAGCATGTAGTAAGCACCTCCTAGTGGTGGTTGTATACTCTGTATACAGTGAGCTACCCCTAGTCGTGGCTGTATAATCAGCATGCAGTAAGCACCTCCTAGTGGTGGTTGTATACTCTGTATACAGTGAGCTCCCCCTAGTGGTGACTTTTTAAATCTGTATATAGTGAGCTCCCTCTAGTGGTGGCTGTACATATCTGTATCCAGTGGCTCTCCCTAGCGGTGGCTGTATAGATAGATCTGTATATAGTGAGCTCCTTCTAGTAGTGACTGTATAGTCTGTTCTCAGCGAGTTCCCATAGCATAGCTGTATAATCCGTATACAGTGAGCTTTCCCTAGTGGTGGTTGCAGCAGCCAGTATTGTATCATGTAACTCCATGTGAAGAGAAGCTGGGGATCTGTAACTCTGTATTAGGGCATATTTACACAGGCAATGCAAATTGCGCCCGAGATTCTTGAGCGCAACTCGCATAGCACAGCACACGGACACTTTGTCCGTGTACTGTCTGATGTGTGGGACATCCTATTCTCATGTTAGACTCGAACAAGAATAGGTCATGCAGCTATTTCTCAAATTCCAACCATCATTCGGAGTGAAATGTCGCTTCTGTGCATGAACCCATTCGAACGAATGGGTTCTTTTCCCGTGCCAGTTTCGTCTATATCACAATCGGACAGAACTCGCACGGGAATAAAGTTTTATGATGAAATGTATCAGCACTTAACTTTGGACTAACTTAAATGTTAAAGACAAATAATAATTAAAGGGGAACATTCACTTTAAGCCCTGGAGTATGCCATAAGAAGAGGATGGATATAAGCACTCACCTTACGGATATGACAGGAGAATATGACGCAGCTATGGCCATCTTTTTTCTGCAGGGCTTGAAGTGATTTTTGGAAGTGAGCGGCTCCACCGGGATTCTCTGCTTCCTGCATGACATCAGAGAGGGTGGAAGAAATCATCTCAGCACTGGAGTCCATTACACTGATGAGCAGTCGTAATAGGAGGAGTATGATTAAGTATAGGCAATAGCGTACAAAGAGCAAAGGGGGCACCAAAGCAAACATGAGAAAGTGCCCCCTCTGTTGCTGGTTTATGATATCACTCCCCACTGTCTTGGGCAGCAAGTGTTGCCCTCCCACCTTTCCCATACCCTGTAGGAAAGACTGTCAGGATTTCTTTAAGCCTCATGTCCACGGGTTGATTGGATTCCGCATGCGGATTTCCGCAGCGGGAGGCCTGCAGAAAACTTTTGTAGAAGATAGCGGATATAATGGTTTTTCAGCGCGGATGTACTGCGGATCATCCGTGCGAAAAATAAATCCCAAACCCTACCTTCCAGACTTTTCCCCACCTCCCTAATTGCATTTAACCTTCAAATCCGCAGTGCATCCACTATTGTATTTGCGGATGTACTGCAGATCGTCCGCACCCATTGACTTCAATTAAGCCTGTCCGCATGGAATCTGCACTGAAATGGAGCATGCTGCAATTTGTTTTCTGCACCAAACGGTCCACAAATCAAATCCGCATGCTTAAATTCAGTTGCAGATGCCAATGCCCCCCTTAGGGCACTTTGAATTGTGAATCTTCCACTTGGGTAACTCGTGCGGATTCCGCAAATCAAATCCACCTGTGGACATTGGGCCTTTTATTGCTGTCTGCTATTATTACTGCAATTGTGAATAGATAAGAACCTGCGCAGGTTCACATAGCTCAAAGAGAATGAGGATAGGACTGATAGGACTACCTGTCTTCCTTTTCAATGGACCATAGTAGCAGGCTTTATGTCCTGCAGTATAGCAGTTGTTGCAAGCTTTGGGGTCCCAAAGGTCCCTGTATATATAAAACAACATCAGTGCTATAGATACCAGCTGGTTGTTGGGTTCCTGGTACAGCTGGGCATTGTGGAATTAGCCTTTAACTACCATAAACTGCAGCGGAAAGGCTAACTCATAACTATGGTCACCTCTGCATTGTACTCAAGGCAGCATGTGTTGGCCCCCATTCTTCTGACAGGTGAGAGTCGCACAGGTGGAACCCACACGGATCAGGTGTTTTTGGCATATCCTTAATGCTAAAGATAGGAATACTCTGTTAAAAATACATTTTCTGTTTTTCCACTTCTGCCTAGCAGGTGGTGATATTACACTACAGCAACGATCGGCTTAGACACGTAGTGCTGGACTATTCTTCTGCACGATGAATATACCCTGTAGACTCACACAGGCCAAATAGTTCTGTCTCCAAGTGCGGTTGTAGCCAATGTCCTTGCGTAGATCCTGCAGCGCTTCCATTGCACACACTTTACATTGGATCTGCAACATTTGTGAAGGAGGAATATTTTTCACTATCTTCCTGGCTCTCCATCTGCAGAGACACAGAGAACGATCTACAGAAACTTCTACAAACTGGCATAGGCAGAGAAGTAGATGAGTAGGGCTTGTCTGTGCACCTCTTGTATTCATGATGGGGAGTACGACTAAAGGTGCTTTTAGACGGAACGATCATCGTTCAAACCAGTGAAAGGGAACGATAATCGTTCATCATTCATTTTATGCAGGCGCAAAAATCATTGTTGGCTCATTCACTTTTTGTTCGGTTTAAACAGCGCTCGTTCAGTCCCCCTAGCCCGCTCGTAGAGCGAATGTGGAAGACTAAAGCTTCACGATGAACGAGTCAACTATGTATCTGCACAAGAGCAAACAAACTAGCGATGACGTCATTCGCCCGCTCAAACGATAATTGGCTGCACTGCATTGTAGGGAAAGTTGTCTCCTTCACCATCAGGGTGTTTTGTAGTGTCTGCAGCAAACACTATATCTGCTGCAATGCAGTAGAGCAGGAAATACTTTATACGAGGTGTAGGAATGTACCTACATGCTACTCTGGCATGCCATAATGAGGAGTTCTCACCCCCACTAACCTTCTGTGTAGATTCTTGCAGATTTCCTGGAACTGTTCAAGAACGGCAGGTGGCTCCGGCCATTCCACACTTTTGCCATAATCTTCCATTTCCCGGACATTCTCAAACCTCCGCACTATTTCCATCAGATGCGAGCGCACTTTGTAGCACTTGTAGAAGCTCATGATTTTATAGATGGATTTTAAACGTCTGAAGCGCCAACGTGCCAGGGTGCCCCTCCAGACCTGTACAGGACAAAAGGTGTCAGGTATACTTTAGAATGAAGGTTGTGGGTCCAGGTAGTCAATACCTGCAGAAGGACAGACAGAAGGAAGTCTTGGAATTTACAGTCTCTCTCTCCAGAAGCAGCCATGGCCAGTATAGCTAAAACCAGTATAAGCCTACAGTCTATTATGTATTTCCAATTGCTATGCAAGTATATGCAGTGTGATATTCCCTGTTATCAGCGACTTCACGTTGGGTAGCGGCTGGCTGTAGAACAGGTGAATAAAGTCTATTGCTCCGTTATCAGTCATTCCAAGCTTGGCAGAGGTTGACTGTAATGCAGTTGAATAAAAAGTCTATTGCTTCCTTTTATGAGTCATTTTAGGCTGGAGAGCGACTAGTTGTATGACAGGTGAATAAAAGCTGTTTCCAGCCATCTCAAGCTTGGCGGAGGTTGATTGTAGGGCAAATTAGTAAAATCTATTGTTTCCACATTTAACGTCCGTTTCCAGACTCAGACATTGACTTTTTGTTCTCTATAAATGGCCATTAACTAAATATCAGTTTTCACCATTCTATTCAAGAACCAGGAAGCTCAGGATGAATAAGGCCATGATGCATGACCCACAGTAGATAGCCAACTATTAGGTGACAGGTGCTGCGTAGCTGGATTGCCCGCAGTGACCTCGCCATCCACCTCCTCACCCCCTAATCAAAAAACTGGTAGTTGCATATATACAGAACCTGCTTCCTACGAACTCATATACAAATATTGTTTCCCAGTAAATGCTGGTAGGAATCAGGGATATTTTCATCTAAAAGTCTCAGGTTTCTATGGCGCACAGAGCGTTTCTAACTATATATAGAATCTGGCTACTGAAATGTTCCCACGCACATGGGGCCCTGCAGGACACAAGTGACTCATAGCCGCAGATCAGTCTGATGGCTACAAAGCTGCAATAAAGAAGTTGGCCCCTAACAATAAATCCCCTTAATGTACTCTATCTATAATGGGGGGAGGCTGATACTGACCAATGAACACTCTTCAAGTGGTCCCCCCACTGATCATAGGAACCCCAGTAGTGGGTCCCTGCCATGATCTGCTAGTTACCAAAGGACTCAACAAACAGGAGATGGTCCAAAGAGACCAACAGACGATTGAACCTTAGTGTTTTACGGTATGAACCTTCCTGCAACTTTTTATAAAACTATCACTGATGTATAATTATTTACTGTGATACAATTTAGTACTTATGTAAAATGTATCAACTCAAGGTTTTCTCTTCTTTTTTTTTCAGTGACCCTTCCCGGTAATAGTGATGTCATCCTTATTGATTGGTACTAATGCATAGGAAATGGTGGAATTACTTTCACATCTCTATGACCCTGATTGGGTTCACTGAACAGGAAAGGACGTGTGGAGAGAAGAAATGGATCACTGGAAGTGTACATACAGTTAGGGCCAGAAATATTTGGACAGTAACACAATTTTCGCGAGTTGGGCTCTGCATGCCACCACATTGGATTTGAAATGAAGCCTCTACAACAGAATTCAAGTGCAGATTGTAACGTTTAATTTAAAGGGTTGAGCAAAAATATTTGATAGAAAATGTAGGAATTGTACACATTTCTTTACAAACACTCCACATTTTAGGAGCTCAAAAGTAATTGGACAAATAAACAGAACCCAAACAAAATATTTTTTGGTTCAATATTTTGTTGCGAATCCTTTGGAGGCAATCACTGCCTTAAGTCTGGAACCCATGGACATCACCAAACGCTGGGTTTCCTCCTTCTTAATGCTTTGCCAGGCCTTTACAGCCGCAGCCTTCAGGTCTTGCTTGTTTGTGGGTCTTTCCGTCTGAAGTCTGGATTTGAGCAAGTGAAATGCATGCTCAATTGGGTTAAGATCTGGTGATTGACTTGGCCATTGCAGAATGTTCCACTTTTTTGCACTCATGAACTCCTGGGTAGCTTTGGCTGTATGCTTGGGGTTATTGTCCATCTGTACTGTGAAGCGCCGTCTGATCAACTTTGCAGCATTTGGCTGAATCTGGGCTGAAAGTATATCCCGGTACACTTCAGAATTCATCCGGCTACTCTTGTCTGCTGTTATGTCATCAATAAACACAAGTGACCCAGTGCCATTGAAAGCCATGCATGCCCATGCCATCACGTTGCCTCCACCATGTTTTACAGAGGATGTGGTGTGCCTTGGATCATGTGCCGTTCCCTTTCTTCTCCAAACTTTTTTCTTCCCATCATTCTGGTACAGGTTGATCTTTGTCTCATCTGTCCATAGAATACTTTTCCAGAACTGGGCTGGCTTCTTGAGGTGTTGTTCGGCAAATTTAACTCTGGCCTGTCTATTTTTGGAATTGATGAATGGTTTGCATCTAGATGTGAACCCTTTGTATTTACTTTCATGGAGTCTTCTCTTTACTGTTGACTTAGAGACAGATACACCTACTTCCCTGAGAGTGTTCTGGACTTCAGTTGATGTTGTGAACGGGTTCTTCTTCACCAAAGAAAGTATGCGGCGATCATCCACCACCGTTGTCTTCCGTGGACGCCCAGGCCTTTTTCAGTTCCCAAGCTCACCAGTGAATTCCTTTTTTCTCAGAATGTACCCGACTGTTGATTTTGCTACTCCAAGCATGTCTGCTATCTCTCTGATGGATTTTTTCTTTTTTTTCAGCCTCAGGATGTTCTGCTTCACCTCAATTGAGAGTTCCTTTGACCGCATGTTGTCTGGTCACAGCAACAGCTTCCAAATGCAAACCCACACACCTGGAATCAACCCCAGACCTTTTAACTACTTAATTGATTACAGGTTAACGAGGGAGACGCCTTCTGAGTTAATTGCAGCCCTTAGATTCCATTGTCCAATTACTTTTGGTCCCTTGAAAAAGAGGAGGCTATGCATTACAGAGCTATGATTCCTAAACCCTTTATCCGATTTGGATGTGGAAACTCTCATATTGCAGCTGGAAGTGTGCACTTTCAGCCCATATTATATATATAATTGTATTTCTGAACATGTTTTTGTAAACAGCTAAAATAACAAAACTTGTGTCACTGTCCAAATATTTCTGGCCCTAACTGTAGTTATATACAAGACTACAACTACTGCAAAATAGTCACTACGATGTACATAAGGCCGGTGCTAGCCATAGGTTAGACAGCACCCTGTGTGGAAATTATATGAGTGTTCCGTCATAGAAAAAAAAAAGAAAAATATTGCACTACTAGGCAATTTGACTGCTGCATTGTGCTTGTGCAGAAAGCAGCAGGATAGCAGCATAACCATGCCAGAACATCTCAGCGAATAAATACTGCTCCAAAACCAAGTTTAGAACAGAAATACAGCATAAAACAACACATATATAAAATACCAGAGCCAAGCTCATAACACAAATACAGCCCTAGAATGTAGCTCATAACATAAATACAGCAGCAGAACCAAGCTCATTACATAAATACAGCACAAACTAAACTCAGTACATAGATACAATACCAGAACCAAGAACATAACACAGATACAGCCCCCAAACGAAGCTCATAACATAAATACAGGGCCAGAGCCAAGCTCATAACACAAATAAAGCCCTAGAACCAAGCTCATAACATAAATACAGCACAAGAACCAAGCTCATAACATAAATACAGCCCAAACCAAACTCAGTACCAGAACCAAACTCATAACACAAATAAAGCCCCAGAACCAAGCTCATAAAATAAATACGGCACCAGAACTAGACTCGTAAGACAAATAAAGCAGAGAACCAAGCTCTTAACATAAATATAGTGGCAGAACTAAGTGATTGTGTTGTGGGGGTGGCGATGAGATGACACTGGTGTTTCTAAACATTTGAGAGGAAAAGATAGAAGATGATTCAAGTAGCACCACAAGATGCTGCTGCACAGAGGAAGAAGTTCATCTGGCCAAGCAGACCTAAACCCCCAGCCAATACCCGCCTGGTGCCACCCCTACAACCTGGTGGCCGCTGCTCTGTGCAACCATACGGGTCACAGAAAGCTAAGTCCAGCCATGCATAAGGCAGAGAGAAGTAAGACAAAACACGGTGGTGGTGTTGGGGTTCCTTTAATGCCATGTGCCCTCCCCTTGGTGACAATAAAACCAGCAGGCAATATTACATTGTATATCATAGCCTGTGTCCCCCTCAACAGAGTCAGTATCATATGGCCCAGTGCCACAGCCCCCTATAACCACACAATGCTACATATATGTGCGCCCAGCCAGCCAGTGTCCCAGCCGCCAGCCCTGTGAGTAATCATTCCTGACGGAGCGGCTGCTCCTGCCTCCCCGCCTCTGATTAAACCTGACAGGAGTTTTTTATTCCTTATAAATACACTGAGCTTCAAGGAGGCATGAGGAGCCAAGGAGAGGAAGTGAAAAATACAGCAACGCCTCCCCTCCCCCATTACTCCCACCATTACACCTTCACCCCTTCTTGGAGATGATTCACCCCTGAGGGAGAATTTGGGGGACGCTCAGACTTGGATAAATCAGTGGTGACAGCTCCGAGAACGAAATCTAAAACCCAATTTATTTGCTTTCATTGTGACTGTCCCTGCAGGAATCATGGGCGCGATGCTCTGTGGTTTCCTATTAACAAGCGATAAAAATGTCTATTCTACAAGGCGTCAAATTTCATCCATAGAGCTCACAATCTAATGATTAACCAGACCGCAGGGACATGCTGTGGCTACGATCATTTTGTCACATTGTATTGGATGTACTTATACAGATATAATCCCTCCTTGTGGACGCACGTTTATGAAGGCATTGCCCCATTAACCTCAGGAGGGATCTGAAAATATAGAGAGGCAAGTGTGAGGATTGTTCTGCAACTTCCCTGCCAGACCGTCAACAAGCGGAACACTCCCGCTGCTAATGAGGGCAATTCCATTACATTAGGTAATTGCAAGTTAAGAAATGTTCTAATATATGCTGTGCATGCAGGAATACTGTAGTTTTAGAAGTCATCGGCTGGATAAAACTGCTTTCACACCTGCGTTAGGTCTTAATTCAGGGTTTCCGTCACTCTGCTCCATTTTTGGAGGAGAGAAACAAATAAGATGGAAAAAACCCACATGTTTTTCCCCCATGGACTCATTGCTAGAGACGGGTTGCACCTTACAAAGCATATACTTGGCAGGCGCCTTACTACATTCATCAGAAGACCTTTAAACTAGAACAATATGGGAAGGCAAGTGAAAGGCCGGGTAAAAATCTACAGCTAATTAATACATTTGAGAACCTTGCTATTAGAAGTGTAAAGGAAGAACAAAGACTGAAAATTCAGAAGGAAAGTAGAGGAGTAAGAGACACCGATCACAAACTAAAATGTTTCTACACAAATGCACAGAGCATGGGAAACAAACAAGGAGAATTGGAGCTCCTAACACAGTAAGACTATATGATGTCATAGGCATCACGGAAACTTGGTGGAATGATACACATGATTGGAATACAAGGCTTGAAAGATACAATGTATTTATAAGAAACAGACCTAAAATAGGGGAGGAGGAGTTGTGTTGTATGTTAGGAAAAAACACTCATCTCCACAGAGATTCCAGCTTCAAAGCTGGGAGTTCTGTAGAAACTGTTTGGGTTTAGAATACAAGGAGAGAACAACAGAAAGGACACCATTGTAGGCATTTACTGTAGGCCGCCTGGAGAAGCAGAAGATATGGAGGAACTCTTTCTATATCAAATGGTCAAGCTCTCAAAAAGGTATCAAAACATTTGTTAGGAATCTCTCTCAGACAAAAGTAGTGGGTCTAACAAATTCTTATCCTCTTTTGCATCCAAAAAGTAGAAAACAAGGGGATCTGCTATCTTGGACCTAATTATTACTAACATGGAGAAAATGGTTGAGGAAGTAAGGGTGGCTGGGTCCATAGGGGGCAATGATCATGCTATCCTTGAATTTTAAAAAGCAAGGGGAGGAAGATCCGAGAAGACTTAGACTTCAAAGTTGGACTTCAGAAAGGCAAAATGTAATGGACTCAGAAAGATGGTAGGAAGGATAAAATGGATGGATGTTCTTAAGAACAGAAATGTCCAAGAAGGTTGGGAAATGTTGCAAAATGAGATCCTCAAAACACAATCATTAACAATCCCTAAAATAAGGAAGAATGGGAAGCATTTAAAGAGAGCAGGATGGATGAACACAGAACTTACACACATGTTAAAAAGGCTGAAAAATATGTCTAATCAAAAAGAAAGTGAGGGGGCATACCTAAAGAAGAATATAATACAGTCTTCAGAAACTGTAGGGCAAGCGTCAGAATAGCTAAAGCTGATAATTAATTAAGGTTTGAAAGAGGCCAAAAGCAATAAAAAAAGGATTTTGGGGGTGTCAAAGGCAAAAGAAAAGTTAATGATGCTATAGAATGTTTACAGGATGAAGATGGTGAATTGGTTAAAAATGATGTTGAGAAGATCGAACTGTTAAAGTCCTATTTCGTATCTGTTTTCCTTCAGAAAGTACATGGAACACCAACTGATCTTCCCTGTGCTATTGGGCAAATAAAAGAATGCAGGCTATCTATAAACGGAGAGATGGTGAGGGAACACTTAGCTAATGTACATGAATTCAAGTCTCAAAGTCCAGATGAATTACATCCTAGGATACTAAAAGAAGCAGCAGAGGTAATTGCTGAACCACTTGCCGTAATCTTTGAAAATCCCAAGAGAACCTAAAAGACTCAAGAAGGGCAAATGTTCTTCAAAAAAGGGAAGAAGGTGGATCCAGGAAACTACAGGCTTGTGAGCCTGACTTCTATACTGAGAAAGATCTTTAAACAAATTATTAAACAGCATGTATGCAAGTACTTGCATGAGAATGGAGTAATTAACCAGAGCCAGCATGGGTTTGTAACAAACAAGTCATGCCAGATGAATCTAATTTCCTTCCATCATAGAATCGCCGACTGGGTTGATCAGGAATATGTAGTAGATATAGTATATCTTGACTTTAGTTAAGCATTTGACAAACTATCTCATACCATACTTATTGAAAAAAATGACCAAATATGGGATTGACAAGACAACTGCTAGGTAGATTCACAACTGGCTGAGTGATCATACTCAAAGAGTGGTCATAAATGGCTACACATCCAAGTGGAAGAATGTATCAAGTGGAATACGACAAGACTCTGTACTGGGCCCAGTGTTGTTCAACATTTTTATAAATGATCTAGATGAGGGAATTGAGGGGAAACTGATCAAATTTGCCAATGAAACAAAGCTAGGAGGGATGATTAAGTCTGAAGAACATAGAGTGGGGATTCAAAAACATCTACACAAGCTTGAACAGTGGGCAGCGACTAACAGAACGGTATTTAACATGGAGAAATGCACAGTGCTACGTCTGGGCAAGAAAAATGAAAAAAAAAACACATGCAGAATGGGAGGAATTGAGCTAAGCAGCACATGTGAAAAAGACTTGGGTATACTTATTGATCACAGAATGAACATGAGTCAACAGTGTGATGCAGCTGCAAAAATGGAAAATACAATTCTGGGACGTATTAAGAAAAGCAATACAGCTCAGTTTAGGCTTACCGTCTTTCTGCTCTGTTTTCAGAGGAGAGAAACTGAAATATAATAGAAAAAATATTCATTTTCTTTCTCGTTGATTTCAATGGAGTTTCAAAAAATGGAAAGCAAATGGAAAGGCTTCTATTGGCTTTCATTTCATCTGTTTTATTTGGACAGAAAAATAACGCTGCAGACTGCACTATTCTCCTGCACAAAAAAAAAAAAGGAAATGTAATGGATTGTAAGGAAACCTTTCCATTTGTTTTCATTTGTGTTGAAACCCCATTGAAATCCATAGGGACAAAAAGGGATTGGTTTTTTTCCATGTTATTTCAGTTTCTTTCTTTTCTCCAAAAATGGAGCAGAGAGATGTAAACCCTGAACTGAGTCCTAACGCAGGTCTAAAAGCAGCCTTCTATGCTTTTCTTTTTCAGACTGATTAGAACTAGAGATGAGCAAACGTACTCGTTTAGGGCGATTTCGCAATCAAGCACCGCTTTTTTTGAGTAACTGACTACTCGAGCGAAAAGATTCGGGGGGCGCCTGGGGGCGGCGTGGTGGAGCAGGGGGTAGCAGTGGGGAACAGGGGGGAGCTCTCTCTCTCTCCCCCCCACTCCCCTCTGCAACCCCCCGCTCACCCCCGGCGCCCCCCGAATCTTTTCGCCCGAGTAGTCAGTTACTCGAAAAAAGCGCTGCTCGATTGCGAAATCGCCCTAAACGAGTACGTTCGCTCATCTCTAATTAGAACCATGGATCTGAAGCTAAAACAAAGAGCTCCCGAAACAGAGATCTGCACCTAAGGAAATTCATGTTAGAATGTGAAGAATGTTTAGGGAACTTTCACACAGGATGGAATATTCTGCAACAGTGTTGCGGAATGTACCATCCTGGAATTCCGCACTGCTAATTGCTGGCAGAATTCTACCATTTTCAATTCCGCATCAAAATCCACATATTAGGAGTGTGGATTTTGGTGCCAAATATTCCGCAGGAGGGCATATTGCACAACGCTGTTGTGGATTATTCCTTCCTATGTGAAAGATCTCTTTATGGGGGAGCTAGCCAATCACAAAATTTGTGTTAAGTGGGTTTCCAAGCAGTTGACAGCTTACAATCAGAGGAGGTGGGTTGAGGTCTGTCAAGAACTCCTGTATGCCTTTGAAAATGAGTAATAGGTCCTCTTTAAAAATGTGGGCATATCCGTATGACCTGGAATGTAAGGTTCAATCCAAGGAACGGCGTCATAGTGGTTTTCCACGTCCCCAAAAAATTGAAGTCTGCCAAATTAACACAGAAGCAAACTCCTCATTTTTTCCAAACTGGATTTCATACTTGGGTTTGATGATGGTGTAAATGTATTGCATGTAATGGTGACTATTTTGAATAGAATTTAATGTACAGGAGACCTCAGGCTATAGCCTATACCATAACACAAAGTTATCTTCATCTGGTTAGTAGGTAGTGTTTACCCCGGTTTAGCTTGAAGGTTCTCCGTTGCTCAGGCTGACGGGGAGTCAAATGGCTTGAATAGCAGCAACAAAGGAGAAAATCCGTCTCCTTAAAAACACTTCTTTTATTCTTATTTTATTCCAAAAAGTCCATATAATTACAAATCTAAGGTGCCGTGTAGCACCATGTCTGTGCACAGACGCGTTTCGAAAGACACTGCATTTTTAATGTGTTTTTAAGGAGTCGGCTTTTCTCCTTTGTTATAGTCTATGTCACTTTTGCTTTGATCTGTTCATTAATAAAGTTGTCGTGCCAGTGGAGGCATTACTTCTTTATTCGCCCTCGTAGCTCTGTAGTATAATATAGGATATAACTCAGGAACAGTAAAGGATAATGGCCCATTTACACGGGACAATCGTCGCTCAAAATTCATTAGAAGAAGAGTCAATGAAAGCCGTCCAACCCAGGACCCTTCCGCAATGTCAAATGCGGAAAAGTCATCTATTCCTCGCCATCTCCTAGCGAAAAGCAGGGATTTAAAAAGAAAAATCGGTACTGCGCTTATCTGATGGTGAGCCGTCTAGACCATCTGCATATAGATTAAATACAGGTACGCGAGGACAGACACAGGGTTGGATTCCACTGCGGGCTCCCGCATGTGAAGTCTGACCCGTTCGTGTGCAGCTGGACTAAGAGGGCCGTAAGTAATGTGTGTACACAGTGACTCCACCAGCAGAATAGTGAGTGCAGCTCTGGAGTATAATACAGGATGTAACTCAGTATCAGTACAGGATAAGTAATGTATGTACACAGTGACTCCACCAGCAGAATAGTGAGTGCAGCTCTGGTGTATAATACAGGATGTAACTCAGGATCAGTACAGGATAAGTAATGTAATGTATGTACACAGTGACTCCACCAGCAGAATAGTGAGTGCAGCTCTGGAGTATAATACAAGATGTAACTCAGGATCAGTAAAGGATAAGTAATGTAATGTATGTACACAGTGACTCCACCAGCAGAATAGTGATTACAGCTCTGGGGTATAATACAGGATGTAACTCAGGATCAGTACAGGATAAGTAATGTAATGTATGTACACAGTGACTCTACCAGCAGAATAGTGAGTGCAGCTCTGGAGTATAATACAAGATGTAACTCAGGATCAGTACAGGATAAGTAATGTATGTACACAGTGACTCCACCAGCAGAATAGTGAGTGCAGCTCTGGAGTATAATACAAGATGTAACTCAGGATCAGTACAGGATAAGTAATGTATGTACACAGTGACTCCACCAGCAGAATAGTGAGTGCAGCTCTGGAGTATAATACAAGATGTAACTCAGGATCAGTACAGGATAAGTAATATATATGTACAATGACTCCACCAGTGGAATAGTGAGTGCAGCTCTGGGGTATAATACCGCATATACCATAGGATAAATAATGCAATGTATGTACACAGTGACTCCACTAGCAGAAATAGTGAGTTATACATATATACATCCTGCATTTGATATAAGGTTGATAGGGAACCAGCCCACAAGTATATAAGGGAATTGCTATTTCTGCATCTCTCTTGTTTACCAAGTATGAGTCTGCAGCAAGCTGTGATTGATTTTGCTCCATTGCTACATCTACTAGCATGTTAGAGGTATTGTTACAGATTTTGTTATAAAACCAGCTCCAACTTTAAGATGTCACCTGATCCTACATAGTAAGAGGGGTGTCCCATCAGGATAACCCTTTTTGGGATACAGCCCCATTGAAGCGGCAGAGGGAAGCTGTAGGTGGCTGTACATTTCCTTGAGCTTTTCAGCAGCTCTTCGCTCTGGCAGTAGAGCGGGATTGACAGCGGGGGCCCCTGCATGTCAGCCTTATGACCTCATAGGACATATGGAACGTAGTTGTGCTAATAGGACATCCTCTTTTTATGGTAAGTACCCTGGAGAGACACAGCAACCAGTGACCGCACCATTATCTTATTAACTGGAGGCTTTTCCTGTAATTCCTCCGCTGACACGTTACACAGATTATCTGAGGACAGGGACGGGTAACAAAAGACACATGCTATGTCTTACAGCTGTAAGGGAAACACGTGTGCCCGGGACACACTGCGCAGGAACATAGGAATCATAGGATCTGGGATAATTAAAAAGGGTTTTAGGAGCCATTATAGATCCCAAATGGAGTTGCCACCCAGATTTCTCCACACCCTTCATGGCACATAAATCTGAATTATTATCCAGAGTCAGAGGTTTAGCTTAAAGGGGTATTCCAGGAGTTTTACCCCTTGATGACTTACTCTCAGGATTGATTTCAATGGGAACTATGCCTTCTATTACATTTCTGTCTCCAACCACAATGAGGGTCGAGCTGTCAACATTCATCATGGGTGCAAAGAGATCAGCTGACTGCCAGGGTTCACCAATGGGTGGAACCTTGTGATTAATCATGGATGACCTATCATGAGGATAAAAGTCCCGGAATACCCCTTTAAGTCTCCAATGCTCTAATGCAAAGTCACAGATGACTCAGTGTGACGTATTTGTGCTATGAATTAGTCTTTTTTTTTTTTGCGTGCTTTGTACTTTGTACACAGCAAAAAAACCGCCCAGATTCAACCCTTTCCAATCCACTGTCTGACGTCTAAAGACATTCTGATTGAAAGCTGTACAGCTCCAAAATCGGTAGACGTCCGGCAGGGTATTCTTACTGTAGATTACTGGCTGCTCTGTTGTCGGGGGCCTCTCCGGCAAGTCACATACTGCAGTACTGGCTCTGGCCAGTAGATGGTGCCATTGTATAATGGCAGAAAGAGAAAGCCCCCTGGGAAACTCTGAATCCAAAATTAGATTGCAAAGGGTTAAATGGCTATTTAGCTGAATGGGTTCCAGATGTTTTTTTTTTTCCACTAAATTACACATCTGTACGCACCTTCCACAGACTTCTATTGGGATCTTCGGTGTGCAATATGAATTGCGCACAAAAACAGAGCAGGTCCTATTTTTGCGCGCAAGAGAAATGTGTGTGCAAAATCGGGAATCGAGAACAAACTCATTGAAATCAATGCGTTTTATTCTCTGCATGTTACGCATGCAAATACCCTCATGTGAAGCAGCCCATAGGCCAGTGTCATATGGGAGTAAGCGCATTTGCGCAATGGGCATTGCAAATTTGCGCACACATGTGCATGTTTTACTGTACTTTTGGTCATGCAAAAAAAACACACAGCCCTGCTCCCATTGAAATGGGCAATTAGGGCTTAAACAGATGAACGTATGCGCAAATACGCTCAATGCAACGGAGCATATTTGCGCATGAACAAGTTATAAGCCTTCGCCGATGTGGCGTACTTTTTACTATCAAACCAGCACTATTGCGCGCACAAAAAAAGCTGAAAGTTAGGGCAGGACCTATCTTTTCTCACACATAGGAATTGCATGTGACAAGTACGCGCGTGAGAACGAACCCATTAGCTTCATCATCACGTTTTGCGGGCATAAATTTCGCATGCACAAAAACTTTTGCAAACACGTTCGTCTGTTTAGGCGCTCAGCGCAATAAGTTCAGTATGTGCTCCTTCTCTGTGCAAATGAGCTGGAAAATAGAGCGTGGTACGTATTTTCTGCGAAAACAAAATGCGCACACAAATAATGCTTATGTGAACGAACGCATTGAAATGAATGGATTCTATGCGCTGAACGATAATCGCTTCGTGCAAATACAGCCAGCGATTCAACAATGAACAATAATTCGTTCGCTTATCGCTTGTCGTTCAGTTCATGCGGACGTAAAAATCAAGCAACGATCGGCCCGTTTAAACAGGCAGTTATGCATCTATGAACGACTGCCTATTTACTGTAAATGGAGGCGGACAGCTGGAAGCGATCTCCGTCCCGCTCCACGTCCATTCACTGAACGACTATTGCTCCAGTGAGAAAGCAGAGAAGTGATCATCGTCCCAAGGAAAATAGACCCTATGGCTGTGTTCTCACTTACCGGATTCCTGGCGGAAATCTCGCGGTTTGGCCGCAGCGAAAAACTGCAAGATTTCCACCAGGAGAAGCGCTGCTTCAAAACCAGAGGCACTTAGCTGCGGGTTTTGAAGCAGTCTGGCCACTTGCTCTTTCACTGTGGCCGGCGCTCCCATAGAGGAGAGCGCGGCGGCAGTGGAAGAAGAAAAAAAATGAACATGCTGCAGCCGGCGAATCCGCGCCGTAGCGCCGGCTCCTTTGGGCTTTGCCGTGGTGAATTTGCCATCCCGTGTGGACGAGATTTCTGAGAAATCTCGTCCACATGGCTGGCTAACCCAAGGATTAGCGGCTGCAGGCGGATTCGCCGCGGCGAAATTCCGGACGGAATTTCCGCGGCAAATCCGCCCAGTGTGAACCCAGCCTAAGGAAGAAAGTCCCCACAGCAAAATCCATATGGATCGCACTCCTGGTGGGGCCCTTGATTGCCAGGATTTGCGAGAAAGTGCTTCACATGTGCTTCGGGGACTCCATTTGTAGCCTTCGGCTCAGATCTGTTGCATAATCCCAGATGAAATAGCCAGCATGCTATGGGAAAATGGCATTATAGTCGCATTATAGACTATGGAGTCCATTCAGCACGATTCGGTTCCATTCCCTGCAAGGATTCCATTGTCCTGCTTCCATGACAAACCAGGAAAGTAGTAACATAGTATGTTAGGGCTGAAGGGAGACAATGTCCATCTAGTTCAGCCTGTCCCCCCCCCCCCCCATCCCCTTGTTGATCCAGAGGAAGGCAGAAAAAAAACAATGAGGCAGAAGCCATGTAGGGGAAAAAATTCCTTCCCGACTCCATAATGGCAGTCAGAATAATCAATCCCTGGATCAATGTAGGATCCCTGAATGTAGATGTGGACGGAGCCATAAATAGAATTTCCGGTTTTCTGAAAATAAAGTGCAAAGCGGTATTCTGGGAATTTTATATTTTCTATTGATGACTGACTTAGATGAATAGATGATCACTGGGGGTCCACCACTCTGATCTACAATAATCACCTGATTCCCAGAGTCACATGGGCGATTATAAGCATTGATTCACACAGTCTTGTCCTACTGTTTGACCGTGGTCAGCCGGCGACTCCCATAGGCAAAGAGAGGGGAAGGGAGTTTAGCAAAGCGCTTTTAAGCTACCGTGTTTCCCTGAAAATAAGACAGTGTCTTATATTAATTTTTGTTCAAAAAGGTTTAGCTTTTTTACATGTACAGCTGCCTGGACACTATTTAAATTGACTTTTTTAAGTAACTGTT
Source organism: Eleutherodactylus coqui (assembly GCF_035609145.1). Lineage (NCBI taxonomy): Eukaryota > Metazoa > Chordata > Amphibia > Anura > Eleutherodactylidae > Eleutherodactylus > Eleutherodactylus coqui. Next base: position 114,871,682 of record NC_089848.1, read on the forward strand.
AGCAGGGCTTAATTTCAGAGTAGGGCTTATATTTCAAGCATCCTCAAAAAGCCAGAAAAATCATTTTGCACCCTCAAAAATTCTGCAAAATCATGCTATGTCTTCTTTTCAGGGAAACAGGTATGTCAGCTGAAATCACAGTGGTATTCCGAATCTATATAGCCTTAGAAATGCCCTTCACAGATATAGACAAAATTAAAATAGATAACTTTTATTAATGATTTGTTTAAAATTAGGGCCACATAAATCATATAACAAACACTAACACACGTGGACTGACAACATGGATCGTACTGTGTGACTCAGTGACCGGATGGAATAGGGGTCTTAGTTCCCCTTAGGTATCCAGTCAGGTTAACCCCTATTGACAGAATTAGGGGACTGGGTCACTGGTTTATAGCGGTATGTCACAAAAAGAAGGTTCCCTGATCTATCGTGGCTGGTTCACAGCTGGAAACCCCTTGACCATTATTATCGCTATTTTTAAAGGATCATATGGTTGATCAAAAGATCTATGTTACACCATACTGGATACGTTGTCACTCGTGGTTTGTATATTTTAACGTTAATAATGGGGGAATTAAACCCCTCAATGGATGATCACTCAGATATTTATGTAGATGTTACAACGTCAATAACTGAGTAGTCGCTCAGTGCTCACTCAAGCATTCTTTTTATTTTTATGTCTTAAGGATGAGATAATTACTCAGCAAGTAGGTGACTACTAAGGTGGCTTGCAGTGTTTCGGCACTTGTTAACGTATTAATTCAGAGTTGTGTATTGATTTCACACAGTGAGTGACTGCTCCAGTATTTAGTGTACGTATTACGAATAGTCACTATAGTGGTCACTCAAATGTACATCAGTTTGGAGCAACGGAATAATTGCTCCAGGAATGCGTGATCACTTCCGTGGCTATTCGTTCAGACGTTAGTTCTGTTTCAAAATTAATTTACTTTAGGGATAGGACATTAGCTCAACGCGTTTCTCCGTCCCTGTATGGGGCGGTTCTTCAGGAGCAGGGCCGAGAATTGCCCTGAATTCTATGCGATAATCCCTATGAATCCTATTTTAGTGAATAAGACCCTAGTTGGTAGTCCTTGTTTATATAGAAGGAAATAAGACAAAGGTTCTCCTCCTAATAATTCCCTAGGCTCAGAGACTAAGTATGAAAGGTCGCTTCGCTGGATGAAGATAGCGAGCGGACCGATGAAAGCCTACAGGTATATTGCTAGCGACTTTACTAATTGCAGTGAGACCGGTTGTATTGTATAAGTCTCCCGGCAAGTAGGAAAAAGTTGCATAACTAAACTCCCCGTTCTCAGAGGGAATCTCCAAGGACGATTCCCTCAGAGACACGAACTGGGTCGTGCCTCAAAAAGTAATAAAGGGCTAGTCCCATAGACCTGTATATTCAAGTCTATAGGTACTGGAACGGTGCCCAATTACAGCCTGTGGCCTGTAAGAGGTAGTCTAATAGGGTTGGATCAATCATCCAATGCGCCAGAAATAGATAAGTAGTGCTGCCCCGAATGCCGGACAGGACTGCGTAGCCCTACTAGTAAGGGGAGTCAAGCTGCAGAAGGAAGAGAGGAGAGATATAGTGCCTGCCGCTCACCATCAGAGCCGCAGGCACTATATCTCTCCTCTCTTCCTTCTGCAGCTTGACTCCCCTTACTAGTAGGGCTACGCAGTCCTGTCCGGCATTCGGGGCAGCACTACTTATCTATTTCTGGCGCATTGGATGATTGATCCAACCCTATTAGACTACCTCTTACAGGCCACAGGCTGTAATTGGGCACCGTTCCAGTACCTATAGACTTGAATATACAGGTCTATGGGACTAGCCCTTTATTACTTTTTGAGGCACGACCCAGTTCGTGTCTCTGAGGGAATCGTCCTTGGAGATTCCCTCTGAGAACGGGGAGTTTAGTTATGCAACTTTTTCCTACTTGCCGGGAGACTTATACAATACAACCGGTCTCACTGCAATTAGTAAAGTCGCTAGCAATATACCTGTAGGCTTTCATCGGTCCGCTCGCTATCTTCATCCAGCGAAGCGACCTTTCATACTTAGTCTCTGAGCCTAGGGAATTATTAGGAGGAGAACCTTTGTCTTATTTCCTTCTATATAAACAAGGACTACCAACTAGGGTCTTATTCACTAAAATAGGATTCATAGGGATTATCGCATAGAATTCAGGGCAATTCTCGGCCCTGCTCCTGAAGAACCGCCCCATACAGGGACGGAGAAACGCGTTGAGCTAATGTCCTATCCCTAAAGTAAATTAATTTTGAAACAGAACTAACGTCTGAACGAATAGCCACGGAAGTGATCACGCATTCCTGGAGCAATTATTCCGTTGCTCCAAACTGATGTACATTTGAGTGACCACTATAGTGACTATTCGTAATACGTACACTAAATACTGGAGCAGTCACTCACTGTGTGAAATCAATACACAACTCTGAATTAATACGTTAACAAGTGCCGAAACACTGCAAGCCACCTTAGTAGTCACCTACTTGCTGAGTAATTATCTCATCCTTAAGACATAAAAATAAAAAGAATGCTTGAGTGAGCACTGAGCGACTACTCAGTTATTGACGTTGTAACATCTACATAAATATCTGAGTGATCATCCATTGAGGGGTTTAATTCCCCCATTATTAACGTTAAAATATACAAACCACGAGTGACAACGTATCCAGTATGGTGTAACATAGATCTTTTGATCAACCATATGATCCTTTAAAAATAGCGATAATAATGGTCAAGGGGTTTCCAGCTGTGAACCAGCCACGATAGATCAGGGAACCTTCTTTTTGTGACATACCGCTATAAACCAGTGACCCAGTCCCCTAATTCTGTCAATAGGGGTTAACCTGACTGGATACCTAAGGGGAACTAAGACCCCTATTCCATCCGGTCACTGAGTCACACAGTACGATCCATGTTGTCAGTCCACGTGTGTTAGTGTTTGTTATATGATTTATGTGGCCCTAATTTTAAACAAATCATTAATAAAAGTTATCTATTTTAATTTTGTCTAGGTATGTCAGCTGGCTCTATTGAGCCAGTTGAAGTATTTATGCTGGACGAAGGAACTTTGGGCCTGTCCATGCAAATGGGTGAGAAAACTAGAGCTTTAGCCGCGACCTTGGTCACAGCTTTCTCTGAGTCATGCGATTTTCGGCTGGCCAAAAATCGTGTGCCCGTGTGTAAGAGGCCTTACTGCAGTCAATTGATTTAGCACAATTTTAAAGACCTCTGATTGTTGTCAAAGAATGGAAATATTCTTGTTAAAATCAAGCAGCTGATTATGTAATACTGTCACAGGTTGGGGCTCAATCGTAAATCTCTTTCTGGGAAAGCTGAGTGAAAACTAATATGGTCACCGCTTGCAGTACCAACTTTCACCATTCATCTCCTCCCTAGTTCTGAGCTGGGGGTACTCGGTGAGGTCTCAATTTGAGGTGTCTGATGGTTTGTTCTCTCAAGGCTCTGGGTTACTTCCTTTCATATGTCCCTGCAATCTCTACAATGTTTCTAGAGAGGGACCAGATGTAACCTTACAATCTACCGCCATCAGTATATCAGGGGTTAACCATGAGGTGTGACTTGCATCCTAATTCTGGGTAAAGCGTTTGGGTCCTGCCAACGAGATCCCTCTCCTATACACTGCTCAATGTTTTCATCTGTCTGATAATGATTATACAATATAACATAGTGTAAGGAGGCTGCCAAGTAAACTGAAGGGCACATATGGCCCCCAGACGACAGCTTTAAGGATGCCAGACACATCCTCTATATACGACATATTACATACGGCACATTCATTCTATTGTGATACATTTTACCCGAAAACTGGAGGCCCTTTTGTACGTCCCAATGATCAGGCACAAATGTTTACAAGAACATACATTTGCCTGATCATTGGGCTGTGTGAATGAGCCCTGATCAGCCTACGAATGAGCAATTGCTCATTCATTGGCTGATGGGGTCATGTATGAAAGCATAATGGCCCATTTACACGTAACAATGATCGCTCAAAATCCGATCAAACAAACTATTTTGAGCAATAACTGTTATGTGTAAATGCCAAAACAATCGCTCACTATTTGTTCACTTGTCTCCTATGGGAGTCTATATGAGCTGGTCGGCAAAGGGAGGGGGAGGGAGTTTAACATCCCCGTGTGGATGAAGGGAATCCCCTGCTGTGGGGATAAAGGGAATCCCTGTTCCTTCATTTCTGTGGGGATTCCCTTCCTCCCCGTGTAGATGCCTTTCATTGTTCTGGCGGCCGAGGGATTTTGGGGCTGCAGCGTCAGTGCACTGCAAGACGCCGCAGCCAGCCATGTAAACTCGCACGATTGAGCACTCTGACAGCGGTGACTTTTTAGCGCAGCTTTTGGAGCACTAAATGACATTTATGTGAAAAAGCCTGCAACAGTAATTGTTCCGTTTCTCTCATTCGCTTATATATGATAAGGTGGTTATGAATGTGTATTTTAAGGCGCACAGACACGGACAATCTCACCTTCTGGATCAGCAGCACAATGATGGGGATCAGCTGTGCCCGCTCTTGTTCCAGGCTGAACAGGGTCTGTGGGGTACGGATGAAGACTTTTGTGTATCCATAAGCCACGTCCTCCTGAAAGTCGTGCTGCTCGATCAGAGCTCTAGTCGCCTCCATGTCAGAATCCATTAGGTGGTTGGGCCATGTGTATTCACAGGTCATCTTGTATCTGCAGATTATATGTTATAATGTAACACTGGTCATTACAGACTGTGACAAAAGGGTGAGTGACAACCAAGATGATCGCCATTAATTATAGCATCCACAAATGTTAGTGTCCTCTGCCCTCACAGCGCTTCATAGCGTATTTACAGTTATAATGGCAGAGATATCATGGCCACCATATTGGCAAAGTCTTATGGCGGTCTTACATCCCAGGAACTTATATTCCAATAGAGGTACCTGAGCAAAAATCTTTCATAGGGTTGTCTATAGGCAAACCCAGCCCTTCGGACTCGTACGTTCTCCATGAGTCCCAAATATTCCACTTGGTGGAGACATCTGCAGTCATCGAACAGGACGGGAGATTTCTGGTCATTTGGTTTGATGCAACGTACATAATACGGCTCCTGAAATAAAAAGGGATAAAGGTCACTGATGCCTCAAATCACATAGATAAGGGTGAAGAGTCAGACTGGCCCACCAGAGTATACAGGATCCTTCGGGGGCCCAGGCTCTGATACAATAGTAGGTCTATTGCATTTGTAGGTGACTTTGGAGCAATCACTCGCTACTGGGGTCTGTTTCTAATGAGATGATTCACCGATCTATAAGACCTTACAGATGAAGTGAATGTACATATGTATAGCATAGATAGATAGTGGGTCCTCACAATCATATTCTCTGATATTTTATCTGCCTGAAGCCACCACTAGAGGGCACTCTATAACACCTTAGTGATGAGCCTTTAAGGGGTTTTCCATGGAAACTACTATTGATGACCTATCCTTAGGATAGGTCATCAATAGTTGAACAGCTGGGATCAGATGCTCGGGACTCCGACCGATCAGCTGAGCAGGCGCATGCTGTCAGCGCCACAAATACACAGAGGTTTGGAGCTGAAGCAGCGGAAACCTGCGCGCCGGCTCTGTGTAGTGGCCGGCGCTTGTAACTGCAGGCACGGCTCTTATTGAAATCAACGCAGGCTGTACCTGCAGTTACAAGTGCTGGCCACTACACGGAATTCGGTGCGGAGACTTCTGCTGCTTCAGCTTCGGCTTCTGTGTATTTGCGGTGCTGACAGCATGCACCCGCTCAGCTGTTAGGTCAGGGCCCCGAGCGACGAACCCCAGCCAATCAATAGTATTCTCTCTGGAAAACCCCTTTAAACAATTTTTTATGTTGCATTCGAACATTGGTACATGTAATGTGTTGTATAACTTTTATACATTTTTGGGAAAGGAGGTGTTACCCTTTCCCAGAAACTTTTTTTTTTTTCATTTTGTTTTATGGTGTTCGGTTAAAAACAGCATGGTAATTTTGTTATCTGGAACCGCACAATTAGGGCTTATTCACATGAGCGTATATCGGCTGCCGTTTCTACAGCTGGCTGATATACGCTACCATCTGAGTTGTCTTCCCCCTTCCCTCCCCGTCGCTGGCTCTCTGCCTCTCTCCTCCCCTCTGGCTGTTTGCAATGGGAGGGGGGCAAAGCTAAGCTCCCGCCTCTGTCCCACCCCCTGTCCACAGCTAGCAATGGGAGGGGGCGGAGCTAAGCTCCACCCCCTCTCATTGCAAACAGCCAGAGGGGAGGATAGAGGCAGAGAGTCGGCAAGGGGGAGGAAAGGGGGAAGACAACTCAGATGGTAGCATATATATCGTCTGTCTGTGAAAAACAGCGGCCGATATACGCTCCTATGAATAAGCCCTCACTGCAATACCAAATTTAGATTGCTTTTTAATTTTTTACTACTTTAGTGCTAATGTTTCAAATGATCGCAATTATTTGTTGTAGCTAAATTAGCCACATAAAAACGCTCCTGTGAATAAAGGCCCATTTAGACCCAACGATTTGAGCTTCTTTTGAACAATAATCGTTGTGTCTAAATGCACAGACATCGTACAGTTTTTGTGCCCGAGTCGTTCCTCACGTAATTCTAGTTTTCTTGAATTGAGTGATGAACTCTTATCAGCGGTGTAGGCTGTTGTCACAGTCGGCAGCTGATAAGATTCTTTCGGCTTCTGTTCTACTGGTAATTGACAGCGGAATGCGAGCTGTAATCGCGGAGAACAATACAGCTGTTTGCTTATGCAGAACAGCTGAATTGTTCGCCGAGTGATAGCGGCAGTGTCTCGCTCCACCTGCATAGCTCTTAAGTAGCTACTTAGCTATTATAAACTATGCAAAGATGATCGCTCAAAACAGTCACTCAAACTATCGTTTGAGCGACTTTTGAGCGATCATCTGTCGGTGCAAATGCGGTCTTACGCCTAATTTTGTGACTCTGTATCAGAAAAGCCAAGCTCTAACTGATTAGGAAATGAATCAGTACAGAATAATGCAGATTACAGCCAATAGCATTCATTTCCAATAACAAATGGCTTAGTAACATAAATATGACAATCATTTCAGTCATATTGGTTACATGTATGGACACCTTAAGGCCTAATGCCCACGGACGGATTTCCGCTGCGTAAAACGCGGCGGAAATCCACAGCGTTTCAATACAGCTATTAGGTTCTATTCAACCTAATAGCTCAATGTACACGCTGTGGAATTCCACAGCATGAAATTACCCATGGCACGTCCTATCTGCCGCAGGTATATGCACGGAAGGTTTCCATTGTAGTCAATGGAAGCCGCCCATCACACTATACTTCGGATGTAGCACAGTGGAAGTTTAGCGTGAATACATGCCCCCTGCCCACCACTGGCCGCGTCATATGACGCTGCCGGCAGGTCATGTGACACCGTTGGAGCATCATGCGCTGTACTGCGCATGCGCGCCGGAGCGTCATGCGGGACTTCGCACAGTGGATCCGGAGGTGAGTATGGGGTCTTTTGGGGGGCACTATGACAGACTCCGCTGCAGTATTCTGCTTGCGGAGCCTGTCACGGCCGTGTGCATAAGGCTGAATGCACACAGGCGGATTTTTGCTGCAGAATCCGGAGCGGACGTCCACCTCCAGGTTCCGCAGAAAATACCTTCCATAGTATGCTATGGAAAAGTGATTCTTCCTGCACACAAGTGGAAAACGAAAATCACAGCATGCTCCATTTTCCTGCAGTGTTCACACAGACGGCTTCCATTGAAGTCAATGGAAGCTGTCCAACCCGCAGCCTGTCCGCGGCAAATGCCGGAGTTAAAAAAAAAACTGTACTGCGCATGTCCAATGGCTCACCGCCATCCGCAGTACAGAAAAGAAGAAGAATGAGAGTTACGCAGTGTCGCCGGCCACAAGCAGAGGCGGAATCCGCTGCGGGAACTCGGATTCGGAATCCAGCTCTGTCGTGTGCAGGCAGCCTAAATAGGGAAAATTGTCATGTGAACATCTGCCCTATATATAGTGGGAACAGGCATGTAAACTTCAGGAACCTCTCCCCCTCCCCATCCTTCTTCTTCTAATTCTGTCCTCCGATGTCTAGATGGCAAGAACGTGACGGAATAATAAATGCCTTAGCATAGGAAAGAAAAAAATTCCACTGAATTATTTAATAGCGGGTTGGCAGATGGACTAATTCTGCCAAGTTATCACACTTCAAGGCTTCCAAAGTGTGCTTTGTCACCTCGCACAGAGCCACGCGGGCAGGACAAGCTGACGAGGAGAGTTATGTAAACTGCAGAATATTCAATGAAGTTCTCTAAGTCACCTCTGCAAGTGTCAGAAGCTGAAAACCTTCCACTACATGTAAAGTCAAGTGTCTCCTGTCAGGAGGGGCTGCAGAATGCGACAAGGACGTGACTGACAACCCCTGGGTCACTCTTGTTCTGTTGGCAGTTTAGGAAAAGTTGCCAGAGGCTATTCCAGTGCTAAAAATGGCTCTTCATGGTGTGATGAGATGTAGTAGAGAAAGAATAGAAGCTTAAGACATAACAGTAAAACCTCAGGAATAAGCAACCCTACTGCAAGGCCATTTCATTTAGTAAATTAGTAAAGATCAAGGCTGCGATATCCTCTCATCAAATTACTACTGACCACTTGTCTGTTTGTATGTATGTATGTTTGTGTGTGTGTGCTTCTCATGGTGACATCATTGCAGGTCCTACAGTCTACATAAAACACAGAGTCTGACCGACAGAAGAAGTTCAAAGGTTGTTGGAATGGAAGGACAATAATAACAAAATGAGAATACAACTAAGCCGTTATTATCTCAGACACAACTCAGCGGTCCTGACAGGAGATACCGACCTACCGCCACCACAGAGATTCAGCAGGCTGAAGGACCTGCAGTGACGTCACTACTGTGGGAGGATCCATTCTGGAGTTTGATAGAAAGTACTGTGTACTAGATAAACTGACAGCAGCTACCAGGACCTGTGATGATGTCACCGTCATGTGATCGCGCGCGTGTGTGTGTGTGTGTGTGTGTGTGTGTGTGTGGAGTCAGGGATCACATGACCAGGGGCTGATCACTGTATCCAGGAGCTCTGTGTGTATCATGTGTGGGAATCAGGATGGATCAGCAGGGATGCAGCAGAGCTGTTTGTGTCATGTGGGAATCAGGATGAATGTAGTACAGCTGTGTGTGTAATGTCTGGAAATCAGGATGAATGTGCATTGCGCCACCAGAAACACTGGTAGTATAATTTCCTACTAATTACTAGTACATGATATAGGGGCTGGTTGTCAGTACTAATAGATGAATAGCTGTTACTGTAGTATAAGGTGTGTGGATCTCATGTCTGATCACAGTGTAATTATATTATATCAGTGATGTCAGTAACAGGGGGCGGGGCTGTGACTACCTCTCAGACATGATATAGAGGCTGGTTGTCAGTACTAATAGATGAATAGCTGTTACTGTAGTATAAGGTGTGTGGATCTTACGTCTGATCACAGTGTAATTTTATTATATCAGTGATGTCAGTAACAGGGGGCGGGGCTGTGACTACCTCTCAGACATGATATAGAGGCTGGCTGTCAGTACTAATAGATGAATAGCTGTTACTGTAGTATAAGGTGTGTGGATCTTATGTCTGATCACAGTGTAATTATATTATATCAGTGATGTCAGTAACAGAGGGCGGGGCTGTGACTACCTCTCAGACATGATATAGAGGCTGGTTGTCAGCAGTAATAGATGAATAGCTGTTACTGTAGTATAAGGTGTGTGGATCTCATGTCTGATCACAGGGTAATTATATTATATCAGTGATGTCAGTAACAGAGGCCGGGGCTGTGACTACCTCTCAGACATGATATAGAGGCTGGCTGTCAGTACTAATAGATGAATAGCTGTTACTGTAGTATAAGGTGTGTGGATCTCATGTCTGATCACAATGTAATTATATTATATCAGTGATGTCAGTAACAGGGGGCGGGGCTGTGACTACCTCTCAGACATGATATAGAGGCTGGCTGTCAGTACTAATAGATGAATAGCTGTTACTGTAGTATAAGGTGTGTGGATCTCATGTCTGATCACAGTGTAATTATATTATATGAGTGTTGTCAGTAACAGGGGGCGGGGCTGTGACTACCTCTCAGACATGATACAGAGGCCGGTTCTCAGTAGTAATAGAGGAATAGCTGTTACTGTAGTATAAGGTGTGTGGATCTCATGTCTGATCACAGTGTAATTATATTATATCAGTGATGTCAGTAACAGGGGGCGGGGCTGTGACTACCTCTCAGACATGATATAGAGGCTGGTTGTCAGCAGTAATAGATGAATAGCTGTTACTGTAGTATAAGGTGTGTGGATCTCATGTCTGATCACAATGTAATTATATTATATGAGTGATGTCAGTAACAGGGGGCGGGGCTGTGACTACCTCTCAGACATGATATAGAGGCTGGTTGTCAGCAGTAATAGATGAATAGCTGTTACTGTAGTATAAGGTGTGTGGATCTCATGTCTGATCACAATGTAATTATATTATATCAGTGATGTCAGTTACAGGGGGCGGGGCTGTGACTACCTCTCAGACATGATATAGAGGCTGGCTGTCAGTACTAATAGATGAATAGCTGTTACTGTAGTATAAGGTGTGTGGATCTCATGTCTGATCACAGTGTAATTATATTATATGAGTGTTGTCAGTAACAGGGGGCGGGGCTGTGACTACCTCTCAGACATGATATAGAGGCTGGCTGTCAGTACTAATAGATGAATAGCTGTTACTGTAGTATAAGGTGTGTGGCTCTTATGTCTGATCACAATGTAATTATATCAGTGATGTCAGTAACAGGGGGCGGGGCTGTGACTACCTCTCAGACATGATATCCGGATGAATGTGCATTGCGCCACCAGAAACACTGGTAGTATAATTTCCTACTAATTACTAGTACATGATATAGGGGCTGGTTGTCAGTACTAATAGATGAATAGCTGTTACTGTAGTATAAGGTGTGTGAATCTCATGTCTGATCACAGTGTAATTATATTATATCAGTGATGTCAGTAACAGGGGGCGGGGCTGTGACTACCTCTCAGACATGATATAGAGGCTGGCTGTCAGTACTAATAGAGGAATAGCTGTTACTGTAGTATAAGGTGTGTGAATCTCATGTCTGATCACAGTGTAATTATATTATATCAGTGATGTCAGTAACAGGGGGCGGGGTTGTGACTACCTCTCAGACATGATATAGAGGCTGGTTGTCAGTAGTAATAGATGAATAACTGTGACTGTAGTACAAGGTGTGTGGATCTCATGTCTGATCACAGTGTAATCATATTATATCAGTGATGTCACTAACAGGGGGCGGGGCTGTGACTACCTCTCAGACATGATATAGAGGCTGGTTGTCAGCAGTAATAGATGAATAGCTGTTACTGTAGTATAAGGTGTGTGGATCTCATGTCTGATCACAATGTAATTATATTATATTTGTGATGTCACTAACAGGGGGCGGGGCTGTGACTACCTCCCAGACATGATATAGAGGCTGGTTGTCAGTAGTAATAGATGAATAACTGTTACTGTAGTATAAGGTGTGTGGATCTCATGTCTGATCACAATGTAATTATATCAGTGATGTCAGTAACAGGGGGCGGGGCTGTGACTACCTCTCAGACATGATATAGAGGCTGGTTGTCAGTAGTAATAGATGAATAGCTGTTACTGTAGTATAAGGTATGTGAATCCCATGTCTGATCACAGTGTAATTATATTATATCAGTGATGTCAGTAACAGGGGGCGGGGCTGTGACTACCTCTCAGACATGATATAGAGGCTGGCTGTCAGTACTAATAGATGAATAGCTGTTACTGTAGTATAAGGTGTGTGGATCTCATGTCTGATCACAATGTAATTATATGAGTGTTGTCAGTAACAGGGGGCGGGGCTGTGACTACCTCTCAGACATGATATAGAGGCTGGTTGTCAGTAGTAATAGATGAATAGCTGTTACTGTAGTATAAGGTGTGTGGATCTCATGTCTGATCACAGTGTAATTATATCAGTGATGTCAGATACAGGGGGCGGGGCTGTGACTACCTCTCAGACATGATATAGAGGCTGGCTGTCAGTACTAATAGATGAATAGCTGTTACTGTAGCATAAGGTGTGTGAATCCCAAGTCTGATCAAAGTGTAATTCTATCTGTGACAATGTGTTGCTATAGATTTGTGCGTCTGTTATTTGTGTTCTCATCGCTGTATTAATGAGATAGAAGTAAAGTTTTCGCTCAGCGTCATCCTGATAGAAGTGATAATTCTTCATTATTCAGTGTTTCTAACATCATTCCTTGTTATCTGGAGTCTCAAAAAAAAAACAGCTGAAAGCTATAACCGCATCTCCAGTATGCAGGTTTAAAGAGACCCTCCCGCATTGCAATGATATGTGATAGAGCCCTTTAAGAGCATTGCCCACGGACCCAGCACTTCTAGGTTTGACCATGGTGACCTCTGAGCTACTCTTGAGGGTAGGCATAGCAAGCAGTAGTTGCACTGACCCATCCCTCTCCAGTGCTTGAAATGGCTGATAACAGTGTGCAATAGACTGTATAATATTTGACAGCACATATAGAAAATATGGATTGAAGTTTCTTTGAGTACCTTTGGCTGATAACAAAACACAAATGATTGCATAGAACTGTATAGCACGTTAAGAACAGACCTGCTGAGGGTGCGCTGTGGCTTTAAGTAACTGTACCCAACTTTTTGAGACGTATACATTTATGTCAAGTAAAATGATAGGATTGAGCAGATCTCCGAACTGCAAGCGAATCTCAGCAGCTATAAATACGCAGAGCGCGAGACGTTATTCCCACCCAGAGATGCTGTGAGGAACTTGCAAAACCCTGCAGAGACGAGAGAGATTCGGCTTCACAGTGTTTCTATATACTCACATCATATACACTCATTGTCCAAAAAATCCATCACCTAGAAGTTGTCAGAATCAAATGAAACTTTCTATCTGTGATTGTAACATTGATGTAAGCGATTACAGTATCAGAGCAAAAAGAGAATTTATTGCGAAAAACTGACCCCTTGAATGGAGGTTCTAGTACCCTGTTATACCACCTCTAGCTTGGATACAGGATCTGATACGGGCAGGCATGGAGGCTCTAGTACCCTGTTGTACTGCTTCTAGCTTGGATACAAGATGTGATACGGGGCATGGAGGCTCTAGTACCCTGTTATACCGCCTCTAGCTTGGATACAAGATCTGATACAGGCAGGCATGGAGGCTCTAGTACCCTGTTGTACCGCCTCTAGCTTGGATACAGGATCTGATACGGGCAGGCATGGAGGCTCTAGTACCCTGTTATACCGCCTCTAGCTTGGATACAGGATCTGATACGGGCAGGCATGGAGGCTCTAGTACCCTGTTATACCGCCTCTAGCTTGGATACAAGATCTGATACGGGCAGGCATGGGGGCTCTAGTACCCTGTTATACCGCCTCTAGCTTGGATACAAGATCTGATACGGGCAGGCATGGAGGCTCTAGTACCCTGTTGTACTGCCTCTAGCTTGGATACAAGATCTGATACGGGCAGGCATGGAGGCTCTAGTACCCTGTTATACCGCCTCTAGCTTGGATACAGGATCTGATACGGGCAGGCATGGAGGCTCTAGTACCCTGTTATACCGCCTCTAGCTTGGATACAAGATCTGATACGGGCAGGCATGGAGGCCCTAGTACCCTGTTGTACTGCCTCTAGCTTGGATACAGGATCTGATACGGGCAGGCATGGAGGCTCTAGTACCCTGTTGTACTGCTTCTAGCTTGGATACAAGACGTGATACGGGGCATGGAGGCTCTAGTACCCTGTTGGGCCTCCTCTAGCTTGGATACAAGATGTGATACCGGTGGGCATGTAGGCTCTGGTACCCTGTTGGGCCGCCCCTAGCTTGGGTATAAGATGTGATATGGGAGGGCATGGAGGCATACAAGTTCTGTATGGTATCTTGCGGCATATTGCTCCACATTTGCTGTAATTGAGCCTTGTGCAAACTCGTTGGCTGTCAAAGTTGGCATACCAGATGTTCTATTGGCAAAAAAATCGGGCAGCCAAGTAGGCCGTGGAGGCATGGCAATGTTTTCTCTAATGTCTAATCATTTACATATCTACTTGAGATGTGATTGCATGCCGAGCTTTGCAGCACAACAACAACTCCTTCTAGGTGTTTGATTTAAAGTGTATATATTCTATAATTTGACCTGGTGACATGCTGTACCGAGGTCCATGTGTTATGACATCACACAGTGGATGGTGCGTTCCCTATAAAATCATATACAATATTCAACTAAATAGCATCATTATGGACAGAGAATTATGTCATCAGACCTTCACCTTGTATACGTATACAGTAGAAAAATTACCAGAAAACTGTATATGGTGCTCACAAAATGCTTGGGGTGGCACGTTCGCTTTGCCCTATGGCCCCCTGTGTCCTATCTGCAATTCTGAGGTCAGGATGCAAAAAGTGGTAAGCACCATTTCTTTCCAATAGGCTATGGGGTGCTTTATGTACTAAACCCAATTTGATACTATACATTGGTTTGGTTCATATTACAAGTGAAGAGAAGAAGCCTGGAGCATCTCACAAGATGGATTATTATCAGCAGTATTACAGGTGAGTGTTGAAGTCACTGGCAACCAAGTACTGATAGGCAGAAATCTATTGTCTTGTATTATATGTTTCAGGCCCTTATTGGCCCTTCTGCAGATAGAGAGACGAGATGAGCAGGACATGGTGTTACATGTTGCTTCTCCTATAATTGATGTGTTGATGTTGTCCTTGTTACTTTAACCCCAATATAATAACATGACATGAGCTTCATAGATGTTCAGATCATCGAGCTGATGATGGGTAAGTCAGTGCTACATACGGTAGTCAGGGACCTTGCCCTTGCCCTATACTTATCCCAGGCCTCTCTTCCTACAAATTTAAGGGCCCATTCACACGGCAATTTTTCCCGCAGATGTGCTGTCCATGTATTTCATGGACAGCACATGGACTATTAGACTCTTCACATGTATTCATATGGACTGATGGTCCATGTGAAAAAAATCACAGCATGTCCCATTTTGGTCTATTTCATGGTTGAAAGTAGAACATGTAAATGTGCAATGTCCTGTACATCGGACCATACATAGATGTGACTGCTATGACACAATGGTCAGTTAGCAAAGACCGGTGGGGCTCGCTATGCTGTTAACGTAACATGCCAAAGGTCATGTTGGCAACTGCTACATGTGGGATTTGGAGGTAAGTGAATAAAAAACACAGAGTGCTGGTTCCTGCAAAGACACGTGATCATTTTACATTGAGACCAGAATTTTGGATTAAAATACATATGAGACAATGGCAATGATATAAATTTAACATTTCCCTACCCAAGACTACCAGGTATGTATACTTTAAACACTTTACTGCTCTAGACCAGTGGTTTTCAATCTTTTTCAGCCCAGAGCCCCCTTAAAATAATGGGAGGGTGGCTAGCACCCCCCAAGGCTTACTAGTTTAAACCCAGTCAAAGTTCAAGATGTCCAAAGGCGTTTCTTCCACATCAGCAGCCATCTGGTCAATTCTTCTTGAAACTCTCATTACTCAAAGGAATCAATTTCACCATGGCACAATCGTCAGGCCCCAGCATAGTTCTGACAATCTTTTTAACTGTGGGTAACACAAGTGTTTCCCCAATAGTATGTGATTTGCCACATTGCGCTATTAATAAAGAGACTTTATAGGAAGCAATGAGGCCTTTGTCAGCATCGATTTCCAAATAGCTTGCCTACAGTGCTGCGGTTCTCAAACTTTAACTTTAAACCTTGGAGAAATTAAATAGGCTTACTCACTTTGTCTGAATGCATTTTTGCAAGGGAATCACTCAGTCTCGAAGGCTTCATAGATTTATTCGAAAATGCCATTTCACAAATGAAGCACAAGTGAAGCTGTCCGTTTGTAGAAAAAGGGATGAATCCATATTTCAAGTATTCATTTGAATATTGACGGTATTTCTTCTTCTCGGCCATTTTTATAAAGCATGCTTCAAGAATGCACTGCTTATGTCCCTCTATCATATAATGATGTATGACTTTTATAACTCCATGACTCCGCTACAGATCAATCACACTAGATAACCTAAAGAACAACCTAACCCGCTGTATTCCATAATGCCGCTGATTGGCTGGAACTTTCAATTGTGTGGGTCTCTGGGAGTTGTAGTTTATATCAGTGTTCTAAAAAGACACTTGGCATCCACTAAGACTACAACTCCCAGAGATCCACACAAGTGAAAGTTTGAAGTGGTTCCAGCCAATCAGCGGCATTATGGAATATAGCGGGTTAGGTTGTGCTGTAGGTTATTCAGTAGTATAAAGTGTGATTGATCTGTAGCGCAGTTAGGGAGTTATAAAAGTCATACATTATATGATAGAGGCTCGCAGCCTGCACACAACTCCCATTACATGTAAGTGATTCATATGGAAATAACTGCCTCGGTTTTCGTCAGTTTCGGAATTCACCAATTGGTTTCGGCCAAATTATTGACGAAAACTGAGGTATCACTACAAATCTTTAGAAAAATGTAGTTACTACAAGGGGCTGCTGATAAGTCTTTGGCTGTACCCAGAAAGAAACAAGATAGGAAGATGAAACTTTACATTTCTTCCACATCCTCTCCACTGATGCCAACACACTTCTTACATTGGTATTCCAAGTTCTGTAAGCCTTGCAAAAAGAAGGATTTCGGTTGTGCCTCAAACCAGTCATTCGTAGCAGCCATGGCATCAGAAATGGTGTAAAATTTTGTACCCTTAAGGTATTTCTTCAGGTTTGGAAACAGATGATGGTCGGAGGGAGCTAGATCTGGTGAATAAGGTGGGTGGTCAACCAGGTGAAAGCCTAGCTCCACCAGTTTTGCCGTGCAGTGTGAGCGGAGGCATTATTTTGCAAGAACAAGATTCCTTTGGACAACTTGCCGCACCTTTTGGCCTTCAGAGCTGCCTTCAATTGGTCCAAAAGTTCCATGTAATGCCTTGCATTGATGGTGGAACCATTGTGAAGGTAGTCCACTAGCAGCACGCCCTCCTTATCCCAGAACACAGACGTCATCATCATAGTGGCTGATTTTTGCACCCTGAACTTCTTTGGGCGAGGAGAACCACCGTGCCTCCACTCTTCTGACTGCTCCTTGGTTTCAGGGTCATACAAATAATTCCAGGTCTCATCCATAGTGACCAGTCGGTCCAGGAAGTTCTTATCAGTCCGGAAACGCTGACAAATAGACCGGGAAGTTTTCACTCGCATGCTTTTCTGATCTGTTGTCAGACATTTGGGGACCCACTTTGCAGATCGCTTCTTCATGTTCAAAGGGTTATGGATAATGACACAAACACCTTCACGAGAAATCCCCATGATGTCCGCTGTTCCTTTAGCTGAAATTAGCAGATTCTCCAGTATGAGGTTGTGCACAGCATCGACGATCTCCGGAACAACAACCTCTATCGGTCGTCCAGGACGTTCCTCATCATTGGTGCTGCTGAAGTGGCCCGTTTAAAATTTGGCAACCCAGTTCTTAACGGTAGAATATGAAGGGCATTGATCCCCCAATGTCTGCGACATATCACCATGAATATCCGCCGCGGACTTTCCTTGCAGAAACAAGAATTTTATCCCTCCCCTACTCTCATTTGCTGTGAATATCACCTTAGACTCCGACATTTTGTTTTCCCTAGATCACTGTAGCCGTAAGCTACAAACACAACATTTTGAAAAGATATATTAGACACATAAGGCTTTCATGAGATGTAACCTTTGTTACCATAGAAAGAAAAAAACAACACAAAGCCAAAGACTTATCAGCAGCTCCTTGTAGATGAAAAAAATCAACAAAGCAAACGCAGAGTGCCCCCCTACCACCCTCTTTATGTTCCAACACCCCCCTGCCACCCCTCGTTAACTTATCGTTTGGTTTAAACAGCAATTGTTCAATTTTTCATATTCAATTATACAGCGAATGTGAAAGACTGAACGATACTCATTTGAACGAGCCAACAATGCATCTGTCTGTATAAACAGGCTGCATGAAAGCGAATAAGCTAGCGATGACGTCATTCGCTCTTTCAAACGACAATCGTCTCATCTAAAAGGATCCTTAGTTGGCAAGGTATACAGAAGGCACTATTAATGTGGACATTGATGGCGTTGTTAACAAAGGCGGTTTGGCTATTGTTACATGAGTTCTCTGCACTGCACAGCAGCATGTGATAGCATTATTTATATGTATTATTTTGCAGTGTTACTTTTGTATATTGTTTGTTTAACATGAACTTTACAATGATGGCCCAGCTGCCTATTAAATGCCTGTGTGTCTATTTGTATGTGTGCACACCGCATATTGAATTCCCCCCGACAAAACATGACCCTGGTCTTAGGATTTGTCCCTATGGTACTGAGAATAGGGCTGATCCCCCTGCACTGTGACAGCCCCTCAGATATTTGTAGGCAGCTATTAAGTCTCCTCTCAGCCTTCTTTTTTGCAAGCTAAACATTCCCAGATCCTTTAACCGTTCCTAATAGGACATGATTTACAGACCGCTCACCATCCCGGTAGCTCTTCTCTCAACTTGTTCAAGTTTATCAATGTCTTTTTTAAATTGGCATCCCCAGAACTGGACACATTAACCCAAATGAGATAATTCCAGATAAGATAATTATTTCACGTAATCTCTGGACTCTATACTTTGTCCTAATACATCGCAGAATTGTGTTTGTCTGCTGCATCACACTGTTGACTCATGTTCAGTCTGATTTCTCAGTATACCCAAAACTTTTGTCACATGTGCTGCTGCTTAGCCCAATTCCTCTCATTCTGTATGTGCTTTTTTTCATTTTTCTTGCCCAGATGTAGGACTTTGCATTTTCCTTGTTAAATACCATTCTGTTAGTTGCCACCCACTGTTCCAGTTTGTCTAGAATATTTTTGAATACTCTCTCTCTCTTCCCTAGTGTTAGCGATCCCTCCTAGCTTTGTATTGTCAGCACATTTGATCAATTTCCCCTCAGTTCTCCCATCTAGATCATTTATAAAAATGTTGACCAACACTGGGCCTAGGACAGAGCCTTGTGGTACCCCACTTGATACATTCTTCCACTTGGATGTGCAGCCATTTATGACCACTCTTTGAGTACGATCACTCAGCCAGTTGTGAATCCACCTAACAGTTGCCTTGTCAATCCCATATTTGATTACTTTTTCAATAAGTATGGTATGAGATACTTTGTCAAATGCTTTACTAAGGTCAAGATATACTATATCCACCGCATTTCCCTGAAAGGTGATTCTGTCAAAGAAGGAAATTAGATTAGTCTGGCATGACTTGTTTGTTACAAACCCATGCTTGCTCTGGTTAATTACTCCATTCTCATCCAAGTACTTGCATACATGCTGTTTAATAATTTGTCCAAAGTCAGTTACACGCCTCAGCACAGGTTCAACAGAAGCAAAGGGCAAAATGAAGCAGCAACATTCACCTCTCACCTGGGCTCATATGCTACAGAAGATGGCATTTCCTGATAAATAACATCCAGTCCCAGTATTGTCACTGATCGCCTCAGAATAAAAATGCACCTGATTATTGCCCAAATTCTCGCTGAAATGGCAAATTTATGCAATAATTGTCCTGTTTACACGCGGCCGCTTGACAGTTCACTGAGCCAGAAATGGCTCACCTGTTGGAGCTACTTAGTTTAAAACATAAGTAAAAACTACACTAGTGTCGGGTCATGTAAGCAGAAGCCGCTCAATCTTTGAGCGACCCTTGTTTATTACGAATGGAGGTGGACAGCCGGAGCAATCCCTGGCCGCTCCCCCTCTATTGACTTGAATGATTATCACTCGGGTGTAAAACACAGAAACAAAAAATGGACTGTAGTTCATGGGACAGCAAATGGGCACTTATGAAACCGACAGTCATCCTTTGTAAAGGTAACAAGGGCACATTCACAAAACTGTATTTTGGTCCATGTGAGCCCTTCATAAGGCTATTCAAATGAACAACTTTTCACATTGTCCTTGTGAAGAAAAAAAAATCATTGCTGTATATCCTATGCTCATTCATTTTCAGAGACAGGAATAGGACTTACAATGTGCAGGGCCTATGGAGATCAAAGAGCACAAGGATGGGTGTCCAAGTGCTATCCAATGCCAGTTGCGCCAGAGTGAATCCGGTCTAAGAAACAGTTTAGCATCTAATATAACTACTATAATCCAGCCTCTATCTATAGGAATATAAGTACTATAATACTTCCCCCCATGTACAAGAATATAACTACTATAATACTGCTCCCTATGTACAAGAATATAACTACTATAATACTTCCCCCTATGTACAAGAATATAACTACCATAATACTGCCTCCTATGTACAAGAATATAACTACTATAATACTGCCCCCTATGTACAAGAATATAACTACTATAATACTGCCCCCTATGTACAAGAATATAACTACTATAATACTGCTCCTATGTACAAGAATATAACTACCATAATACTGCCTCCCGTGTACAAGAATATAACTACTATAATACTGCTCCTATGTACAAGAATATAACTGCTATAATACTGCCCCCTATGTACAAGAATATAACTACTATAATACTGCCCCCTATGTACAAGAATATAACTACTATAATACTGCCCCCTATGTACAAGAATATAACTACTATAATACTGCCCCTATGTACATGAATATAACTACTATAATACTGCCTCCTATGTACAAGAATATAACTACTATAATACTGCCCCCTATGTACAAGAATATAACTACTATAATACCGCCCCCTGTGTACAAGAATATAACTGCTATAATACTTCCTTCTATGTACAAGAATATAACTACTATAATACTGACCCCTATGTACAAGAATATAACTACTATAATACTGCCCCCTATGTACAAGAATATAACTACTATAATACTGCCTCCTATGTACAAGAATATAACTACTATAATACTGCCCCTATGTACAAGAATATAACTACTATAATACTGCCTCCTATGTACAAGAATATAACTACTATAATACTGCCCCCTATGTACAAGAATATAACTACTATAATACTGCCTCCAATGTACAAGAATATAACTACTATAATACTGCCCTCATGTACAAGAATATAACTACTATAATACTGCCCCCTATGTACAAGAATATAACTACAATAATACTGCCTCCTATGTACAAGAATATAACTACTATAATACTGCCCTCATGTACAAGAATATAACTACTATAATACTGCCCGTATGTACAAGAATATAACTACTATAATACTGACCCCATGTTCAAGAATATAACTACTATAATACTGCTCCTCTATGTACAAGAATATAACTACTATAATACAACCCCCTATGTACAAGAATATAACTACTATAATACTGCCCCCTATGTACAAGAATATAACTACTATAATACTGCCCCCTATGTTCAAGAATAGAACTACTATAATACTGCCCTCATGTACAAGAATAGAACTACTATAATACTGCCCCCTATATACAAGAATATAGCTACTATAATACTGCCCCCTATGTACAAGAATATAACTACTATAATACTGCCCCCTATGTACAAGAATATAACTACTATAATACTGCCCCCTATGTACAAGAATATAACTACTATAATACTGCCCCCA
This sequence comes from Eleutherodactylus coqui, assembly GCF_035609145.1. Taxonomy (NCBI): domain Eukaryota; kingdom Metazoa; phylum Chordata; class Amphibia; order Anura; family Eleutherodactylidae; genus Eleutherodactylus; species Eleutherodactylus coqui. The sequence continues at coordinate 114,893,536 of NC_089848.1, forward strand.
TGTACAAGAATATAACTACTATAATACTGCCCCCTATGTACAGCAATATAACTACTATAATACTGCCCACTATGTACAAGGATATAACTACTATAATACTGCCTCATATGTACAAGAATATAACTACTATAATACTGCCCCCTATGTACAAGAATATAACTACTATAATACTTCCCCCTATGTACAAGAATAGAACTACTATAATACTGCCCCTATGTACAAGAATAGAACTACTATAATACTGCCCTCATGTACAAGAATAGAACTACTATAATACTGTCCCCTATGTACAAGAATAGAACTACTATAATACTGTCCCCTATGTACAAGAATAGAACTACTATAATACTGTCCCTGTGGTGGAAGTCCAGTATTTCTATATCTTGGATCGGTGGGCCTTGGCAGTAGACAGTTGTCAATTTAACATTCTATACACATATTTGCTTTCTGTCTTGCTATAAATATAATATTCTTACAATTACACAATACTATTAGGCAATGAAATATCTGTTTTTTCATAACTCTGCTGACATGGGGAAGCCAACATGAAACTTCTGTTCTCAAAACGCTGACAAGATAATATATAGTATAAACACGTTACATTTTCCATCTGTTTGCAATTTTGGAGGACAGTTAACTCAGACATGAACAACCGCAGCTACCGCAGAAATTACCCAAGCAATTTTACTGGAAACGTATGCAAATAACATGGGAGGTTTGTGCAATTTATAGTTCATGATGTACCATCCAATCATATCGAAGGAACCCCACGTGGCTCCAAGACAACCCACTCATTTCATCCACCACCTGATGGCCAATCACAGATGACCGGAGGATGGAAGAATTACAAGATGCTTATCCAATAATTAAACAATACGTTGTATCTATGTAATCTTTGACCTGCCCAGATGGGCGGATGTGTTAAACTCTTAAAATAGGCTACACGCCGATCATTAAAGTTAGAATTGAGGAAGCTATGCATGCTGAACCTCGTGTCAGTGTGAAAAACTTCTTATGCGCATTATCAATTCAGAATTAATATGGAAGGGTGTAAACATTCCAAATTGAGTAAGCCGTGATTCCGCAAAGGAATTCTACGACAGTGGTGGCCCGTACGGGGACTGTGATCGATAGGCTCCGAAGAAATCGGACACAAGGCACGGACATGGACAACCTTGGACTTAGGGGGCCCACCAAATACACGGTAAGATAAATTAATTATCTATACCTGTGTGGCTAACTCCGGGCTTGCCTATGTGCCGTGCCAGGCCGATAGATTTGGAGACGCACGACGACAGGTACTTCTTTAAGTCTCGATCACATGATAAGAACCTGTCATAAGATATAAAGGAATGTTTACATGCCTGTCGTTTTGAGAGTACTGGTCGGTTGGCAAGGTCAGTGAATTGCTTTAAGGGAGAGGAAGTCCCCGCAGGGGCCCCCTGCTCGGGTCAGGTTTGGAGTCTAAAACCTTAGAGTCAGGGGGACCTGACGGGGTAGTTTGACTAGGAGGTCTTGCTCGGGTCAGGTTTGGTGTCTAAAACCTTATAGTCAGGAAACGGTCAAACGTCTGGACAGGCACCTCTGCTCCGGTAAAGTCTGGTAAAAGATCTAGGACAGAGGGGCTGCCAGACAGTATCCCGAGGGGCAGTTTAGACCAAACCAGCCGTACTGGTGCTCCGTCTAATTGTCTGTCTATTTGTGTGTGTCCACAAATATTTGTTTATTGTTTAAATGTCCACGAGTAGATCCCTCCGTCTGAGGGTAGATTGATAAACTGTGTAGCGACAGAAATGCTAGAGACTCTAGGGCGGGGCATACTGTGTCCGGCGTCTGAGGAGACTTCTATAATCATGAATTTGGCAGCCATGATTGAAATTGAAAGGCAGCAAACAATGAGCCAAGGTTAATTCTTACACCCTCCAGAAAAGTGTCAGAGGGGTGGAGAGTCAAGTTATCATTGATTAATCAAGCAATCTTTCTGTGTGTCCTACCTGTCCGTTATATAGGAATAGTTTGTTTGTCTGTCATATAGAAGTAGTATCAGTCCTGCTCAACTGTGCCCGTAATTGTTTAGAGAGGGAAAAAAAAGCTGCTAACTTCATTTAAAAAGAGGAAGTGGAACTCTTAATAGAAGCGGAGCAATTCTTGTGCTGTAACATTTGTTAGTTATTTAACTAATATTGGATGTTAAAACTACTAGTATGTCTTGTTATGTAATCTAATCTAATCTTTGTGATACGCCCGTCATAAATGTAAAAAGTTATATGCCACTCACATCCTGAGGGGGCTCTTAAGAATACAGACTGCGTAGCCCACCATGCCCACAAGAAAATACATCTATGTTTGCCAAGTCCCCAACAGCGTACATGTTAGCAGACCCCCCTCCCCAATTCAATTGTAACCACATACAATGTTAGGTGGTCACCGCTGTGACAGTAGTTACAACATAATATATGTGATTTATGCATTAGACGTTAGAATTTCCCTAAGAGACTTAAAAAGAGGAAGTTACTTGCCCTGTAGTCCCAGCACAAGTAACGTATATTCACAGACAATATAAAATAAATAAATAAACTACAGGGAGTAAGAGACGGTAGAGAAGCTAAGGAATAGGAAACAAGCAGGTAACGATAAGGCCAGGTATCCACAGGAGGAACGGGGCAGATTGATCCGTAATTTGTAAAATGTAAATTGTGTGGTGCATAAGACTTTATCTTTATTGAGTTGTGATGTGTACCCAAGGACTGCCAAACATTGAATGAGGGAATAAGGAAGTAAGTGATTAGCCACACTCAGAGGGGTGGAGCTAGATGATGCAAGAACACGTCTCTTATCCAAGGAGGGGGTAAGAATCATAGATAGCCAGAAGAAAAAGTTTTGTTTTTTCTCCTGTCCCAAACTCAGCTTTCCACGGTTCCTGACAAATTATGGGACACCCACAAGACAGGCATAGGGAAATTGAATGTATCGACCATGATAATATATACGAGACCCAGATACACACCCCTGGGTCAAACAGTATCCCCCTAGTTTATAAAAAAAAAAAAAAGGGGGTGAAGGGTCAGCCACACATGTTAGGTGCTGTGTGCTGACGCTTTGGAAAAAACTGTGCTGTGTGCTGACGCTTTGGAAAAAACTGCCAACCGGCCACAATTTCACTGTTAATTTCTCTTGCAGAAGGCTGTAAGGCCTGGAGGCCTCCAAAGACTAACCAAGTTCTGCAGGCCATACCTGTACATACACCCGTTGCCAAATTCCCCACCTTTCTGGGCCTTGTTTCATACTGCCGGCCATATGACAGTAGTGACACAAAAGCACGGAGGACAACCACAGCCATGAGGGTGGATCCAGTGACTTGAGGAGCTCCCTCATCTGCTTTTGCGGTGGCAGCAGTACAGGCAATGGTTGACAAATCTTCTAAGTTGGTATTGGACTACCCCCTAGTGGTCCACACCCCAAATGACACCCAGAACATACTCATGCAAGTGCAACCCAAGCACTTATCTCTGGCCTATTAGATCCGACTACAATGTGCTCTTTCCATGCCTCCCCCAATATTGCTCTGAGCTTCCCAATGTTGTAATACCTTGAATCCGGCTACTCTTCTTTTAATCAGGTATTCCTGGGGGGAGGGGAGGCATAGGTGATTTGAGTATGGCAGATCAGCTATTTTTTTAAATAGCATTATTGTAGTGATGTACACACTGTTAGTGATGCATATTTTGAGTTTTCTTTTGTAGATGGTATCAGGGTGAGGATTGATGATTCCGAACCAGATATGCAGAGGTCACACAACAAGATGTCCTAAACGCAGAAGCTCTGCCTCCGCATGTCTCAGGGCAAGAAGCGGAACCGGAGGCCCTCACTGAGGCGTGTGGAGTGGTAGAAGGTAAGTCGGCAACTTTTTACACTGACTCCTGGAATGCATTTGGCATAGCTCATGATTATGGCCCAATATGGAAGGCCAGACAGCTTGTTATCTCAGTAGGACAGCCAATTAAGAATGGTGCAGCGGTGCAGAGTCTCATGGAAACCCTACTACTATTACCTGGCAATGGAGAATCCACACCGATTTCTACAACGGAGAAGCAAGAGATGACACCCTCGCCGACAACACAGCAAAGGTAGCGGCCCTCAAGCCGTGGAAGAAAGAAGAATAGATACTGACAGCATGAGTCAGTGATAAGACTTTGGACTTTGATAAAACCTTTGGACTTTGATAAAACGTTTGGACTTTGATAAAACCTTTGGACTTTGATAAAAACTTTGGACTTTGATAAAACCTTTGGACTGTGATAAAAACTTTGGACTTTGATAAAACCTTTGGACTGTGATAAAACCTTTGGACTTTGATAAAACCTTTGGACTGTGATAAAACCTTTGGACTTTGATATGTCAAGGACTTTACAGTTACAAGTCAACGAGGAAAGAAAGCAGATGGGCTAAAAGACGGGAGCGACAGAACAGGATGGCGTATGGCGAACAATTAACAGAACTTGCCTACAGAGGTCCCTGTCCCCCATGATGGCCCAACTGGTACACAGAATCAAAAGCAGCGATGACGGCGACACTGAACAAGAATGGGTGACACCTAGGTTCTCTGTAGCTGCTGCATCATTTGTCCAGTTAGCATGATCTTTGCCATATGCGAGTCCGGACAGAAGTAAGGTGGCCATATAACACTTGCCTTGACCACTCTACGCATTTCAGAGATTGCCAATTTGACCACATTCAGCTCACACCTGTTGGGGAGTATGAATATGTGCTTGTTGTTGCTCGAGTCTTTTTCAGGTTGGAGGCCCACCCGGATACTAAGGTAAATGAGCAGATAACCACACAGGGGCTCATGAATGAGGTAATCTGCAGATACGGGGTACCGGAAGGGAATGAGGTAAACGAAGGTACACAGGTGTTCTCTTCCAGACTCAGAGGCAGACACTGGGACACATATCTTGCAGCCTGGGGATTGGGTGCGCATCAAGAAGTTCCCCAGGAAGCACCCTCCTGAGCCCCGATTTGATGGCCCCTACCAGGTGCTTCTGACTACTGCCACAGCTGTGAAACTAGCCGAAAGACTTACATGGATCCATCCATGCTTCACACTGTAAGAAAGCTTCAGATCCGGGAGACCAGTCTTAGTTGTGCCAAGGACATTACTCTGGATAGGGCTAGTGAGAGAGGAGGGTGGCAACTGGAATCCTTAGTCGGAAGGATATGGGGGTATGGTTACCTTCTAGTATAACTCGTTCAATGCTCAAGTAGCCGCATATTCCTTCGACTATTGTACTGTGGTCCCGTGTCCTGAACTTAGAATGTTGCTTGGTTTTAATGCGGTTTTTTCATTAACCATGGGAGATCCAAGCCCGGGGGACGGGGGGACTTACAGTCTGGGGACATACCGGTACGGGAGGACAGGTCCCTTAGGGAAGTTAAAAATAAGGGGTATGGTAGATGCAGCCGAATGGAAGCCTTCACTTAGTCCCATGCCCATAATTAACCCCCTCCGCCGTAAGATAAAGACCTTGACGAACATGATGATCATAGCCGACCCTACCTTTTGAGGACACCTTGACAGTAGCGACTGGCTACTCTGACCAGAATCTCTGGTTGGAGTTGATGAGGTACAATGCTAACAGGAGCAACAAGTCTAACTGTTGCGTGTGCGGTAGTGCCCGACTACACTCGGGGATGGTCCCCCTAGATCTCCCTGTAGATGCTGAAGAGTGGTTTATTAGTCTCTTCACGAACATTTCCGCTAATTACACTGTCCGTGAGAAATGGAAGAAGGAATACTCTATAACTACTTAATTGTTTTGCACCGGAGAGAGTATTACTGACTACCCTGGAAACTACACCTGCCAGGCAATTAGGCAGGGTAGAGGGAGATTTTTGGGGAACTCATCAATATTTCCCTTGTTTAAAAAAGATGAAGAGCCAGTTCCGATAATGCCAACCACATACGCTACCAAAGAAAAGGAGAAATGTACTAGTACTGTGCCTGCCCCGATCTCCTAAGATGGATTGTCAGTGGAATTCCCATTTGCCAAGGGATAGTGCAGAAGACCTTAGGTTCCGGCGAGGGCACACCCTGTGGGGTGTTAACTTGTACAGATAGAGGGTATGGATGCCCGGAAATGAGCCCAGGGAATCCATGGCCTCCCTCTGAGGTGAGGTAGGGATCCCCCCCCCCTTAGGAGTAGGGACTTACGGGCAGTGGGGAAACCCTGACGCAAGGGTGAGGCGAACTGGACGTGTTCACCATTAGGACTATCTCCAGGAGGGACATTGGTGTGGGTGAAGATTAAGGAGTCCCACGCCGTGCGTACCTGTGCACGCTACTAGTATTGTAACATTATGCTAGAGCGAGAAGAGAGACCCCTGGTGATAGTTTTGACCCACACATGTACGTTGACGTCATAAGACAGCCAAGGGGGGTACCTGACGAGTTTTTTAAAAAATTTTCCTGATTTATTATGGTAAATAAATGTTGACCAGATTAATTATGTTTATTATAATTAACAGCGGTTTATAAATTATACTAGAGACGCCTTATAGGGACTAGTCGACCAATAGGACCTACCTCGACTATGACTTTTCAAAATAGAATGGCACTAGGTACGATTTTAGCCAAAAAAGGGAGTGTCTGTAAGATGATAGGGGAGACTTGTACCTACATTCCAGACAAAACGTGACCCGCAGGTAAAACCGCAGTTGCCATTAAGAAGCTGACCGCACTAACTAAAAAGAGCTAACCTTAGTCTGGTTTCCTCAGTAAGGTACCTAACGGGAGAAGGGAAAAATATATATAAAATAAGTTTTGAAACATTGTGTATTTAGAACACTGTGATAGGTTTTTGCTAAGATTTTGCTTTATTTTATCTGCAGTGCACTCTGCTTATGTCCACGCAACATGCCGGTGTTACAACGCCCCTGGTCCTGTTACCTTGCCGCCTCTGGAAAAGGGAAGTGGGAATAATCAGCTTGTAGCTCTTTCCTTCCAGACTAATATATATGATCATGCACTTACTAATGAGACAGGGGTTCAGTCATGTTGATCAGTTATTAGATAGTCCTGATTTTGCATTTTTGTTGATGAATCGAGGTAACGTCAAGAAGGCGGGGTTCTATACAAGTTATGCAGTGTTTACCTGAGATAGTGAAAGTCGCACCTCTCCTAACCTGATTATATTTGTCACCTTTATAGTCATCCTAATTTCTGTCTGTTGTTGCATACAGTGTATTCCGACCCTGATGACTGCCTGGTCCACCTGTCCCACTACGACGTCCAACAAAAAGCCCACTGTCAGCGCAACCGTCGTCATCATGGATCCAGAATGTGATGATGTCGAACCATCCTATACCCCCATGACAGCAATAGCTCCAGTGTACAACACAATGCGAGTCTAGGGTCAGCGGTGGGGGATTGGGGTGGGACGGAGCAGGGCGAGTTTAGTGAAACAGATAGTTTCAAGGGGGGTCTGTGGTGGAAGTCCAGTATTTCTATATCTTGGATCGGTGGGCCTTGGCAGTAGACAGTTGTCAATTTAACATTCTATACACATATTTGCTTTCTGTCTTGCTATAAATATAATATTCTTACAATTACACAATACTATTAGGCAATGAAATATCTGTTTTTTCATAACTCTGCTGACATGGGGAAGCCAACATGAAACTTCTGTTCTCAAAACGCTGACAAGATAATATATAGTATAAACACGTTACATTTTCCATCTGTTTGCAATTTTGGAGGACAGTTAACTCAGACATGGACAACCGCAGCTACCGCAGAAATTACCCAAGCAATTTTACTGGAAACGTATGCAAATAACATGGGAGGTTTGTGCAATTTATAGTTCATGATGTACCATCCAATCATATCGAAGGAACCCCACGTGGCTCCAAGACAACCCACTCATTTCATCCACCACCTGATGGCCAATCACAGATGACCGGAGGATGGAAGAATTGCAAGATGCTTATCCAATAATTAAACAATACGTTGTATCTATGTAATCTTTGACCTGCCCAGATGGGCGGATGTGTTAAACTCTTAAAATAGGCTACACGCCGATCATTAAAGTTAGAATTGAGGAAGCTATGCATGCTGAACCTCGTGTCAGTGTGAAAAACTTCTTATGCGCATTATCAATTCAGAATTAATATGGAAGGGTGTAAACATTCCAAATTGAGTAAGCCGTGATTCCGCAAAGGAATTCTACGACATCCCCTATGTACAAGAATAGAACTACTATAATACTGTCCCCTATGTACAAGAATAGAACTACTATAATACTGTCCCCTATGTACAAGAATATAACTACTATAACACTGTACCCTATGTACAGCAATATAACTACTATAATACTGCCCCCTATATACAAGAATATAGCTACTATAATACTGCCCCCTATATATAAGAATATAACTACTATAATACTGCCCCCTATGTACAGCAATATAACTACTATAATACTGCCCACTATGTACAAGGATATAACTACTATAATACTGCCTCCTATGTACAAGAATATAACTACTATAATACTGTACCCTATGTACAAGAATATAACTACTATAATACTGTCCCCTATGTACAAGAATATAACTACTATAATACTGCCTCCTATGTAGAAGATTATAACTACTATAATACTGCCCCTATGTACAAGAATATAACTACTATAATACTGCCCCTATGTACAAGAATATAACTACTATAATACTGCTCCCTATGTACAAGAATATAACTACTATAATACTGCCTCCTATGTACAAGAATATAACTACTATAATACTGCCCCCTATGTACAAGTATATAACTACTATAATACTGCCCCCTATGTACAAGTATATAACTACTATAATACTGCCCCCTATGTACAAGTATATAACTACTATAATACTGCCCCCTATGTACAAGAATATAACTACTATAATACTGCCCCCATGTACAAGAATATAACTACTATAATACTGTCCTCTATGTACAAGAATATAACTACTATAATACTGCCCCCTATGTACAAGCATATAACTACTTTAATACTGGCCCCTATGTACAAGAATATAACTACTATAATACTGCCTCCTATATACAAGAATATAACTACTATAATACTGCCCCCTATGTACAAGAATATAACTACTATAATACTGTCCTCTATGTACAAGAATATAACTACTATAATACTGCCCCCTTTGTACGAGAATATACTGTAAGTTAATAATACTGCTCCTATGTATACTCATCCCTTATTATGAAACGTCGAATAACCAGTCAGTGCCTGTGACTAAACCCCCTCCCCCACCTGTGCTTATTTAGATGTGACTTGCCTATAAACTGGATGAAGTAACGCTGGATAAAAAGGGATGGGAACAATCGTTTAGCGACAGCACAATAACCTCAGAAGTCTCAGCGAGAAATCTATATAAGACGCTATTAAGACTAATACAAAGGAGGCACAATAGAAGAGAAGTATTACATTTGGGAGAACGGTTCTGTTCTGATTACTCCGCAGGCCGCCCAGATGATGAAAAGGGCTGCGCAGAATAGCTCAGTGTGAGCACTACAGATAATAGGGTTATATATAAATATACACTGAGTGGAGGAGGAGGGAGCCATGAATAGAGTTTTATAGCTGGGATATGTAACCATTCTGATATAAAAGTGCATAATACTACCAGTACACAAGAAAAGAGACACCCACAGGCTGGCCCAGTAGAGTCGAGAGAGTTAAAGGGTAACTCCACCAAAAGTATTTAACTATTTAAAGTTCCCTATTGCTTTGTCATCATGTGGTGGGTTCACCTTTGATTTGTAGAATTCACCACCCTCACATCAATGACACTAAATCATCCCCTTATGTTGACAACCATCTTCCTGGTCATAAAAGGGAGGTAAAACGAAAAAAAAAAAGGTATGGTACCGTGTTAGCCAGTAGAGCAAAATGTGATTGTTCCCAGCATGAGAAACCACGTAATCTTGTAGATATGATACCTTTTAATAGCTAACAAAAATACATGATGTTATAGCAAGCTTTTGGACCTCCAAGGATCCTTTCTCAGGCATAATGAAACAGATGTGGATGTGGCATATATATATATACAAATGTACACACATGAAAAGGCACAGACAAAGCGAGACTAATTTACACTTAAAACAATACCAGACAAGATGAGCAGAGATGTAATTACTTAATCAGTCCACTGGTAAGAAATGTGACAGTTCAATGATCTCTAAATTGGTGTTAGGGGTCACAGGCCTGTGTGTTAGCTCTCCTTCAGACCTGCAGATAAGGAAGATGGAACAATACCTCTGCAGCGCCACCCCTTGGAAGGCAGCATTCCTTCAAATCAATGTATGACTTTTTACCAAGTCTGTAAAACAATAATTGGGAATAGCACCCCTTCTGGTGCTCTCCTTGGGGCAAGCCCTTCAGATATACAGCATCAATCTCTACAGTGCAAAGCTGGGGGTGTCATTTAGTGATGAGCAACTGGTCAAACCGGATGTGAAAACTGATCCCCTCTGCTGTTACTTTCAGATGAGCCTCTTGAGCTATTACTTGTCGGCCTCTGGTGATAGGGCCCTCAGTTTCAGCTGTACCCATTGCACACCTATATTTCTGCCTGTATGCTTAATTAGTATTACCTGTGGCTGGTACTGCACACTTCGAGGGAATGCAGGATGATAAAGCGCGCTGTTATCTCTCAGGTAACCAGCATTTGTCATAGATATACAATGTATCTCTATGTGCTGAGTGGAGGAGAATATGTTGTATCAATGCAGGCTGTAAATGCTCATTATATTCATATTCACCAGCTACAGCATTGCAGTAGTGGCTCACCCCACCTCATCCTCAGCCGCTCCCCACGTCTCTGGTCAGATATAATTACAGGAGGTCAGCGCTATGGTATTGTCAGGGCAGTGATATCTCAGCCATAAGGAAAAGCTGGACATCTCTTCCCTCGATATCAAGCTGCAGCACAGATGGACCCAGCATGGTATGTCTACACTGGGCATCTTGACACCAATTATCCTGTGTGTGATCTCTCAGGCACTGACTTCGTCAGCAGGAAATGTGTTTAATTGGCTCAGACTGTAAAATATATTAAGACTTATTGAAGAGTTCAACCTAAGGACTGAAAAAACTGTCAGATGGTGCAAAACTGGAGAATTTATGTGATATATCTGGTACCATACCAGCCTTACTGGTCTCATATTACATCCTAGGCACTGCTACCATACCTGCCTTACTGGTCTCATATTACATCCTGGGAACTGGTACCATACCAGCCTTACTGGTCTCATATTACACCCTAGGCACTGCTACCATACCTGCCTTACTGGTCTCATATTACATCCTGGGAACTGGTACCATACCAGCCTTACTGGTCTCATATTACACCCTGGGCACTGGTACCATACCAGCCTTACTGGTCTCATATTACATCTTAGGCACTAGTACTATAGCAGCCTTACTGGTCTCATTATTATATTACTGTCATTGGTATAATAACAGACTTACTGGTGGTACTTGAGCGTGTTATTATTGTCACTTTATAGCTTATGGTAAATGCTGGTAATGAGCCCCTATCAGTTTCTGACCTGTAGACATGTATCACTTAGCCTGGGTTCCCACACAGCAGAATCCCGGGCGGAAATCTCGCGGTTTCGCCGCAGCGAAAAACCGTGAGATTTCCGCTGGGAGAAGCGCTGCTTCAAAACCCGCGGCACTTAGCCGCGGGTTTTGAAGCAGCCCGGCCGCTCGCTCTTTCCCTGCGGCCGGCGCTCCCATAGAGGAGAGCGCAGCCGCAGCAGAGGAAGAAAAAGAATGAGCATGCTGCGGCCGGCTAATCCGCACCGCAGTGCCGGCTTCTGGCGGATTCGCCGTCCCGTGTGCACAAGATTTCTGAGAAATCTCGTCCACATGGCTGGCTAATCCCAGGATTAGCGGTCGCAGGCGGATTTGCCGCGACGAAATTCCGGATGGAATTTCCCCGGCAAATCCGCCCCGTGTGAACCTAGCCTTATAATAATTGTCATTCATTATGATTTTGCATAAAAATGTTGGCAGTCCATAATTTTTGGATTAAAAAATAAAAGTTTTTATACAAAGACAAATTTCCTCATGGAAATTGAATCATTATCGCCAATAAATATCTGATACCCGATTTCTTCATATTAAAACCTAAAAGGATTATGTAGAAAAGTTGATAATCCTGCCAGACCATTATTTACTTTAGAGAGAACTTTTCAGCAGCCTACTGGCATTGAGATTCAATAGTACAACAGCAAATCTATAGCTGCATGGATAGGGCCATTGCTTTTTATAGAACTAATTTCAACATCAGCAAGTAGTGGTGTAGCTGCCATCAATCGTTGTGTTGCCAACAATAGAAGAGTAAGTAACTTACTTTGCAGGCCAAGTTCTCTACTAACAGAATCATGGAATTCTTGAAGAGTGTGGCCGCTGTGAGGGGTCTCTTGGTCACTTCACTTATGCTCATCTTTCCGTCCGGCCACATGTCCCTCAGAACGGGGTCCTTACTGTCAAAAACAACAACAGTTTGAGACACACCAGATATTAACAGTTTAGACAGAGATATTCCCCTCTCTTGCCATCCCAATGTACACCAGATATTATGGGTCAGATTATGATGTACCCCTTTTTATACATACGAACTTGACATCAGGGATTAGAATTTACCTGCTCCCTTTTCACTCTTTATACAACTAGGATTCTAAATAACGTCTTCCTTTGTAACCACCCATGGGAGATTATGAATAATCTACCTCCTTATTCCCTATGTACTGGGCAGCTGGGGTTATAATATACAGTACTGTGCAAAAGTTTTAGGCAGGTGTGGAAAAAATGCTGCAAAGTAAGAATGCTTTCAAAAATAGATGTGTTGAGTAGCGGTAGTGTATTTCCAATTGGTGGGAAGAACGCGGGAAATAATTTATTCCCTGCTGCATAGAAGGTGGGAAGGAAGTACATTGTAATCCCTGGTGTCAGACGCAAGTCGGGGATTTTGTAAGATTATAGTCATGTATGATTAGAGAGATTGTCCAGTTGTTGAATATTAATATCCTATCCATAGAATAGGTTATCAATAGTAGATCGGTGGGGTTATGCCACCTGGGACCACCGCCGATCAGCTATTCTCTAGGCCAATGCACATGTGCACTGAGCGGATTTTTGCAGGAAGCAGACAGCTCTATTCCCACTGCAGTGGACAGGCTTGGTATATTACCAAGTTGAAGTTCCTGCAATTAGGTGGCTTGGAACTATTCTGCGCTTGCCACATTTCTTTCCTCATATTACAGTGAAGACTTCCTAGACTATAGGATATTTGAATTTGATCCTGTGTTGGATGCTCTGATGATCTTTCTAGCTCATGATTTTTTCTTACATGTGTGAACAGACTCCAATGGTCAGACCTTTAATCATATTACAGATGTAATGCATGCTGCTGTCAATAGGTGGCGCCATCACATCTCCGCACCTTATCATATCATTATACTAGGCCTTGTCCCCAGTCACTGGTGCTCATATTATGTAAATCAGGATAATTGTCTCTGATGATGATTGCTATTAATTGTAACTTTGGCAGAACAGAAGACACCGGCAGTATGCCAGCATATCCTGATGGCAGTCAGATCTTCACAATACAGCCTGCAGGGCACCTACAAACCCAGTGTACAAATTATAACGAGTGTGTATATGAAGCCAGAGACACCTGCAGACTCCTAACATTATACAGAAACATGCAGTGAGAATAAATCACCCAACGATTCGGTAGAAATCCAGCTCAGTGATGATGCCTCCACTGTAATAGTCACACCAGTGCCCAGTGGCATGATTTGCTGTCAATTCCATGTGCCCCTCTATATAATTATACCCTGTGCCCCTTATGGACAAATGATCACATGCATGAAGAATATCTGCCCCAAATTGACTCTTGAAAACATGCTGGATGTTTCCTCATGTAACAGAACAAATAAGGCTTTGCTCACATCTGCTTTCAGGGTTTCCATTTCCCTATTCCATCCTGGAAGAAGGAAAGCAGAATCCCTGCAGTCAACAGATCCAGGTCACAAAAAAAATACCTACCAAGGTAAAAGGGGGTATGTTTTTTTTTGGTGGGGGGGAGTGGTTAGAGGGATGGCTTATCGCGACATATTACGTTACCTCTGTCATTCCAGTGACCTCAGTAGTAATAGCGCTGACTCGCAGTGGCCCAATAGTAATCATGTACCCTTTAGTGGCTCCAATAGTATTAGTGCCCTCTTTAGTGGACCCTGTAGTAACAGTGTCTGCATTAGTGGCCCAGATGGTAAAATTGCCCCTTTGATGCCCCCAGGAGTAATAATGATCCCCTAATGTCCATAATAGTAAGTGTCCCCCTAAGTGGCCCCAGTAGTAACAGTAATCCCTTAATGTCCCTAATAGTAAGTGTAGTCCCTAGTGGCCCCAGTACTAAAAGTAATCCCCTTAGGTAAAGGTAAAGTCCCCTGGTGCAAGCACCGAGTCATGACTGACTCCTAGGGTGACATCACATCATGACATTTTCTTGGCAGGCAGTTTTAGCGGGGTGATTTGCCATTGCCTTCCCCAGTTATCTTTTACTACCCAGCAAGCTGGGTACTCATTTTACCGACCTTGGAAGGATGGAAGGCTGAGTCAAGCTTGAGCCGGCTACCTGTGTGGCCCCAATAATAATGCCCACCTCTGACTGAGTAGAAACAACACCATGAAGTACTTTAACGCCCACTTTTGCTCCTGTCCAGCTAATGGTGTAATCAGAGACTCTGACCCCTCCCAGCATCTGTGCTGTGTACAGGACATGCAGGAATGCAGACACCAGGGGGAGGGCTCATAATCTCTGATTACATTAGCGGTGACCGGACCGGAGCTATCAAGTATATTAAAGTACATCATGGTGTGGTTGCTGCCTGGCCATGCTCACTGTTAACAATTATATTTTACCGGTCATTAATATGGTCAGTAAGGAATTAATACCGGCACCAACCTTTGGATTTAATTACTAGCTACACTGGTGAGCTAGTGGCCGGGTTGCAACCTTAGATTCATGCGGTCTTTCGGCTTCTGTGCTGCCCTCTGGCATTTCCTTGGATGAAATAGTGCAGCATGCTGGTTTTTAATATAACCTTTAATAGTATTTCATCATTTAATTTTGCATGATCTAATCTAACTATGAAAATATTTCCTTTGCTATTGTTTAATTGTCTTCATTCACATCCTAATCTGTTTTCAAAATTCTGCTGTTTGCGCTTAGAAACAACTAGTGAATCAGCCCCACCCCACCGGCAGACATGTTCACTTAATAGTTCATCTTTAAGCCTAATGCACGGAAATCCGTGGCGTTTCACTGCAGCTGTTAGGTTCTATTGAACCTAATAGCTCAATGTACATGCTGCAGAATTCTACCACGGGTATACGCACGGACGGCTTCCATTGTGGTCAATGGTAGCCGACTGTCACGCTATACTTCCGCTGTAGCACAGCAGAAGTATAGCACGAATACACGCCCCGCCCTCCGCCGGCTGCGTCATATGACGCTACCGGCGGGCCATGTGACACGGCTGGCGCGTCATGCGGGACTTCAAGCAGCGGATCCGGAGTGAGTATGGGGTTTTTGGGGGGGCGCCGTGATGAACTTCACTGCGGTATTCCGTTTGCGGAGCATGTCACGCCCATGTGCATAAAGCCTTACTGTGTAAGGCCGCCTGCAAACGAGCGGAAATTCCGCAGCAGG
Source organism: Eleutherodactylus coqui (assembly GCF_035609145.1). Taxonomy (NCBI): domain Eukaryota; kingdom Metazoa; phylum Chordata; class Amphibia; order Anura; family Eleutherodactylidae; genus Eleutherodactylus; species Eleutherodactylus coqui. Next base: position 114,909,325 of record NC_089848.1, read on the forward strand.
ATTTCCCGCAGAATTTCCGCTGCTGGAAGCCTGCATAGGATTGCGTTAACAAACGCAATCCTATGCAGATGGCCGCAATTTGGCCGCGCGAAATATTGCGCAGAGCCCTGCACAGAAATGTCACTCACCCACTGCCGGCTCCGGTCTGCGCATGTGCCGGCTGCCCGGCAAGCCGGCACATCAAACAGCAAGAGCCGGTGGGCGTGGGTGAGTACGTGCTCGTCCTTGCAGGCGCTCGGGTTGGGTCCTGCGGCGAGAATTCTTGCTGCCGGATCCGACCCGCCCGTCTGCAGGCGGCCTTAGTTTTATCTGAGCTCCCACAATGCACTGCTCACTGGTCACAGTGAGACATCACTATAGAAAAGGGATCTTTACAAAGTAGAACAGTCAAACTATGAAATGCCAAACCCCAAAAGGTAGTAAAGGCAGATTCTTTGTCAGCATTTGAAAAAGGGTGGGATGCTTATCTAATAACAAATAGCATTGAGGTTGGACTTAATGTAACAAATAGGGTTGTATATTGATCAAAAACCTTCAACTTGATGAACTTGTGTTTTTTTTAACCTATGTAACTATGGAAATCAGCAGAATGCAGGATTTAGCTTTAGTAGAACCCAGAATCTATCAATTAAGTCGCAATCTGAATAAGAGAAAGAAAGTAATTACAGATGATTTTACTGTGTAGATTATAACTAGAGGCAGTTAGAATACTATTAATAAGCTTAACAGACTTTTTCACCAAAAGAATAGAGTTACTTGAGTCCAGCAATTGCATTTTATTAGTGTGTATCATTATTTCCTTTATGTAGTTTGCTGTAGACTTCTGGGGAAGCCCAAGATGTCAGCCAGTGTGACCCACTGTTGAGATACAGGGCAACCCACTGCCATGTCAGTGTAAGTTGTAATCCTGTATGGTGGGACGCACCAATCTATTGGCTGGCTTCTATGGTATCGTTCACATTGCAGACTAGGTTTGTCTGCAGTCACTTCTCCCCAATCTGGGCTGGGTTGAGTCGGTGGCTTCATATTAGTCTGCACTAGACAATTAGCTTCTCCAGTCTATAGACTGGCTCACTGCATTCTGTTAGGGTTTATGGCGATTGTACCTATCTCACGGCGATTGTGCCTGCTCTGCACCTTCTCAGGTACTGCATTGTTGGCTCTTTCCCAGCAATTGCAGGGTACTCAAATATTAGATATGGACAAAAAGTAGAAATTCAGAATTCATGGACTTTTCTTCATAAGAAAGCAGAATTACCGTGTAAAATATGTATAACGTGTATCTGCCAAGGATTGAATTTTATTAACTGCTCTTTAAACTGGATGGAGCCCCAAATTTCCACTCCCACTTTTCAGTAGAAAAAGGCAGATGGTAATCCAGCTGTATAAAGCTCTGGTGAGACCACAGCAAGAATACCGTGTTCAGTTCTATAGACCTCATCTACAAAAAGACATTGATAACATAGAACATAATCCAAAGATGGACTACAAAAATGGTAGAAGGTCTCAAGAACAAAACTTCAAGAACAAATCAAGAAAGACTTAAAAAAAAAACTTAAGAAGAAAGGAGAGGGGGACCTGATGGAAACCTTTATATATATTACAGGAGCAGAGAAGGGAAAGGGGAGACATGATGGTAATCTTTACATATGTTACATGGAGGAAGGGAGAGGGGGACAAGATGGAAACCTTTATATATGTTACAGGAGGAGAGAAGGGAAAGGGGCGACATGATGGAAACCTTTATATATGTTACAGGAGGAGAGAAGGGAAAGGAGCGACATGATGGAAACCTTTATATATGTGACATGGAGGAAAGAAGGAAAAGGGGAGACATGATGGTAATCTTTACATATGTTACATGGAGGAAGGGAGAGGAGGACAAGATGGAAACCTTTATATATGTTACAGGAAAAAAGAAGGGAGAGAGGGAACATGATGGAAACCTTTATACATGTTACAGGAGGAGAGAAGGGAGAGGAGGGACATGATGGAAACGTTTATATATGTTACAGGAGGAGAGAAGGGAGAGGGGGACATGATGGAAACCTTTATATATGTTACAGGAGGAGAGAAGGGAGAGGAGGGACATGATGGAAACGTTTATATATGTTACAGGGGGAGAGAAGGGAGAGGGGGACATGATGGAGACCTTTATATATATTACAGGAGCAGAGAAGGGAGACGGGGGGACATGATGGAGACCTTTATATATATATTACAGGAGCAGAGAAGGGAGAGGGGAGACATGATGGTAATCTTTACATATGTTACATGTAGGAAGGGAGAGGGGGAAATGATGGAAACCTTTATATATGTTACAGGAGGAGAGAAGGGAGAGGAGGGACATGATGGAAACCATTATATATGTTACATGGAGGAAGGGAGAGAGGGGACAAGATGAAGACCTTTATATATGTTACATGGAGGAGAGAAGGGAGAGAGGGGACATGATGGAAACCTTTATATATATTACAGGAGCAGAGAAGGAAGAGAGGGGACATGATGGAAACCTTTATATATGTTACAGGAGGAGAGAAAGGAGAGAGGGGGACATGATGGAAACCTCTATATAGGTTACATGGAGGAGGAGGGGAGAAGGAGACATGATGGAAACATTTATATATGTTACAGGAGGGAAAGGAAAGGAGAGGGGGACATGATGTTATAAATAACATTCAGGAGGGAAGTGTTTTAGAACAACAGGACACAATCTGAGATTAGTTGGGAGAAAAATCAGAAGCAATCTCAGAATATATTATTTTTCTGAAAGAGTAGTAGATGCTTGGAACAAATGTCTAGCAGATGTGGTTGGAAAATCAATAATAAATGAATTCAAGCATACATGGGATAAGCATAGATCTGCCCTAAGAGAGAAATAAAAAGGCAATAATATAAAAGCCGACTAGATGGACCATGTGGGCTTGTTCTGCCATTAATTTTCTATGTTTATATGTTTCAGCTGTCACTTCAAATTATGCTTCTAAGAGCCTTGAGGAGACAAGTTATTCTGGGGCATGGAGTAGTCATCACGAAGAGACGTTCTGGGCAAAGCACTCCCTAGTATGATAGGAGTTATAGCTGAGGAGTCATCGGGCAGAAAGGGATTCCCTTGACAGTGAAGAGTCCCTGAGCATAGATGAATCATGGATTGAGAGGAGTGACAAGGCAAAAAGTAGCCCTGTGTAATGAGAAAAAGATGGCAGAGAAGTCAAAGGCAGAAAGTCCTGGGTATAGAGGAGTTCTAGGCAGAACAGTATGCTTGGGCTCCTTTACTGACATCAAAACACAGTTTTGGGCTTGTGTCCTCCCATATAGCAATTTACAGAAGAAGGACCGTGTAAGGTTTCTCACTTAAAGTGGATCTTCTAAGCAGCAGTTCATTTAGTGTTGAATAGACTGAGTTGCAGAGTCTGAGCAATCCCCATATTCTTCACTCTTAATCCCCCGCAAAGAGGTATAGATTTTTTAGGTCAGCTTTCCAGGTCACCATTACCAGAATAGGCATCAATTAACATTATTAACACTGATAGAACTGTAATGTAGTCAAGAAAGTTGCCAAGGGTCATCACTAGAAAGGCTTTCAAGATGCTATATGATGAAGAATGAGTCTTACTCAGAGGATAGGCCAGGGGTTAGAACCAGGAGTAAGAACAGGTACCAGGCAATCAAGGGGCGAGACAGAAACACAATCAGGAAACAAAACCAAAGTCAAAAATCAGGGTTCCCAATGGCAATTGGGAACAAGACTCAAGCAAAGAATGTACCTCAATAGTGAAGTGATGAAACCAGTGTTGCCATTAAATAGGGCACCAGACTGGTGTCACCAGGGGCACCTATTGCCATGACAGAGAGTAGAGAACAGGAGAGGCATGATCAGAGGCTTAACTTGAAGCTGCTGGGCTCTAGTTCAAAATCTGGAACTGGGCCCACAACTATATAGCTTCATTGATAGTATTGGTTTGCCATATAGAGAAGAAAGACTTTATGGGCCCTCAGGGCTCCTGGGTCTAGGTGCAACCTCACCCTCTGCACCCCTATATGTACGCTAGAGGGCATGACCTATGACCAACAGGGTTGTGTTTGCCAGCAGGAGGCATCACTGGAGTGGGGTGAGGTGAGACTTCTCTGTTTGGAGAATCCAGAGTTTATTTGATAAGTGGAGAAGAAAATCCTATAGACATGACAGAAGATGATACGGAGGGGTTATGAGCTTAGACTCCACCACTGGTGGTTAACCCCTCTCCTACTAAAAGTCACATCAGACACAATGGTAGTGTTCCAGTAATATCACAGCAGTGCAAGCAGCACCAAAGAGGTTCAGAGGCTCTATAACATGCTCTGAACCCTTTAGTGAAATCAGTGGGGTCAGGGACAATTTTTTTACTAATCTCTACTAAACTGAAATAGCACAAATCATGCATTAACCTTGTATTGTATAATGTACTGGGGAGCAGGATCATTATATTGTATATTTCTCATCCACATTGACAGAATCCAAGTACAAAAGTTACTGCTTTACAAAAACCTACTAACAGAGGCTCCTATAACTTCATACTAGGGGCCCCAAATATTCCTTATTAGCCCTTTCTGATAACCTGGCCAATCACTGGAAAACAAATGAGAACGTCTGAGGGTAACGGAGCTGCCTGAACACTGATTCATTCTGCAATTACCAGAACACAAGTGAAGTTAGATACTTAAAATGGAATAATTGGGCTGCTCTGAAAATAGCTCAGCACATGGAGATGTCTGCATATAGTGTATAAGGTGTGATGTATCAGCGCAGGGCTTCCGATGACAGGAGGAGAGGATGCATTATATATAGAGAGGAAAATTTGGATGATTTCGTGACCTAGCATAGCTTAATGCATTTTTAATCCATATCTATGCAGGAGATTTGGAGCTCTAGATCTTAAAACCAAAGAACACATTGCCATAAAAATCTATTAAGAAATTAATCAGCATAGAACTTCAAACCTATAACACAAAAAACACACAATGGTGTGGTGCCTGAGTGATCGTACTCAAAGAGTGGTCATAAAAGGCTGCAGATCCAAGGGGAAGAATGTATCAAGTGGGGAACCACAAGGCTCGGTCCTAGGCCCAATGCTGTTCAACATTCTTATAAATGATCTGGAGGATGGAATTGATGGGAAACAGATCAAAGTTGCAGACGACACAAAGCTGGGAGGGATCGCTACCACTAGGGAAGAGAGAGAGAGTATTCAAAAAGATCTAGAAAAGCTTGCACAGTGGGCAGCGACTAACAGAATGGTATTTAACAGGGAGAAATGCAAAGTCCTACATCTGGGCAAAAAAAATAAAAAAGCACATACAGAATGAGAGGAATTTGGCTAAGCAGCAGCAAATGTGAAAAAGACTAAGATCATAGACGGAACATGAGTCAACAATGTGATGCAGCAGCCAAAAAGGCAAACACAATTCTGGGATGTAATAAGAGAAGCATAGAGTCTAGATCATGTGAGGTCATTATTCTCCTCTACTCTTCCTTAGTCAGACCTCATCTGGAATACTGTGTCCAGTTCTGGGCACCCCACTTTGAAAAAGACAGACAAACTGAAGCAAGTTCAGAGAAGAGTTTCCAAGATGATGAGCAGTCTGCAAATCATGTCCTATGAGGAACAGTTAAAGGATCTGGGAATGTTTAGTTTGCAAAAAAGAAGGGTAAAAAGAGACTTATTAGCTGTTTACAAATATCTGAAGGGCTGTCACACTGCAGAGGGATCAGCCCTATTCTCATTTGCACAAGGAAAGACTAGATGCAATGGGATGAAACTGAAAGAGAGGAGTCACAACTTAGATATTAGAAAAAACTTTCTGAGAGCAAGGGTGATCAATGAGTGGAACAGGTTACCACAGGAGGTGATGAGTTCTCCTTCAATGGAAGTGTTCAAACAAAGGCTGGTCAGATATCTGTCTGGGATGATTTAGTGATCCTGCACTGAGCAGGGGGTTGGACCCGATGACCCTGGAGGTCCCTTCCAGCTCTACCATTCTATGATTTTGAAAATATGATAACTGGAAATACAGAATCCTGTCCGTTATACAAAAACTAATATGTGACAGGAAGAGTTGTCATATGTTATAAATGTCTCACCTGTTATACATTAAGCGCTTGAAATCTTGGAATAATGTATCCTTGTTTTTGTCGAGGAATCCTTCCACTGAATACCTAGAGCCATAAAGGGATATTATAGTCATGTGATGTGAACAAGTCATTATAAGAATCAAGTATTATTATAGTGCTGATGATATGTGGCGCTTTAATCAGCCATTGATCTGAAACACATACAGTAGGTAAATCGCTGCTCGTTTATTCTTTATTCCACATGTGCACAAGGACAATACATAAAGGGTTACACTCACGTTACATTCCCAGCATAGTGCTTTATCCGAAAGTCTCGGTTAAATGCCATCGACTTATCTGTTGGGGAAAGCTAAAAGAGATGAACATTTTACATTAATAATCAGAACCAGCGGTGATGACATATGATGTAAGGACTCTGACCACATACTGTATCACTGCACAACATCACTCTGCGGATTTCTGTCTGTGCTCTTAGGCTATGTTCACATCTGCATTAGGAACGTCCATTCAGACGTTCAGTCAGATCTGGCACAAAATATCTGAAGGCCTGTCACAGTGCAGAGGGATCAGCCCTATTCTCATTTGCACAAGGAAAGACTAGAAGCAATGAGATGAAACTGAAAGGGAGGAGACACAGATTAGATATTAGACAGTGAGGTGATCAATGAGTGGAACAGGTTGCCACGGAAGGTGGGGAGTTCTCCTTCAATAGAAGTCTTCATACAAAGGCTGAACAAATATCTGTCTGGGATGATTTAGTGAATCCTGCACTGAGCAGGGAGTTGGACCAGATGACCCTGGAGGTCCCTTCTAACTCTACCGTTCTATGACTCTAAGAAAAAGTCCTGCATGAAAGACCTATCATCCGATAAAATGCTGGACAACTGAACACAGACCAAACAGACACCATTATAGTCAGTGAGGTGCATTTGGTACCATTCGGTTCTGACATAAGATGAATCATTTCGGCCGGGGATTTCACTTTCCTGCTCCCATAACGAAGCAGCAAAACGGAACTCCCGAATGCAGATGTGAACATATCCTTACAGGGGAAGATCTCCCAGGCTCTTAGTGGAGCAGACAAATCTTCATGGGACCACATGCACAGGGTGGGCTACAGGAAAGCAGACCGGCACCACACTGTTATGGGCTTATTCAGACGAGCGTTGTTTAAACGCTTAGAAAGCCGCGCTAAAACAGCGTGGCTATCTGAGCGTTAAATCGGGTGAACGAATAGCCCTAAAACTGGGGACACACGGGACAGAAATCCCGCGAAAATCTTGTGGAAAAACCCTGAGATTCCCACGGGATAAGCGCAGCTTCAAAACCCGCAGCCTTTAGCCGCGGGTTTTGGAGCAGTTTTGCCACCTGCATTTCCACTGCGGCCATCTTTCCCCATAGAGAGGAGAGATGCTGCTGCGGAAATGAAAAAAAGAATTGACATGCAGTGTCTTTGTTTTCCGCGCCGCATGTCCGTTTCCGCACGGCTTGACCGCAGCGTGTGGACAAGATTTTTGCAAAATCTAGTGTACTTTGCTGGCTAATCCCGGGATTAGGAGCTGCGGACAGAATTGCCATGCGGACATTCCGCACGGAAATTCCACGGCAATTCCGCCCCATGTGAACCCAGGCTAAGGGTGCATATGCACATATTTAGGAGGTCTGTATTAACCCTTTCCAATCCACTGTCTGACATCTAGAGACATTGTGATTTAAGGCTGTACAGCTCCGATGTTTAAGACGTCCGTCGGGGTTCTCTTACTGTATATTGCCAGCCTCTCTGCTGTCGGAGCCTATCTAACGTGTCACCTCATGTAGTACTGGCTTTAGCCAGCAGATAGCGCTGTTGTATAACGGCAGAAAAAGAGTAAGCCCCCTAGGAAAACCAGGATACAAATTGGATTGGAAAGGGTTAATTTTTAGGTGTAATGAGTTGGTCATACAGATGTAACAAGTGCAACCACAATCACTACACTATTTGCATAGGGTGGGCATTACCAATCCTTTTAAATGGACAGTGCACTATGCAAATAGTATAGGCATGTTATGCTAGTGCTATAGTATGCAGTTGTGATCTTGGTGGCACTTGCCACATCTGCATAGACTATTTTTATTTAACTCTTTAGTTTGAGGTGCACCCTAAATAAATGGTGGGGCATAAAGACAAAACATTTGTGCATCACTTATCAGAATCGCCTTAATCTCTTCTCAAAAAGGCTGGAAAATATGGGGTTACTCTCTTTAACCTGGAATATGTGGGCACCAGGGGCGTAACTATAGAGGATGCAGGGGATGCGGTTGCACCCGAGTCCAGGAGCCTTGGGGGGGCCCAAAGGGCCTCTCTTCTCCATAGAGGGAGCCCAGTACTATGAATAAAGCATTATAGTTGGGGACCCTGTTACAGATTATGCACTGGGGCCCAGAAGCTTCAAGTTACGCCTCTGGTGGGCATTAATGTAGCCTCACCTTCCTGCTGGTGTAGTGGGGATGTCTGCAGAGTTTGCTGTTCATAGACTCCAGGAAGATGGTGTCTGTGACGTCTCCTACTGTCAGACAGGCTTCATCCAAGATGGCGATGATTCCTTTATGTGACTGCTCCACTAGATCCACAATGATCTGATTATTAAAATATTCAATCTGCCATAGATAAGAGGAGCATATAACAACAGCAGTAGTGATAATAGGTATGAGACATTTCCGCCATACTTCCCTATATTTAAGAAACATTCTCCTATAGAAACTTTGCTCTCAAGTACCGGCCATAAACCATAACAGGCAAAAGTGGCTCCACTAGTGGCAACAGAGTGCTCCAATAAATAATAATTCTATCCGACTGCCCCCTTTATGCAACAGTGCCGGCATACGGGCCCACATAAACAATATGCCAGTACAACACTTCCCTTTATAGAAGACATCCAAATAAATATTACAAATCTTCCTATCAGCAGCTGTCACTAGGGGGAGCTCATTACATAGACATGTAGACAGCTCCCACTGAAGTCAAGGAGAGTAATATGAAGGCATGTACAGCCAGCTCCCCCTAGTGGTGGCTGCCAATAGTATGTATGGGAGATTTGCCTATACTTCCAGGAGTATCACAGACTTCAACTATTTCAGGAGACTTGTAAGCAGGATTAGACAAGTGTCATTTAAGCTATGGCTACAAAGACACTATAGTCACAAGGCATGAAATTTCAAAAAAAGTCGTGTAGATAAAAAATGTTTGTGACTTTGTGTGAAAAACCGATAAAATACTGCAAGACGCAGAGCAGTCAATGGTGGCAAAGTCATGTTGAAATTGTGAGCTGTGACAAAAAATCCAACAGTTTTGGATTCTTTGTGACGGTCATATCATGGTCATGTTAGGTTGCAGGTAATCTTATTGACAGTCAGTAAATGCAATGTCACAGGGACATTGTGATCCTTATGTCATGTGACCAAAGTTCTCAGGAAGTGAAGTAATCTCTGCTGTGCAGTCTCTATCTCTTGTACAGTCAATAAGAGCAGTCTCTTCCTACTGTGCAGTCACTGTGTACCATCTCTTCCGCCTTCATAGTCATTGTGTGCAGCCTACCCCTCCTACATAGTCACTGCCTGCAGTCCTTTATCTGGTGAAATCTCTGTGTGCAGTCTCTTCTTCCTTTGCAGTCACTGTGGGTAGTATCTTGCTCCTGGTATTAGTGTATCTTGACGCCACCGGAAGTAGTGGTGGAGTCAAGATACAAGGAGTTTGACAGTCACCCGGTTCCATCCCACTCTCTGTGTAGGTTACATCTCTGTCTGTGGAATGTTAGATATGATCTGCTATCAGTGACTAAATGTTTGTCCACCAAGAATGTGTCTGACATAGCAAAGCCTTCACTAGACCTTATAAATTGGAAATCCAAAGAATTCTGAGAAATGCAGTTCAGTGGTGACATCACTGATGGAGAAAGTAGCCAACTTTTTCTCCTAAGATAACGGTTCTGACTTACATGCTGCCACTCGATGCCCTCTCTCTGGTATTCATCCTGCTCCTGTCTCAGGATCAACTCAATGAACAACTGCTGCAGCTTCTCATTACAGTAGTTTATACAGAACTGCTCAAAGCTGAGGAGACACAAATGGGAGTATTATAGTGATAATATTCTTGTACATAGAGAGCAGTATTATAGTAGTAATATTTTTGTACATAGGAGGCAGTATTATAGTAGTTATATTCTTGTACATAGGGGGCAGTATTATAGTAGTAATATTCTTGTACATAGGGGGCAGTATTATAGTAGTTATATTCTTGTACATAGGGGACAGTATTATAGTAGTTATATTCTTGTACATAGGGGACAGTATTATAGTAGTTATATTCTTGTACATTGGAGGCAGTATTATAGTAGTTATATTCTTGTACATAGGGGACAGTATTATAGTAGTTATATTCTTGTACATAGGGGACAGTATTATAGTAGTTATATTCTTGTACATTGGAGGCAGTATTATAGTAGTTATATTCTTGTACATAGGGGGCAGTATTATAGTAGTTATATTCTTGTACATAGGGGACAGTATTATAGTAGTTATATTCTTGTACATTGGAGGCAGTATTATAGTAGTTATATTCTTGTACATAGGGGGCAGTATTATAGTAGTTATATTCTTGTACATAGGGGGCAGTATTATAGTAGTTATATTCTTGTACATAGGAGCAGTAATATAGTAGTTATATTCTTGTACATAGGGGGCAGTATTACAGTAGTTATATTCTTGTACATAGGGAGCAGTATTATAGTAGTAATATTTTTGTACATAGGAGGCAGTATTATAGTAGTTATATTCTTGTACATAGGGGGCAGTATTATAGTAGTAATATTCTTGTACATAGGGGGCAGTATTATAGTAGTTATATTCTTGTACATAGGGGACAGTATTATAGTAGTTATATTCTTGTACATAGGGGACAGTATTATAGTAGTTATATTCTTGTACATAGGGGACAGTATTATAGTAGTTATATTCTTGTACATTGGAGGCAGTATTATAGTAGTTATATTCTTGTACATAGGGGACAGTATTATAGTAGTTATATTCTTGTACATAGGGGACAGTATTATAGTAGTTATATTCTTGTACATTGGAGGCAGTATTATAGTAGTTATATTCTTGTACATAGGGGGCAGTATTATAGTAGTTATATTCTTGTACATAGGGGACAGTATTATAGTAGTTATATTCTTGTACATTGGAGGCAGTATTATAGTAGTTATATTCTTGTACATAGGGGGCAGTATTATAGTAGTTATATTCTTGTACATAGGGGGCAGTATTATAGTAGTAATATTTTTCTACATAGGAGGCTGTATTATAGTAGTTATATTCTTGTACATAGGGGGCAGTATTAGAGTAGTTATATTCTTGTACATAGGGGCAGTATTATAGTAGTTATATTCTTGTACATAGGAGCAGTATTATAGTAGTGATATTCTTGTACATAGAGAGCAGTATTATAGTAGTAATATTTTTGTACATAGGAGGCAGTATTATAGTAGTTATATTCTTGTACATAGGGGGCAGTATTATAGTAGTTATATTCTTGTACATAGGGGACAGTATTATAGTAGTTATATTCTTGTACATTGGAGGCAGTATTATAGTAGTTATATTCTTGTACATAGGGGGCAGTATTATAGTAGTAATATTTTTCTACATAGGAGGCTGTATTATAGTAGTTATATTCTTGTACATAGGGGGCAGTATTAGAGTAGTTATATCCTTGTACATAGGGGCAGTATTATAGTAGTTATATTCTTGTACATAGGAGCAGTATTATAGTAGTGATATTCTTGTACATAGGGGCAGTATTATAGTAGTGATATTCTTGTACATAGGGGTCAGTATTATAGTAGTTATATTATTGTACATAGGAGCAGTATTATAGTAGTTATATTCTTGTACATAGGGGTCAGTATTATAGTAGTTATATTCTAGTACATAGGAGGCAGTATTATAGTAGTTATATTCTTGTACATAGGGGGCAGCATTATAGTAGTTATATTCTTGTACATAGGGGGCAGTATTACAGTAGTTGTATTCTTGTACATAGAAGCAGTATTATAGTAGTTATATTCTTGTACATAGGGGGCAGCATTATAGTTGTTATATTCTTGTACATAGGGGGCAGTATTACAGTAGTTGTATTCTTGTACATAGAAGTAGTATTATAGTAGTTATATTCTTGTACATAGGAGGCAGTATTATAGTAGTTATATTCTAGTACATAGGAGGCTGTATTATAGTAGCTATATTCCTGTACATAGGGGGCAGTATTATAGTACTTATATTCTTCTACATAGAGGGAGTATTTTTATATTCTTGTACATAGGAGGCAGTATTATAGTAATTGTATTCTTGTACATACAGTAGGTGGCAGTATTATAGTAGTTATATTCCTCTACATAGGGGGAAGTATTATAGTAGTTATATTCTTATACATAGGGGGAAGTATTATAGTAGTTATATTTTTGTACATAGGAACAGTATTATAGCAGTTATATTCTTGTACATAGGGGGCAGTATTATAGCAGTTATATTCTTGTACATAGGGGGCAGTATTATAGTAGTTATATTCTTGTACATAGGAACAGTATTATAGTAGTTACATTCTTGTACATAGGGGGCAGTATTATAGTAGTTATATTCTTTTACATAGGAACGGTACTATAGTAGTTATATTCTTGTACATAGGAGGCCGTATTATAGTAGTTATATTCTTGTATATAGGGCGGTATTATAGTAGTTATACTCTTGTACATAGGCGACAGTATTATAGTAGTTATATTCTTGTACACAGGAGGCAGTATTATAGTAGTTATATGTTTGTACATAAGGAGCAGTATTATAGTAGTTATAGTCTTGTACATAGGAGGCAGTATTATAGTAGTTATATGTTTGTACATAAGGAGCAGTATTATAGTAATTATATTCGTGTACATAGGGGGGAAGTATTATAGTAGTTATATTCTTCTTCATAGTAAACAGTATTATAGTACGTATATTCTTGTACATAGAAGGACGTATTATAGTAGTTATATTCTTGTACATAGGAGGCAGTATTATAGTAGTTATATTCTTGTACATAAGGAGCAGTATTATAGTAGTTATAGTCTTCTACATAGGGGCAGTATTATAGTAATTATATTCTTGTACATAGGGGGGGAAGTATTATAGTAGTTATATTCTTGTACATAGGGAGCAGTATTATAGTAGTTATATTATTGTACATAGGGGCAGTATTATAGTAGTTATATTATTGTACATAGGAGCAGTATTATAGTAGTTATATTCTTGTACATAGGGGGCAGTATTATAGTAGTTATATTATTGTGCATAGGGGGCAGTATTATAGTAGTTATATTCTTGTACATAGGGACAGTATTCTTGTGTATAGGGCGGTATTATAGTAGTTATAATATTGTACATAGGGGTGTTATTATAGTAGTTATATTCTTGTACATAGGGGGCAGTATTATAGTAGTTATATTCTTGTACATAGTAAACAGTATTATAGTAGTTATGTTCTTGTACATAGGAGGCAGTATTATAGTAGCTATATTCTTGTACATGGGGAGCAGTATTATAGTAGTTATAGTCTTTTACATAGGGGGAGTATTCTAGTAGTTGTATTGTTGTACATAGGGGGCAGTATTCTAGTAGTTATATTCTTGTACATAAGGGGCAGTATTATAGTAGTTATATTCTTGTACACAGGAGGCAGTATTATAGTAGTTATATTCTTCCACATAGGGGGTAGTATTCTAATAGTTATATTCTTGTACATAGGAGGCAGTATTATAGTAGTTAGATTCTTGTACATGGGAGGCAGTATTCTAGTAGTTATATTCTTGTACATAAGGGGCAGCATTATAGTAGTTATATTCTTGTACATAGGAGCAGTATTATAGTAGTTATATTCTTGTACATAGGGGGCAGTGTTATAGTAGTTATATTCTTGTACATAGGGGGCAGTATTATAGTAGTTATATTCTTGTACATAGGGGACAGTATTATAGTAGTTATATTCTTGTACACAGGAGCAGTATTATAGTAGTTATATTCTTGTACATAGGAGGCAGTATTATAGTAGTTATATTCTTGTACATAGGGGGCAGTATTATAGTAGTTATATTCTTGTACATAGGGGGCAGTATTATAGTAGTTATATTCTTGTACATAGGAGGCAGTATTATAGTAGTTATATTCTTGTACATAGGGGGCAGTATTATAGTAGTTATATTCTTGTACATAGGAGGCAGTATTATAGTAGTTATATTCTTGTACATAGGGGGCAGTATTATAGTAGTTATATTCTTGTACATAGGAGCAGTATTATAGTAGTTATATTCTTGTACATAGGAGGCAGTATTATAGTAGTTATATTCTTGTACATAAGGGGCAGCATTATAGTAGTTATATTCTTGTACATAGGAGCAGTATTATAGTAGTTATATTCTTGTACATAGGGGACAGTATTATAGTAGTTATATTCTTGCACATAGGGGGCAGTATTCTAGTAGTTATATTCTTGTACATATGAGCAGTATTATAGTAGTTATATTCTTGTACATAGGAGCAGTGTTATAGTAGTTATATTCTTGTACATAGGGGCAGTATTATAGTAGTTATATATTTTTGTACATAGGGGACAGTATTATAGTAGTTATATTCTTGTACATAGGGGGAGTATTCTAGTAGTTATATTCTTGTACATAGGGGGCAGTATTCTAGTAGTTATATTCTTGTACATAGGGGGCAGCATTATAGTAGTTATATTCTTGTACATAGGAGGCAGTTTTATAGTACGTATATTCTTGTACATAGGGGGCAGTATTATAGTAGTTATATTCTTGTACATAGGAGGCAATATTATAGTAGTTATATTCTTGTACATAGAGGGCAGTATTATAGTAGTTATATTCTTGTAAATGGGCCTAGAATTATTGAAAATATATTTGTCCGTATTATTTTTAGAAAAAAATATTCTATTTTAAAATATTTTATTACCATTTAATATCAGTTATTTCTGGATTTACTCTCTAAAGTTGAATTGTCCTACACAGAAAAGGAGGTACTTGGCACACTGACACATCTCGCTATATGGCTCCTGACCCCATATGTATGAGCATTCTCTCCTTCTGTGTTATCTGTTTTTGTTCCTGGTGCTGTTTGTTAACTCACAAATAAATCTCTTTTGTCCCTGATTCTTTACTTTTTACCTTTATTTGTACTTCAGAGTCAGGTTGATGGTTTTAAGTGTAGACATGTGAGATGCAGGCACGGGTACATGCGAAACACGTGCAAGGAAATAAACATAATTATCTGCTCTTTCTCCCTGCCTACGATCCATTTATCTCTAGAAGCATCCTCGCTGTGCAGTGAAGAGCAGCTCCTGAGACTAGTGCGATGAATCACTCAGTACACGTGTTGTTGAGATCAGTCTATTCGTAGGCCCTTCACCGTTCATTCTCCCCCTCAGACCATTATATTCTTAACCCCTTACCCTTTGCTCTCCCCTGAGATCAGACTATTCCTAGGCCCTCGCTGTTCAATTTCCACATGTCTAATTCTTGAACTTTCCCTCTTTTGATTTCCTTGACAATTCATTCTTCATCTTTATTCCTTGTTCTCCCTACATAATGTTCTCCTGGATCCTTCTTCCTTCCTCTGATATCATTCTATTCCCGGAAACATTGTTTTTCATTCTGTTTGCTTCATTCGCTTCATCCTTCCTTACCTATTCACTTTATGAACCTTTTCCTCCCTGTTTATCCAAACACGTTGTTATGTTCATGCAGGGCACAAGCACGGCGTCCTTCATGGTTGTCATCAACACGTCAGACCAAGGCGTAATTATGGTCCACAATGGACCAATAGTGATATATAACTTATCACCAAAACACAGGCAACCCAGAATAGGACAAACAACAGTAAATGAAATACGGAGATAGGAATACTATCCCTAACAAACTTTTGAGTGGTGAGCCCTGACGAGAAGCAGGGTGATCGCTCCTATAGGGGCTGTCCCATGTCAGGGACCTAAGGGACTTAGTCTATCCATAGATGGAAGATAGCTAAAATATATGATGCAGATGGAATGAGAAATATATGTAACACAAACTAAATAACCAGGTACTTAGCGGATAGTAGTCTGCTATCTCACCAAACTCCTAAGACAGAACAATAACCGGCACCCATGCAGAGGCGGAACTAGAATAAATACACTTCCAATATGGATGATTGGTCAGCTAGGATAAACACCTCCATGTCAGCCTATTACCCCATACACCACAGAAGATGTTGTAGTAGGGTTGGGGAAAAGGGCACATTACATACTGAGCCCATGAAGGGATTTCCAATAGATGGCACTTCAGGGACCTTCTGCAGTGAGAGGAATAAGGCAGTCATCGGCAGACAGCACTAAGTGATCGGGAGGTTGCACTGAAAAAAGGATCACATGGACCACAACTGATACTGTAACATCACCCCAATCCTATTCCTTTGCCAGCGTGCTACGACATAAGTCCTTTTTGAGTTTCTTCATCTATATTTTTCTTCCTGAGGTCACTCCATTCTTGGACCCTTCCTCGTCCCTGTTTTTTTATTCCTTCATTGTAATTGTTTTCAGACTGTTTATTATTCCTCCACATTCGTCCTTTCTTGGAGCCTTCACCTGCATCATTCTCTTCATTCTCTCCTTGGCATTAACTTATTCCTGTGTTCTTCAACCCTTGCTGTCCAGCTGAGGTCAGTCTATTCTAATACCATCACCCTTAATTGTCCACTTGAGATCAGTCTCTTCTAGGACCATTCACTGTTTTCCATTCCCCTTTTTTCCTCCATCTGAAATTAATCCATTCTTTGACTCCCAGCATTTGTTTTGAACCCAAGATTATGTTATTCTTATGCCCTTCATTCTTCAGTATTACTCCCAACTGGCAAAGGAATGACCTTCATTCCCTATAGTAGATCCCTCTGTTTCTAGACTGTTCATTCTGACAGCAATTAACTGCTAATAATTTAAACCTGTTAACTTTCCTCACTCACCTGTTATTATCAAAGATCTCAAAACCATAAATATCCAGAACTCCAATAACTGTGTTCTTTCCATGGATCCGAACATCATAGTTCTTCACTTCTATCACACTGTTAATACGACCGACGATCCAGCAAAACAGCCTCTCGTAGAATGCCTGAGAGGGAACAGAGACAGAGCATTGGACAAATAAGTACTTATGGTGGCGATGTATTGCCTTATATTAGATATATTATGGTGTATAACTAAAATACTTAAATGATCCTAGCTTCACCCAGTGGTCAAGATGTGTCTGTGTTTAGAATTTTGACAATCATGTTTTCAAGAAGCATCAAAGTTCCAGCTTTCAACTATTTACCATCAGAAGAAACGCTATACCCATATTCCTCTACATCTAAACAGGCTGACCCTTCTGAAGCCCACATTATCTTAGAGGCCATATATGCGAATAAAAGTCCAAAAAACTGAAATGCTAAACTTTTTGCACGTTTCCTAAAGCCTTGTCAATTTAGGCTAGGTTTACATCAGTGTCAGAGGCTCTATTAGGAGCCTCCAATGTTGATCTGGTATACAATCCCAGATGAAACAGCACAGCATGCTAGTCTTACTCTGATACTGTACAAGATGGCTTTGGTACTTTAACAATACAAAGTGGAAGACAATCTAGTCCTTGGACATAAAGTCTCCTTTTCATTTACTCTTACCTTGGCACAGGCCTCCTTGGCATATGCGGCCTCTTTGACGCTGTGCCCCTTCTCGATGATTTCGCCCCCTCCAGCAGCCACCGTCCTGTATAGAAGTGTTTTTTTCACAGCCTCAATGTCGCAGCTTGTTAGATGAGCGATATGGCTGACCAGGTCCTCATTTTCAATAATGACTGTATCATCATCCATTGCAAAAGACATGTTACCCTATAGAACATGAACAGATGTGAGAGGCATAAAGAACTGATGTCAAACCTGTCATGATGGTCTTTATAGCACAACTGCACCAAAAAATGTCTCAAAGACCAAGATGAACGATCTCTGACAACCTAAAAACAGAGATCTGCTGCCTCAGTCAAGGCTCAGGGATGTTAGATCCAGTGCATTAATGTAGACACTGGTAAAAGGTTGTCTGAAGAGACATTTAACGACACGTCCTTACCAGGTGTAAAATGGAGGCCAGCACCCTATATACCGAATCCACCTCATTGGGGCTGAATCCGATCACCTTCATTGAATCCACCACCAGTTTGTAGCTGGCCTTGTCATTGATCACAAACTGCAGAAAAAAGGAGAAATATATATGAATATGCAGTAAGTGGCCCACCAGCAAGAGTCATAAAGAGATTCACAATGGAAGGAGTGTCTGTAGCACAATTAGATTGTGAAGTGGTTTGCATGATAAATTGTTACGTGTAAACGCGTGCAACGACCGGATTATCAGTAATAAATCATTAGACCTAAAAAATCCATTATTTGCTGCAATTCCTTTGATATAAATAGGCGTTGGAACAATTTGCTGACTACAAAGCAGTGGCAGAAGGGTTGACTAGAGGCGCGGTTATGATCCAATGAAGGATCAAACCTACTGTTCAGTGTAAATGTATGCCAAGCGGACTATATATTTACTGCTGGTTGCATGCTTGTTCCAATTTATCTTGCGGTGTAAAACGGCCCTAATGCTACTTGCTGCAAAATATCTCCCCTAAGCTTCCTAATCAGTGTTCAAAGAGCTTTTAGTCATTCATGTGCCTCCTTCCTCCCATTTTTGGGATCTAAAACAAGTCTGTGCAGCACTGGAGGACAGCCTACTATATAGTAGAGAGAACTTCCTGTGACCATGCAACTACTCGGACGGTGGTGATCAAGTTAAGAGAACCATCGGAGCTCTGTCCTGCATACTGTAAGGGTGGTTTTACATCTGTGTTGGGGATACCGCTTTCCTTCTCCATTCAGGGAGCACGAAAGGGGCATCCCGCAGACGAATGATTCCGATTGACTATATTGTGGTTCTCCCGCTTTCCGCACAGCTGCCCGGCTTCTGGATGGAAGAAGAAGCACTGCAAGCAGCGCTTTTCCCTCTGGTATTCTCAGCCGGATCTGTGACAGAGCCTCCGACCAGAGGTTCCGAAACCAACTTAACATACATATGCAGAACAATCTCCGACATCGGAGAGCTGTCCTGCATACTGTTAGAAATGTGTCGGTCCTCATCCAGCATCTGAGATATGCAGGTAAATCTTAATTTTGGACGAGGGCCAACACTGGGTTGGAAAGGGTTAAAAGACTTGGGGTCCTTTCAAATGAGCCGATAATCATTTGAATGGGCAAACAAGCGAGTGACATCACCGGTAAATTGTTCACTGTCATACAACCTGTTTAGACAGGCAGTTACATTGTTGGCTCATTCAAACTGAAGAATCATTCAGTCTTTCACATTCACTGTATAAGTGAATAAGAGGGACTGAATGAGCGCTGGTTAAACTGAATGATAAGTGAACGAGCCCACGGCGAAATTAACGACGAACGAAAAATGAATGATTATCGTTCACCATTCAGTTGTTAGCTCGCACTTAGCCCGAACCATTTTCATTCACTTTCAGTCCTTTAAATTATTTTTTGAATGATAATCATTCTGTCTAAAAGCACCTTTATTTGCCATCAATTCAGGGACCTTAAAGGGGTTGTCCCGCACCGAAACGTTTTTTTTTTTTCAATAGCCCCCCCGTTCGGCGCGAGACAAACCCGATGCAGGGGTTTAAAAAAAAAACGGATAGTACTTACCCGAATCCCCGCGCTCCGGTGACTTCTTACTTACCTTGCGAAGATGGCCGCCGGGATCTTCACCCACGATGCACCGCGGGTCTTCTCCCATGGTGCACCGTGGGCTCTGTGTGTTCCATTGCCGATTCCAGCCTCCTGATTGGCTGGAATCGGCACACGTGACGGGGCGGAGCTACGAGGAGCAGCTCTCCGGCACGAGCGGCCCCATTCAGAAGGGAGAAGACCGGACTGCGCAAGCGTGTCTAATCGGGCGATTAGACGCTGAAATTAGACGGCACCATGGAGACGAGGACCCCAGCAACGGAGCAGGTAAGTGAATAACTTCTGTATGACTCATAATTAATGCACAATGTACATTACAAAGTGCATTAATATGGCCATACAGAAGTGTATAGACCCACTTGCTTTCGCGGGACAACCCCTTTAATCTATACAGATCAGGAAAACGGAGCTCTTAAAGGAACATTTTAATCCAAAATGCGTGTTATGCCTAGCCCAAGGCCTGAGAGGGCAGAGTATGAAACAGAGATTTAAAGAATACCCAAGAGAGGTTCCCTGCATCATCCCTGGACTAGTGATAACAGTATATAAGGTAGCCTAGAATGTTCCTTTAAAGAACCCCTATTCTCCCAAGTCAGTTTATATTAATGATGGACCTCTACCCACTGACTCAGAATACCCCAACAGGGCAGATAAAAAGAGACTGTCTGAACCAAATCTCCATTAGTGAGATCTTAATTCCAACCTGTATGGGCAAAACCTGTGACTTCTGTACAACAGCAGATAAACCCTGAGAATTCCCCATGTAAAGTCACAAACAAGAAAACACAGCATAAAAATATAATTTCTCTGTACTGCTGAGCTGTGGGGAGACGAGAACAGCACTTCATTCATTAGTCATAAATTGCATGTTATAATCTGCCACAGAGAAAAAATGCTGAAGATAAGAGTGCATCGACAGAAACATGGATGCAGGGTCTGGTTATTGCCATGTGGGCTATCCCTGGGGGTCAGCCAGGGTCCTGAGAGCAGAAAAGGAATTGGACTTGCTAAAGTAATCACTTAATTTAGGTGATGCTCAAGTACTATCATAGCCTTAACAATCAGGTATTCCCAATTATTTTTCGATGTATTGGAGAAGAACATGAGAAACACTTAAAGGGGTTGTCCCGCGGCAGCAAGTGGGTCTATACACTTCTGTATGGCCATATTAATGCACTTTGTAATGTACATTGTGCATTAATTATGAGCCATACAGAAGTTATCAAAAGTTATTCACTTACCTGCTCCGCTGCTGGCGTCCTCGTCTCCATGGTTGCCGTCTAATTTTCGCCGTCTAAAATGGTCGAATGGCCAAATTAGACGCGCTTGCGCAGTCCGGGTCTTCTGCTTTCTTCAATGGGGCTCCGTGTAGCTCCGCCCCGTCACGTGCCGATTCCAGCCAATCAGGAGGCTGGAATCGGCAATGGACCGCACAGAAGAGCTGCGGTCCACGGAGGAAGAGGATCTCGGCGGCCATCTTCAGCCGGTAAGTATAGAAGTCACCGGAGCGCGGGGATTAAGGTAAGCGCTGAGCGTTTTTTTTTTTACGTCCCTGCATCGGGGTTGTCTCGCGCCGAACGGGGTGGGGGTGGGGGGTTGAAAAAAAAAAACCCGTTTCGGCGCGGGACAACCCCTTTAAGTGATGTTTCCAAGCACTTCTGTTTTATTGCTGCAATGCAAGAGGCTTTATAGTATACCAACCCCCTCACAACCCCCTACAAGGTTAAACATGTCAACAATTCAAAGCCTACAGCATGTAGGATACTTCTCTCTTTGTAAAATATTACAAAGGTTAATTTCGACAAAGCCGCATACTCAGCGTCTGAGACTCTGTTAGTAAAATTTAACTACACAACACAAATATTATGTAGATGACACTACTGTATAACATAAACTTCAATACTTTCACAGGCTGCTATACCCTGGAACACAGAATCATGGGTTAAAGTGGAGGCGTCACCGATATAGAGTAATAGATATAATCTGTGAGGTCTTTTTGATCTATGAATTGTAAAGACTGTACAGTAGATCTGCTCCAAGAAATAGCTAGTGACTTCTATGCATTCATGTCACAGAGCTGATGGCAATAGTCTTTGGTTTTCATTATGTTTTTCCTGTTTCATTAGCAGTTGGACCTCTCAGATACAGATGCATTTACACTTTGTTAGAGACCCCCATCTAGTAGCCTGTCGGGAATCATTTGGCCTTCAGAAACGCAGCAATTCATCCTGGCATAGATTTCCTAGGCATAGAAATCGTTCTCCATGAATATTGGCCCATGTGGACATGAAGTGTCTTGCAGTAGTCGTAAATTAGATGAAGATATTGACATATTCTTAACAGCTGACAAGAAGGATTCATCAATTCATAGTGCTTGTGCGAAATTCTGATCCTCCCATCTGCATAGCGCAACAGAAATCTGGGTTCCTCTGACCAGGTAATGTTTTTCCACAGCTTAGTGATCCAATTCTTTGCGTTCTTTTGCCGACTGGAGTCTCACCTTTCTGTTTCTCTCAGTTGCAGCTTCGGAGTCTCTTGTTGTGACCAATGGGGGCCGATAGCGTAGTCAGGTAAAGCCGAAGGTCAACACACGGGTAATATTGGTTGTGGTACAAAAGGAGCAGGCAGGTATTATTTGACCATGGTAGAGCATCATCCATAAAAGCCTAGAAGCTCTAACATGAGCACGATCAGAAATCCAGTATATTAGAGAAGATAAGTTGGTCTAGATACTTATTCCCAATCCTAATTGACTGCTGCAGCAATACTACTCTGACCACCCGCTTAGTAACTCCCTACCTAAGGGGACTATTGGGCATCAGGGAAATAATCCATACCAGCTTGGAACAAATCCCACATCGACACTGCAGACTTTAGGGAAGTAGAATATTCAGACACCCTATACACACAATCAATGTCCAATAGGATAGAGAGAGGCAATAATAATTTCTCCTCCTTGACTCATTATCAGTTTCTAATTTCCTGATGAACTACCAAATGGGTGGAGAAACGCGTTGAATGATGAACTAAACGATGAATTGTAATAACTAAAAACAATAGCTAAATCTCTTTTCTCTATCATGACCCCTATACCTCAACTATCCTATGAAATTCAAAACCTTATGGGGATACTTGAATTTCTAAAGAAACCTCCAGAGGGTATTGGGATAGTTCTCAGGGCATAGTAATCCTCATAGTTGTGTAAATCATCATATTATCCACATCTTGAGGATAGTATATTATACCTCCCCTAAGTAACGTTGAATGCTGGGGTATGGCCGCCTGTAGACGGCCGGGTCGGATCCCGCTGCGAGATCTGACCCGAGCCCCTGCAGTGACCAGTGCGGCTCTCACCTTCTCCCGTGACTCCGGCTCTTTGATGTGCTGGCTGCCGCCCAGCCGGCACATGCGCAGAGCGGAGCCAGCGGCTGGGGAGTGACCCGCACAGAAATAGAGCATGCCACGATTTGTTTTCCGCGTGTATTTTCATGCAGAGCAGTATAAAGAAAAAGACCCCCGCGCTCCGGGACCAGGAACAGAGTTCCTGGTCCCGGAGCGCGGGGGTCTTTTTCTTTATACTGCTTTGGATATCGGAAGCCTGAAGGCTTTACACCCCGGGACGTCTCTCCTGCAGATACAGGATTGAAGACCAGGATCTTTCTGAAGGCAAACGTGGATATCGGGTGCCGGTGGCTCCTTTAATTAGGAGCGCACTGTGCACCAGGTGAGTTGTCACTCACCAATCTTTATATTTATTATTTTTTTATATTTCTTGAGGCGCTGAGATTTTATTTCTTTTTTTCATATTTTCATGCAGACAAATTGCGTCCATCTGCCTAGGATTGCGTTTTGTAATGCAATCCTATGCAGGCGGGCACAGGCGGAAATTCTGTGGGAAATCCCGCCCGTGTGCAGGGGGCCTATATTATGGTCAGGGTGGCCTAATCCACCTATTTGTGTGTTTGGTGTATCCGGCTGATACTTTGTCATTGACGCCTTGACAGAGCTGATGCAATTGTGTGTTGTGCTCTAATTTTATGAGTATAAATATAGTGTTACGTGTGCTGCTGGGATCTGTAGTTCTAAGCTTCCTAGCAGCACAGCTACAGGTGGTTGAGGGTTAATTGAGCTGGCTGGGTGTGGTAATCTCCAGCAGCCAATTCCCTTTAGCCTTCAGCGCATATAAAACCAGCGTTTGTCAGTCTGAAGCTGGTCTTGTACTGTTTGGATGTATCTGTCCTGTTCCCTATGCAAGCTTGCTGTGTGATCTGTGTCTTGCTGGTTCATGTCCGTTTGTTCGTTTATTTTCTGTCAGTTTTGTGTTAGCTTGCTGTGTGACCTGTGATCTGTGTCCTGTCCTGTTTCAGCATGCTGTGTGAACTGTGTCCGGTTCTGCTGGACTCCTGGTTAGTGTAGGGACTAGCAGTATAACCAAAAGCCGTGAAGTGGCCTGCTAGCTTTCACGTCTTGTACAAAACGTTAACTAATACCTGGTATTTATATTCAGCTTCCTATCTGTTACTAGTGGTTGCATTGTGGCTGCTGTATGCTGTGTATTCTGGCTCTGTGTGTTCTGTCCCTGTCATGTGGCATGTGAATGCGTCCTGTTCTGGTGCGTGGCTCCTAGGATCAGCTAGGGCCCAGATCCGAAGACCGCTGGGCTGCCCTTATTGGGGCAATGTCCCCGCTTAGGTAGGGCCTTGCCACCCTCCTGTGTAGAACAGGGTCAGTTTGCCAGCAACCCGTGTGCGTACCCTAGTCCTCCCTTTGATCGTGTGGGCCCTGTGCTTACTTTGCCCACACGATCGTAACATAAAGTTTGAAGTTTTAGTTAATAGTGTCTATTCTGTTGCGGGCTTGACTTATTATAGACTTAGTTCGCCCCTGTGATTCTGTATACAGAAAATGGTTGATTTTTCATCATGAATATTTGGAAAGTTTCTTTAGTTTAGATTCACTGGTGTAATAAAAAAAAGTTGCAAAAGTGTACATACCCTTTACTTTCCCATCCACTTACTATCACTGTTTTCAAACAATTCCACCCAGCGCATTTCATACAGTGCCTCCTCCTGCACCGCTAAAAATACTAGATTACCTCCAACAAGACACTAGAATAAGCCATAGATAGATGGGTAATACAATATATTGCGGGATATGTGGCCGCGGGTTCCCTAGACATTACATTGGAGTCAGCAGATTGTGCAGCTACTGATCCCCCCATCCACATCCTTACTCATCTAATACATACATTTGTTAATATGGAGTTTGGGGATATTCTATGTCTCTAGGCTGTTACCCTGTTACAGGTCAATCAAGCTTCCACACCAACCCTTACCGGGGACTAACCGATTGTCTTCATACAATGCATTCAGAAAGTCTCCAGACCCTTTCACTTTTTTTACATTTTGTGCAACTTTAAAAAAAAAATTACGTTTTTCCCCATCATTCTGCACCCCATGATAACAAACCAGAATGTTAGAAATCTTTGTACATTTTATAAAATGAAAAACTAATATTTTGCATTGATAAAAGTATTCACACCCTGCAGTCAGTACTTAGTCGAAGCACATTTGGCAGCAATTACAGGCCCAAGTCTTTTTGGATTTAATGCCACAAGGTTTGCGCACTCAGATTTGGGGATTTTCTGTGATTCGTCTCTGCAGATCTCTCAAGCTGTCAGGTTTGATGAGGGCCGTCTGTGGATAGCCGTTTTCCGGTCTCTACAGAGATGTCCAATTGGGTTCAAGTCGGGGCTCTGGATGGGCCACTCAAGACCTTAACTCACACGGTCATATCTGTCCCACATATTACATATGTATTTTTCATGCAGATAATATGTGGTGTTAAATGCTCATTGATATGTATTGGGCACTTCATATCTGCAGGTTTTTTTACAGTCATTTTTTTATGAGAAAAAAACCCACTATGCTCTCGTCTGGTGCGTAATATGCACCAATATAGGCTATGGGGGCTTAACCCTTTGCGATCCAATTTTGTATTCAGAGTTTCCTAGGGAGCTTTTTCTTTCTGCCGTTATAGAATGGCACCATCTGCTGGCTAGAGCCAGTACTGCGGAATGGGACATGCTGAAGAGGCCCCCCCGACAACAGAGCAGCCAGTAATATAAAGTAAGAATACCCTGCCAGATGTCTTCCGACATCGGAGCTGTACAGCCTTCAATCAGAATGTCTTCAGACGTCGGACAGTGGATTGGAAAGGGTTAACATACGCAGCAAATAGACATGTATGTGCATATTTGCTGTGTACTGCATATTTTACCAGCGTGAAAAATATGTGCATAATAAACAGGACACGTAAGCTCTGGAACAGGTCTTCATTAAGAATATCTCTGCACTTCGCTCCATTCAGCTTTCCCTCAAATCTGACCCGTCTCACTGTCCCAGCCGCTGAAAAACACCCCCACAGCATGCTGCCACCACCACCACCAGGCTTCACTGTAAGGATGGCATTGGGTGGGTGATGAGCGGTGCCTGGTTTCCTCCAGACTTAATGCTTAAAATCAAGGCAAAAAAGTTCAATCTTGGTTTCATCAGACCAGAGAATCTAGTTTCTCACAGTCTGGAAGTCCTTTAGGCACTTTTTGGCTAGCTCCAGGCAGCTTTCATGTGCCTTTTCCTAAGTAGAGGCTTCTGAACACTCTGCCATAGAGCCCAGATTGGTGGAGTCTGCAATGGTGGTTGACCACCCGGAACTTTCTCCCATCTGCCCACAGGATCTTTGGAGCACAGCCAGAGTGACCATAGGGTTCTTAGTCCCCTCTATTACCAAGGCTCTTCTGTCCTGATTACTTATATTCGATGGGTCAACCAGCTCTAGGAAGAGGCCGCTGCGAACTTTCAGTGCCGCAGAAAGTATTCTCTAGCCTCTTCTAGATCCGTACCTCCATACAATCCTATCTCAGAGCTCTACAGGCAGTTCTTTCCTCCTCATGGCTTGGTTTTGGCTCTGATATGCATTGTGAGCGGTGAGACCTTATATAGACAGGGGCGTGTATTTTAAAATTATGTCCAATCAACTGAATTTATCACAGGTGACTCCAATCAAGATGTAGAAAGTTTCTAGAAACATCTCAAGGACGATCAAGAGAAATGGGAGGCTGCAGAGCTAAAGTTCAAGTGTCGTACAAAAGAGTCTAAATACTTGTGTCAATACAAAATTACTAAAATGACAGACATTTCTAACATTCTGTTCTAACTTTATCATTATGGGGTTCTGAGTGCAGAATGATGGGGGAAAACTTTTTTCTTTTTTAATTTGCACAAAGCCACAACATAAATTGTGAAAAAAAGGGGAAAGGGTCTGAAGACTTTCCAAATACATTGTATTTTAACCTAATATTCTATACAGTCATGTGATCATATGTCCTACAGCGGAAACAGATGAAAACTGAAATGCAATTAAAAGTAAGTGCAAAGACATGAACCGTAAAGTTCCTCTTCTTACCAAATTCAATTCATAAACTGGTTATACGGAGCTCATAAACAGCACATTTCTGGTGGGGGAGGGGCTGCGTCTGTTGCTGTCTGATGATGATTATTATTAGTTTATTTCTATAAGGCTGACATGTACTTGTGGAAATTTCCCATGAGCATCGGTGCCTCCAGCAGTTGCTAAGTGAACATTTAGGAGGTGGCGGGGGATCGTCTCTGGGTACCATCCTTTGTCAGGCATCTTTTCCAGCACAATCTCATGCTGTGATAATCCAGACACCCTTTGCTCCATTTCTCTGGATTATTGCAATCCCCGGGATGGGTTTGTTTACAGGAAGACATTAAAATGCTGCAATTGTCTCTTTTTTAATGTTTAACAATTACCATAAATACAACGTAACAGCAAAAAGTCATCAGGCGCTGCAGATGTGTAGAGGGGGAGGTGGAGTGGGGCTGCCATCTGCTGGTCAGTGGGGTGTATTGCAACTACATCTCTGTATGTCAACAAGGATGTGCTAAATCCCAAACCAAAACAACACAACCAGCATTGGGCCGCCTGCACACCGGGGCGGATTTGCATTGCGGAATCCGGAGCGGGCGTCCACCTCTGGATTCTGCAGCAAATACTGTCTATAACATGCTACTGAAAATCGCTTTTTCCTCTACACGAGCAGAAATCAATTGCGATTTTCCACCGCAGCACGTTCTATTTTATTTCTACGGTTTTCATCAATGGAAGCCGTCCGATCGGCAGACCTTCCACAATGACATGAAAGGCTGCGAATACCGCGTCATCGCCGAGCGATGATGCAGAAAAGCATAGTTTTTAGAAATAAATAAAAAATCTGTCTTGCGCTGTCCAATGGCTCACCAAGCAGACCATCCACAGTACAGGGAAGATTTCAGAAAAGCAGGTAAGCGCGGATGCCGGCTGGGCACGGGGTCGGATCCTGCATGCAGAATCCGACCTGCCCGTGTGCAGCCGGCCTTAGCCAGCGTGCCAAATTTTAAGATTGCACTATGTATAGTGACCATCCAGGCCTGGAGAAATAAAGATGACCTTATGGCTTTTCTGACGACCTGATGTACACTGTGCATTAGTATGTATTGATAGTCTAAGACACTACATGCTGCTCCTACTGGCCAGTCTCGTTCACATGGGCAGCATTGACCAATCAGAACAGGTGTAGTGTCTAATACTAATGATGCATACTCATACACAGTGTGCATCAGGTAGTCAGAGAATCGACACATCATGGATCGGGTTGACAGATTACTGGGAGGGGCTGGTGAGGATCAAGCAGTCATGGTCCACATTGGCACCAATGAACAAATTAGAGGTCAATGGAGGGTCCTCAAAAACAATTTCAGGGACCTAGGATCCAAGCTTAGGGCGAGGAGCTCCAGGGTAGTTTTCTCCGAAATACTGCCTGCACCACAAGCCACACTAGAAAGGCAGCAGGATCTTAGGGAGGAAAACAAGTGGCTCCAGAGTTGGTGTAAGAAGGAGGGATTTGGGTTCCTGGAAAACTGGGCTGACTTTACTGTTGGCTACAGGATCTACTGTAGGGACGGGCTGCATCTCAATGGGGAAGGTGCAGCTGTGCTGAGGGAGAAGAGGACTAGAGGGTTGGAGGAGTGTTTAAACTAGGGACTGGGGGGGGGGGAACAAAAAGAGAAACAGGGGAACAGACAGTGTAGATAGTGACCTGGGATCAAGTAATGGGAATGGGGGGGGGGGGGGGGTGAGGTTAGTACAGTTAGAACTGACAGAACAGCCAATAGGACCATAGGTAGCACAATTAATATAAAGAACAACAACCATATAAATTGTATGGCAACGAATGTGAAGAAGTCTGATCAGTAAAGTGGATGAGCTCAAAGCCAGAATGTCTGATGAAAATTACGATATAGTGGGAATAACGGAAACATGGCTTGATGATAAATGTGACTGGGCAGTGAATTTACAGGGCTATAATCTCTTCAGAAGAGACAGTGGAAACAAGAAAGGGGGAGGGGTGTGCCTGTGTGTTAAATTGTACTTAATGCCGAGACTACGAGAAGATATAGGTGTAGGAGATGAACATGTGGGATCTCAGGGAGAAAAAAATAACAAAATCCTGATAGGGGTTTTCTGTAGGCCACCAAAAATAACAGAAGAAACTGAAAACTTATTATTAAGACAAATAGACAAGGTGTCAAATCGCAATGAAGTAATTATTATGGGAGACTTTAATTATCCGGATATAATATGGGAAGATGAAACCTGCAAATCTCACAAGGGTGATAAGTTTTTGAGAACAATTAAAGACAACTACCTTACTCAACTTGTGCGGGAGCCAATTAGAGGGAGGGCCACTCTGGACTTATTATTAACTAACAAACCAGACAGAATCATGGGGGTGCAGGTTGATGGACACTTGGGAAATAGTGATCACAATATAATTAATTTCCAGCTGTCATTCAATAAGAAGCCTTATCAGGGAGCGACAAAAAAAATTGACTTTAGTGAAGCAAAACTTGATCAGCTCAGAACTACTATCGGTGACATTAATTGGGACAACATTCTCATAAATAACAGTACAGACAACAAATAGGAGAAGTTTAGAAACATCCTAATGACCTCATGTGAGAAATGCATACCCTTTAAAAATAAAAGAACTACAAGTGGGAGGAAACTAATGTGGCTTGACAAGACTATAAGGGAAGGGGGGGGGCAATAAATGAAAAAAAGAAAGTGTTTAAACCACTAAAACAAGAAGGCAGCGAATAAGTGCTAAAACATACAGGGAAAAAAAACAAATCATGTAAAAAAAAGATCAAAATTACTAAGCAGGAGGAGAGAGACTGATTGCCAAAGAGAGCAAAAATAACCCTAAACTATTCTTCAATTATATAAACAGTAAAGTATTTGCACCGAAAGCACTTCCAAAATACAAAAAGAGGTCTTAAAGAGAGCCTGGTAACTATAGGCCGATAAGTCTCACTTCAATAATTGGAAAAATATTCGAGGGGTTTCTGAGAGATGCCATCCTGAAATACCTCAAGAAGTACCCCACCATGCACCAAAGACCTACTATATGAAGCATGAATTCAAGAAAATAGACACCATAGTGTAATGGCCCGAAAGGTCCTCCAGGATAGCCACACAATCATCAGTTATGTAACACCTAGCTATGTGCTCCTAGGAGACATAGAAGGTGCTGTACATCAGAATAACCCTGTTTTCCCCTTTCTTAACAAGCTAAAGCTAAATACTTGGCAACAGCTGGCTGCTGATTGGCTGCTTTTCACGCTACCACTGATTGGTAGAGGGGAATGGTGTGAGAGTCCAGAGCAGGAAAAATAGCAGGGTGAGGCAGGATGTTAGGGGGAGGTGTAGAGAGAAAGTGCTGGAGTTAAGAAAGAAAGTGAAGGAGGAGTTAGTCGGGGTCGTGAGGAGGCAGTCATTATCAGCAGACACGGCAGGAGATGCAGCAGTGTGGTGTGGATCTAACGTGTACCAATAGGAGAAGATGAGCCTTCACAAAGTTTCCTAACTAACTGCAGTGTGGAGGATAAAGTGTGGAACCCATCTATACAACAGTAAGTTGCACGAGCCCCTGTTTACAGTGAAGCCAGGGAAGTGTAAAAGGGCCCATTACTAAAATATCTTCACCAGCTACATAGCAATCGCTAGAGTAACCCAACAGATAACTGGGAATCCCTCTAAGTAACCTTTCAATGCAAACAGAGAGAGAGCATTGAAGCTACAAATTGTCTTGTCTCTTCAATGAAAGTGTGGAGCAACGTTGATGTCTACTGTAAAGTAATACCACTGCCATTGCTGATGAACTGTACCTGCTGTTTTTCAAACATTTTACCAAAAGCTGAAGTAAACTGTGTATCTCCAGTTTGCACATCAAGGCTGCAAGGACTCATGTCAAATATTTCTACACTCAGTCTACGAGTCCATTAACATAGAGATACTGGCGTCACGTGACAAACCACCATAAATAATTGTTGACTGTAATAACCCTTTGTGCCACTGTTCGCAACTGAGCCAGGCACCTTTGCTTCCATTGCAGGGAGAGATTGCAGAACCACCCGTGACATCCATCATGTTTACCTGTGGTCTCCCCTATATTGGTGCGCCCTACTCGGACGCTGCAATAGCATGACATCACTTATCACTGAAACACAATAAAACTGCAATGTAATGTGACTTTTGGGCAGTCAATGCAATACATATCCAGCAAATTTCTGTGGCCCTAAGCCACCACTCAGCAATTATATTTAATGTATACATTGGTAACTTACGTTGTTGTTAGCTCCCTCGCTAGTAAAGATGTATAATGTGGGGTCCCTCTGCAGGTAGTATGAGCTCAGTAATGCATCTGGTGCCCCCAGGAGAAGCTGAAAGGAGACAGATTTTCATAAGGAAGTGATTATCATCAAAGAGGTGAGCAGGAGATGACTGATCGGCAAAAGTAGCCCAGTAACCGGGGCCTAAAAATCCCATGGAAGACCCATGGAAATAGTAGGCCCAGCTGGAAACTGTCAGCTTTGAGAATATATAACAAATTTTAGGATTACTTGTTTTTTATGTTCAATAGAAGTGTCACCACAACAGTGAGTATTTCTTTACTCATCAAGCTATGAGCAATGCCATGAGAACTGGCACTCTCTGAAAGTGAGAGATTCTCCTTTGCTTCCCAGTATCAGTCTAATAACAGTAGTAACCCTGTGGATACCCCTTTACACAAAATTTGCAACCTATTTTTCATTGGCCCTGAAGAACCCTTCTACATTTCCTGCATTACAACCCTACACTCCACACACCTGGTAGAATGAGTGGAAGTTCCTTTCCCCTGTCTGCTGCTTCAGGACCCGGGACTGAAATGAGAAGACATCACATTTAGAAATAGTAAAATGTTAGCCCTAGTATGAAGTACATGATCTTTGCCAAGATGGGAGGTAATGATTCTTCCTCTCACTTTCTCCAGGAGATAGTTGTTGATGTGTCCTCCAGTTGGGTCACCCTTGAAGTCAAAGTTGATGTCCATGTATTTACCAAATCTACTAGAGTTGTCATTGCGGTTGGTTTTGGCATTTCCGAAGGCTTCAAGGACACAGTTGGACTTCAGCAGAACATTCTTCACCCTGGAAAGATTGAGATACAAAGATGACACAAATCTACGTCTTTAGCATAAGTGATTGCCAAGTTGTGGTATTTAGTTCCAGAAAAGATACTTAAATGGATTGTCCCATCTCAGCACTGTCTGGCTGAGATGAGAAACCTGCGGCTGGTTTCCCGACCACCTCGTCAGGTATTGCAGAAGCAGCCGAGCACAGCAGCCTTATGTTACTTCTGGAACTTCCATCGAAGTGAATGGGTGTTACGAAAACAGTATAGGACAGTGCATTACATTTTGCTAACAAGGATGTTACACAAACACCATAGTCCGCTGTGCAGTTTCCGTAACTCCCATTGACTTAAATAAGAGTTTCGGGAGCAGCATAAATTTGCCTCGCTTGGCTGTTTCCACAACATCTGGTAAGGTGGTCGGAAAATAAGCCACAGGTTCTCATCTCAGCCATGAATTGCTTAGTTGGGAATACCCTTTTAACATTCAACAAGGGTTCTTACTAATCAGCAGATTTTGAGCCACAGATGTGGGACCGTGATGGGATTTACAACCACGCCTCACAACAACATGTACTTATTATGAGACTCAGGAGCCTGGCTGTGGGCAGACCATCATCACTTTAAAGATATTATGCACCATTATAGTGTATTGGTGCCTTTAAAGGACACAATAGAGTATATGTCACTAATTTAGGACTTGGGAGATGAGCGTTTGATTCCAAATATTGGGCATCAGTTCTGTCTAGCAAATCATCCACTAATGGTTCATGTTACAGTGTTATTTAAGGTCTGTGTAGCAGTAATACATAGGTACTACTGTACATTGTACTATTGCACACACGTCAAACTTAAGCCCCAAGGGGCGCATCCGGCTAGCCACCTCATTTTATGTTGTCTGTCAGCTGTGCAACAACCTACCGCGTTCCCCTGAAAATAAGACACCCCCTGAAAATAAGACCTAGTAGAGGTTTCTGCTGAAGTGCTAAATATAAGGCCTCCCCCCAAAATAAGACCTAGCTCTGTCCCTGCTGTGATGAGCTCCCCCTGGTGTCCAGAAGCTGCAATACCATCCCTGCTGTACAAGTAGTCCAGGAACTGCTGCGGGTGATCATTACAGTCTCCAGACAGAGTGTGGGAGACAGGTACTTTACAGTCCTTATTTTCTGTGGCCCTATGTGTGTCAGGCAACCAGTGCGTCACTTTGATTCTTTAGTGGGTGATCGTTACAATATCCAGACAGTGTGTACACGAAAATAATGGTAGTACAAGAAATTCCTGATAGAATTCCCAGTTTGTCTGGTTATGCTGGTTTGTGATGACAACTACTGTACAGTATATAAAAATTGTTCATTTTTTTTGTTCAACACAAAATGTGAATTCTTCTTTATGGAAAAAAGGTCATCTCCTGAAAATAAGACCTAGCACAAGTATTATATAAGACACTGTCTTATTTTTGGGGAAACAGGGTAGCAGACATTCCACCCACTCAGCCCGATGCTCTGATCCAGCAGCAGCTGCTGCTGAGTCTGGTGACTTCTGACCTCTCCCCCCTGGTGTCTGTGTGTGCCGTCCTTTACACAGCGCAAATGTTGAGGGGAGAGGTTAGCACAGGCTCAGCAGTGGCTACTAGACCGAAGCTGTAGTTTGGATGAGTGGCATGCCTGTAGGTATACTGCCCGGCCAGAAGCCAATAGGGGGATGGCTATTACTACTGAGGCCACTATGGGAGGGTCACTATTACTGCTGAAGGTATGATGGGGAACACTATTACTACTGGGGCCACTATGGGGCTCACTATTATTACTGGGGCCACTATGAGTGCAATTACTACTGGGGCCACTAAGGTAAAATGGTTCTATTTACACATTTTGCCCAGAAGCTTCCACAAATCGTTATGTCTGTTGATAACCATTAGAGATGAGCGAGTATACTAGCAAAGGCACATTACTCGAGCGAGTAGTGCCTTAGCCGAGTATCTCCCCGCTCGTCTCTAAAGATTCGGGGGTCGGCGGGGGGCAGGGGAGAGCGGGGAGATCTCTCTCTCCCTCTCTCCTCCCAACTCCCCGCCGCAACTCACCTGTCACCCGTGCTGGCCCCTGAATCTTTAGAGACGAGCAGTGGGATACTCGGCTAAGGCACTACTCGCTCGAGGAATGTGCCTTAGCGAGTATACTCACTCCTCTCTAATAACCATCCAAAAGTTATTTATCACTCGCCTTTCCACCTCCGCTCGTTGTGTGGGGTTGGTTATGGCCGCAATGTACTGCATGATGTACTTGCTGGCTTCAGTCTTTCCAGCACCACTCTCACCTGTAGGAAACAAAAACACATTAGATACTAGTTGGAAATATTTGAGACGTTGTAATCACTACAGCTTCTGGTGGTTGGTTATACAATCATGTTCAGAATGAGAACCATGTAAGCCAGGTGGAATCTCTTCTCTGCATTAGGCCGCCTGCACATGAGAGCCTGCAGCAGAATCTGACCCTGTGCCCAGCCCGCATACCTGTCATTTTGTCTTTTCTTCTGCACTGCGGATGATCCGCACGGCTCACCGTCGGACATGCGCAGTACAGTGGGGGTTTTTTAAACTCCTGCTTTCCCCACATCATCACCTAGCAATAATGCGTAATCCGTGATCTGTCCACAATGTCAATGGAAGCCGTCCATGAGGAACCCGCGCAAAATAAACGGGAGACGATCGTGGATTCTGCTATTCAAATCGAGTCGTGTGCAGGTGGCCATACTCAGTGATACACTACATATAATGGAACTGAGACTTATTAAAAAGTAAACAGCTGCAGTACTACTTGTGGCCAGAAGTGGCAGTAAAAGACCTTGAAAGAGCAGGTTGGGAATTTGTAGTCTGTTTTAGGGCACACTCATTATACATTGTCAATATTCAGCCCATCTATGAAATGTTAAGCTTTGAAGTTATGAAATTATTTTGTCTGCTATAGTCAACACTGGGCAACAAAAGTCAACATATGATTTAAACTTTATGCAGATTTCAGTTGTGAATGATCCCAAGCAAGGATGGGGTACCTGATATAACAATACATGTGTCCTTTGCTCTGCGTTTCATGGCCTTGTACGCTGCATCTGCAATAGCGTAGAGATGCGGGGGCCTCTCGTACAGCTCTCTACCCCGGTAATATTCAATCATTTCTTTTCCATACAAGTCCATGTTTTTATAAGGGTTCACAGACACGACAACTTCTCCAATATATGTGTAGATCCTGCCGCACTCAAACCTGTAGAAGGGTAAAAAAAAGATTGTCAGCTTCTGGGTCTACTACAGTTATTGTAGCAGTAATGCTGCACCAGTGGTGTATCTAAGCCTACCATGTGTCTTACCATGTGCCTTACCATCTAAGCCTACCACTGTCTGCTGAAACACAGTATATAATCCAATGATATTTTTTCCCTGAGGCTTTGTATCTAATCCTATAATATGTGATACCGTCTGCTGAGCCGCTATTATAAGGTGTGGCAAACAGTTTATTATTATTATTTATTTTAAAGCGCCATTACTTCCAGGGCAATGTCCAAATGAAGAAATAAGAGGTACATATATAACCACGTTACACATGTAATATGACAAGAATGATAAGCATCCACTTAAGACTAACAAACTGATATGAAAGGAGAGACGACCCCACCCACAGGGCCTACAGTGTACAAGGGAAGGGGAAGGAGACAAGAGGTGGACTAGAAGGTGCTCATGTTGTGGTGGCCGCAGGGTTACTGTAGGTTGTAGGCTTGTCTGAAGAACTAGGTTTCCAGGTTCCCTTTGAAGCTTTCCCAGGTGATAGAGATCCTGATGGGTTGAGGTAGCGAGTTCCAGAGTAAAGGTGAAGCAAGAGAGAAATCTTGGGGACGATTATGTGAGGAGCAAACAAGGGGACAGCAGTGGAGGAGGTCTTGCAAGGACCGGAGGTATTAGGATATTAGGTCACAGAAGTATGGGGAGGGAGTACTTTATGGATGGCCTTGTATGTCATTGATAATAACTTGAACTGGATTGTCTGGGTAATAAGCAGCCAGTGAACGGATTGGCAGAGGGGAGAGGTGGGGGAGTAATGGAGAGTGAAGTGGACAGTAAAGCTGAGGATGGATTGGAGGCATGCAAATGCATTGCATAGGAGGCCACAGAAACGGACGCTGCAGTAGTCTAGACGGGAGGTGGTGAGGGCATGCACCAGCATTTTTGTTGACTCAGGGTTGAAGAAAGCTTGTATCCAAGTGAAGTTTTTGAGCAGGAGGTGGCGAGGGCTTTTATGTGCGGGTGAAGGAAAGAGCAAACTAAAATGTTACACTGAACGGACTTGTGGGACGAGTGAAAGCATGGAGCCATTGATTTTGATTCTTAAGTCTGGTGGAGGTGTTGAGTGAGGCAAGGGAAAGATGTTGAGTTTGGCTTTCCCCATGTTAAGTTTTAGGAAGTGAGAGGAGGAGAAGGAGGATATAGCCAATAGACACTCTGGGATTTTGAATAGCAGAGGGGGCAGGGGTGTAACTATAGGGGATGCAGTTGTAACTGGGCCCAGGAGCCTTTTGGAGCCCATAAGTCCTAACGTCTCCATATAGGGAGCCTAGTAGTATGAATAAAGCATTATAGTTGGGGGGCCCTGTTACAAATTTTGCATTGGGGCCCCGAATCTGGCAGAGGGGTAACATTTGGTCCAGAGAGATAGATGTGAGTGTTATTGGCATAGAGGTTGTACTGAAAGGCATGGGAATTTATACCATGAGTGTAGGTGGAGAAGAGTGAGGGTCCTAGTACGGAGATGTGAGTGAGCGACACTAAAAGTTCAGTCAGTGAGAAAAGGCCAGGTTTGTGATGCCAAAGCAGGAGAAAGTTTATAAGGGAGTAGTTGACTGTGTCAAAGGTAGAGGACGGGTCATGGAGGAGGAGTACAGAGTAAAGTTTTGAGACTTTTGCAGTTAGCAGATTATTAGCTTCTTTCATTAGGACAGTTTTGGTAGAGTTGTGGGGTCTAAAGCCAGATTGCCATTGGTTGAAAAGCAAGTTGGAGAAGAGTTGGAGCGAGTTTAATTGCCCAGTGTCCCTGTTTCCGAGCAAAGTCCTAAATATAGGAACTCAGTATGAACTAAAATTACCCAGAATTATTTTAAGTGCCTTGTGGTATTGCTTGAGCCTTGAATAAGGATGTTTATTTTATTTGAGAACTACATGTTGTATTATGTGTACTGTATGTGATAGTACAGCCCTATTAGCATGGGAGCTTATTTTGCGCTTTACCTTGAGGTATCATTTTCTCTATAACTAGCTCTGTATCTAAGCCTATCATTTGTAATACTATCTTAAAGAGCCAGACAGCTCTATAATTCTTCTTATATACTAGGGACAAGGACATACCATGTTCCTGTGCTCACCTAGTGGGAGCAACGCTTGTGTGGTGGTCTCACTGATAACAACCAAGTTGGGTGCACACATTTTACTATCACACTGCCCAGAACTTCCTGTTCCATGTCCGGACTCTACCATATAGTGAGAGTTATGAAGTGCTGAAAACAAAATTTGGGTGCAATTCCCATAGACACTGCACATTATCACTTCTCTTGTGTACTAGGTCCCATTATGGGAGTTATAATTGAATATCCAAAAACAGTTTTCAGATGTGTCCCACAGTGGATCCATTCATTTTAATGAGAGAAACGGAGTCCAAAGGTGCAAAGCTTGGACTCTGACCTGGTTTCCATTTGTTTGCATGTTCTTTGGAGGACACAATAGAATAGTTGTGTGAAGTTTGAATAAGTACACTAAAGACCCATTTACACGGGATGAGTGTCGGGCAAACAGTTTCTACGTGACTGCATTGTACCAACAGTGAGATTTGGAGGAGGTTCTGTGGGAGTGTTTATACTGAGAAGGTCTAGGTCCATTGGTTATAGTGAAGTCCACACTCAACGTCAATGGGTACAGAGACATACTGGACAATGTGGCTTTAGCTACCCTGTAGCAATACTTTGGTACAGCTCTGTGTCTCTACTAGCATGACCGAGCACCATGTC
The DNA here is from genome assembly GCF_035609145.1 of Eleutherodactylus coqui. NCBI lineage: Eukaryota > Metazoa > Chordata > Amphibia > Anura > Eleutherodactylidae > Eleutherodactylus > Eleutherodactylus coqui. The sequence continues at coordinate 114,947,927 of NC_089848.1, forward strand.
ATATAGAACGCAGTGTTGAGGCTTGGTTTGAGAAGGGCTGCAAAGTTAATTAGCCAGCCCAAAGTCCGGATCTCAATCCCTCTGACCATCTTTGGAATAAACTAGAATGCGGTATCCATGTACGCCCAGGAAGGCCATCATCCCCCGCATCACTATCTGAAAGCTGTCCTTGAGGAATCGAGGCAAATCTCTTCACACATCTATTGGAATTTGGGTCATGCAATACGACAATGATCCCAAGCACACCAGGAAATCTACATCAGAAAAGAAAAGAATCAAGGTAATGTAACGGCCCAGACAAAGTTCAGACCTATACCCAATTGAAATGCTGAGTTGGGACCTTAAAGGGGTTCTGTCATTAGAAAACAAAAATTCAATACTTATCTATTCCTCCCCGTCAGTCATCTTACCGCATCTTCTTCCTGATGATCTTCTCCTGCCTACTGTAGTCACCCTGGGTTACCTCACCTCATGCCGTCCGATTCTTCTTCTTCCGGGGTTGAAGCATCCATTGCATTTTTCTTCCTGCAGGGCAATGTACGTTACGTCACTAGTGACAGGGGCGTAACTATAGAGGATGCAGGGGATGCAGTTTCACCCGGGCCTAGGAGCCTTGGGGGGCCCATAAGGCCTCTCTTCTCCATATAGGAAGCCCAGTACTATGAATAAAGCATTATAGTTGGGGGCCCCATTCCAGGTTTTGCATTGGGGCCCAGGAGCTTCAAGTTACGCCTCTGACTAGTGACGTAGTGACATGCGCAGTCTCGGCAATAGATAGGCATTCCTTCCTAGGCAGTGAACGTTACATCACTAGTGACGTAACCTACACTGACCAGAAGGAAGAAGAATGCCAAGAATGGACGCTCCATAACAAGAAGAAGAGGATCCAGACGGCTGGAGGTGAGGTGACCTGGGGGACTGGAGAAGATCAGCGAGGAGAAGATGTCTGGGGAGGAATAGGTAAGAATAGATTTTTTTTATGGTTCAAACAAATTTTATTTAGTCATCCATTCAACTAACGTAGGCAATCACATAATGTAGTTATCCATCATGCCCTGCCACCAACATTAAACACTGTTCCAATAGCTTACTTTGCAATACGATGACTATATTTTCCAAACGAAATACATGTAGAAAAACTTCAGAAATTAGAGCATGGAAGTAGAAAATAGGAAAAAGAGAGAGAAAGAAAAAAAAAAGGGATAGAAAAGAAATAGACACAGAAGATCTCCGATGCGCCCAATAGGGGCACCGTCCCCGCTCGCTCGTTTGTACCTTTGTTTAGGAAACTGGAACTGTGACAGTTTACTTGGATATATCCCCTCTAAGGAGCCATTCCTTGAGTCGATCAGATGGTCTCAACATCAACCATATCGTCCACGTCGCGTAGAACTTCTGAAGCCTACTGTCATCTCTGGCAATGGTCTCTTCTAATTGTCTTAAATGGTCTATGTTTTCCAGCCAGGTAATTCTGGTTGGAGATGTTGTTGACTTCCATAGCCTTGGGATTGCCTGTCTCATGGCCAAGATGAAGAATCTAAGTAGACCCTTTTTTGCCCCTGATATGGAGCCTGGAAAAATTGATAACAAGGCTATTTCTGGGGAGAAGACGATCCCAGCATGAGTTAAAGCATTGTATAGCCTATTGACATCCTCCCACAAGTTCCGGATCCCAGGGCAAGACCACCACAAATGAAGGAAATTCCCTTCGCCTGTCAGGCACCTCCAGCATCTATTTGATAGCTGGGGATAGATTCTAGCTAATTTGTATGGTGTTTTATACCACTGGGAAACTAACTTGTAATTCATTTCCTGCAATTTACTTGAAATTGACACCTTATGTGTCAGGATCAAAGCCTTTGACCACTCTCCATCTGGGATTAGTCTCCCCAGTTCCTTCTCCCACTGTACCTTAAACCCCACAGTTTCATCCTTTGTCTCCTCTGCTAGCAGAATGCGATATGAAAGGGAAATCTCATTTGTTGGCGGGACGAATAGATTTTTTTAAAATGATAAAGCCCCTTTAAGAAAGCTGTGTATAAATGAATGCCAACAAATCTCAATGAAAAGAAGCAATGTTGTAAAGAAGAGCAGGCCAAAATACCCCCAGAACAATAAAAGTATGACCGTACTTCAAGTTATTGCTGCTAAAGGTAATTCAACAACCTACTAATTAATGGGGTATACTTAAGTTTTCACACATTGCTTCTGCACTCTGGCCTAGTTTTTTAAAAATAAATAATGACAAGGCGTAATATGTCAAGTGTTGTTATTCATCTGAGGTTGTATTTTCCTAATTTTAACAACTCCCAAGAACCAGATTTTGTCTAATTATGTCCTATTATTTATGTCAAATTATTGAATTCAATTTTACACAGTAGTGTCACTGGATTTCAATTGAAAATGTGAAAATATTGAATTACAGTTTTTAATATTTGTGCCATGTGAATAGCAAGAAATATGTGAGCAAAAGACACGCATTGTGAAATAGGTGAAGTTTTACTAACAGGGTCCCAGACGCTAAGCATGCAGCTTTGTCATAATTAACCTTTGTAATGTTTACACATGCCATAGACTTTGAATTGTTCACTTTGTCTGGGAATGCCGCATTATATAAACCTCTTGCATTGGAGCAATAAAACAGAAGAACAGCTTGGAAACATCACTTGAGTGTTTCTTACTGTTTTCTTTTCCAATGCATCCAATAATAATAATAACCTGATTGATAAGTCTACGATGTTCCTTGAGTATTGCCTAAATTAAGTCATTACTCAGTACAGGATAAGTAATTTAATTTATGTACACAGTGACTTCATTAGCGGAACAGTGAGTGCAGCTGTCTAGGATGAGATGAAAATGAAGGATAAGGCAGTCACTAGATTACTTGTCACCTCAAGAATGGGCAGAAAGGGCATGCTGGAACAATTTGTTCATGAAGACGCCTCTACAACATGTTGATAGCACAGGGCAGCAGAACTATATAAATGGCATTGTCAGCTGGGCACCTCCGGTCCAAAGTTTGCATGGAGGCCCTTAAGTTTTAAGCAATGCTTTTAGATATTTTGGCTTCTGCCACCCACATTATTACGAGTCTGGGGTGTGTCTGTGCATCGGCAGCTGCGTGCACAGTGCATTGTGGTCTCAGCTGATGAGTAACACCTTATCCGGCCATTTTCAGAGAATATGCTGCAATTGGTCACATGTTATGCATTATGACTGAGCTTTGTCTCTTATAATCGTTATATAGAACACTGTAAAGAAAGAAGTCACTAAATGTATACTATATACTGTATATATATCTCCACAGTATCCTCATTAATCCACAGAAATATCTGCATATTGTCTAGTGTTTGAATAAGAAGATTGGACCTGTATTGCCTTCTAAACTGGGATAATAAAGCAGGTGCAGAATCATAGAGCAACAGAACAGCACCCCAAGTGGTCAAGCCAAAGAAGTAACAAAAACATCATTCATCTGTTTATAGAGTAACACCAATCAGGGACCTTTCTCACAGGAAGGAAAGTTCGACAACAGCGTTGAGGAATATGCCCTCCAGCAGAATATTCAGCACAAAAATCTGCACTGATAACATGCGGATTTTGGTGCGGAATTGAAAATAGTTAAATTCTGCCAGTGATTTTGCATCAAAACCCACAGTTAGCCATGTGGATTATGATGCAGAACTCAGGGATGGCATATTCAGCAACTGCTGCAGAATATTCTGTCCTGTATGAAAGGTTCCTCATCAAATATATGCCCTCCTGCGCAACATTCAGCACCAAAATCCTCACTTGTAACACGTGCATTTTGATGTGGAATTGAAAATAGTAAAATCCTCACTGCTAATGCGTGGTATTCCGGGGTGGCATATTCTATCCCGTGTGAAAAGTCCCTAAGGGTGCTTTCGCATGGGTGGAATTATTCCGAACTCACGTTGTGGATTTTGATGCGGAATGAAAATGTCAGAATTCTGTGCAGAATTTTGTGTAGAATTCTGGGATGGCATATTCTGCAATACTGTTGCGAAATAATTCCAGTGGTCTAAAAGCGGGACCTTTTTCACAGGATAGAATATTCCATAAATGCATTATGGAATATGCTGTCCTTGAATTTCGCACCAAAATCTGCTTGGCTAACTGCGGATTTTGATGCGGAATTTCTGGCAGAGTTCTACTATTTTCAATTCCACAACAGAATCCGCATGTTAGAAGTGCAGATTTTGGCGCTGAATCTTTCACAGGAGGACAAATTCCGTAACGCTGTTGTGGAATATTTCGTCCAATGTGAAGGGTCCTATTATACAAGCAGGGGCGTAACTAAAGGCTCAAGGGCCCTGATGCAAAAGGTGAGCTGGGGCCCCCCCCTCTATCTGTATCCGTACGCATACCTAAACCATGCTGCACAGAGGCATAACTTGAAGCTTCTGGGCCCCAATGCAAAACCTGTAACAGGGCCCCCAACTATAATGCTTTCTTTATAGTACTGGGCTCCCTATATGGAGAAGAGAGGCCTTATGGGCCCCCTAAGGCTCCTGGGCCCGGGTGCAACCGCATCCCCTGCACCCTCTATAGTTACGCCCCTGTATACAAGTGCTGTTAATGCTCATGTAGCAGGTTTAGCCAAGACATGGACATCAAGTAACCCTAGCCTGATATTAAGTGCATCATATCTCTGAGATGGGAGACTCACAGGGGAGCTCCACCCAAATTTACCTTCTGATTTGAATATGACTTTTGCCCAGACACCAGATGTGAAGCATCTAATTAGTCCATTGATTTCTTTGATGAGCTCAGTTTCAGTGGGTCTGAGTAGAGGTTCTGGAGTTCTACAAGTTGCTGTGGACCCTTTATCTCAGTAATTGGTGACGCTCCAATTTTAAGGCGCCCCATCAGTTATATATACCATAACTATATATACAATAAGTATATACAATGAAATATATTGTATATACAATTCCTTTTGAAGATATATTTGCTTTCTTAGAGGGGTTTCAATTTAACCTACCTGAGTTTCAGATTCGCCATAAAGTCCTCCATGGTCACGTTGTCCAAGAGAACAAAATCCGCTTTCCCAAACTCCAAGCTCTCCTGCTCCGCCATCCCTCCCCAGAAGATGTGTTCTTCTGACCCAATATTGAGGTGTGAATAAAATGAAGTGAAGGATCACACTAAAATTTGCAGATGTTGACTCAAGTGCACAGGAAGACTGAGTGAAGACGAAAGCCGGTCTGCAACTTCCTGGTGCGGTTTGAGGCGGGGAGCTTTGAAGGGAAGTTAAGAGATGATTGTGCCGGCTGTGGATGGATGACAGCAAACACGAACAGACGAGACCACAGATGATCGTCACTGACCACAGATAAAGGGGATGACCCATGCGAATGATGATATCACCATCTTAATACAATTTTACTACTATGGCTATTCTTACTGCGGTCAGCGATCACTGGCGCCAGCTGCTGATAAAAGGAACATCAAGGAAGGGAAAATAGTATAAATGTTTATATAGAATTAAATCCATCATCTGTAAAACCCTGATAGGTAACGGATTATCAAGTATTGAAGTCTTTACAACACATTTGTAAAAGAACCTTATGATATCGGAGGTATGATGATGTCATCCTAGTGACCAATAGATTATGATGTCATTCCTGCCACATAACTCATGGTGGCACATCTATAATACGATATGACACCCAAGGCTGTACAATGGTGGAGAGGTGGCTTATTGCTTATGTCATCATGGGGCTGCTTACTGCTGATGGGTTATAGCCCTACAATTGCTCCCTTAGGGCTCGGTCACACGAGCGTTTTTTTGGTCTGATCTGCAGACGCGCTTGCGATCTGCAGATCTATAGAACTAATGCATCCCAATGGGAGCAGGCACATGTCCGTTTTTTATGCGGATGTGCGATAAATTATAGTACACAACGATTCGCAGAACGCGCCTATCTGCGTTCTGCGAATCGTTGTGTTCTATATATGCGCTCAACGGGGCCGGCGGCAGCAGCGCCGACCCCATTGAGAACATATACTAAGATTGTTCTCCTCTGCCGCAGCTGTGCCACAACTGCGGCAGAGAAGAATAGAGATGAGCGAACGCGTTCGTCCGAGCTTGATATTCGTGCGAATATTAGGGTGTTCGGGATGTTCGTTATTCGTGACGAACACCATGCGGTGTTCTGGTTACTTTCACTTCCTTCCCTGAGACGTTAGCGCGCTTTTCTGGCCAATTGAAAGACAGGGAAGGCATTACAACTTCCCCCTGCAACGTTTAAGCCCTATACCACCCCCCTGCTGTGAGTGGCTGGCGAGATCAGGTGTTCGCCTAATATAAAAGTCGGCCCCTCCCGCGGCTCGCCTCAGATGCGGTGTGAGTTAGATGAGGGACAGTGCTGTTTATACCGGAGCTGCTGTAGGGAAAGAATTGGTAGTTAGTGTAGGCTTCAAGACCCCCCAAAGGTCCTTATTAGGGCCACTGATAGCTGTGTGTTGGCTGCTGTTAGCAGTGGGATTTTTTTTTTTTTCTCAAAATCGCCTCTGCAGACCGTTGCACCTGGCATTAGGGACAGAAGTGCTGCATAGGCAGGGAGAGTGTTAGGAGTGAGTGTAGCCTTCAAGAACCTCAACGGTCCTTTCTAGGGCCATATTTATCCGTGTGCAGTACTGTCCAGGCTGCTGTTGGCTGTGCTGCATTTTTTTTGGGCTTCTCAAAATCGCCTCTGCAGAGCATTCCACCCTCCATTGATACTGCAGGGAAAGAATTGTATAGGCAGGGCCACAACACAGTTATTATTCATAGAATATACGCAGTGCTGCCTGTTGGTGGGAAAAAACTGAAAAGAAATCTATTTGTCCAGCCTGTGTCCGTCCTTACGGGCGGTGGACACGTGTGAGCTGCGTGAAAAACATTGCTAAATCATACGCACCCAGCTACGCTTTACTGCTGGCTTCGCCATTTGCTTTCCTTAATCGGGAAAAAAAATACCTGCTCTGCCACAGTTAATAACTCTGCTACCCTCACGTTCTGTGACACATAAGCAGGGACACAGCGCAGTTATTAAACTTCTCAGGTTCATTGAATATACGCAGTGCTGCCTGTTGGTGGGAAAAAACTGAAAACAAATCTATTTGTCCAGCCTCTGTCCGTCCTTACGCCTGTGGAGACGTGTGAGCTGCGTGAAAAACATTGCTAAATCATACGCAGCCAGCTACGCTTTACTGCTGGGTTCGCCATTTGCTTTCCTTAATTGGGAAAAAAAATACCTGCTCTGCCACAGTTAATAACTCTGCTACCCTCACGTTCTGTGACACATAAGCAGGGACACAGCGCAGTTATTAAACTTCTCAGGTTCATTGAATATACGCAGTGCTGCCTGTTGGTGGGAAAAAACTGAAAAGAAATCTATTTGTCCAGCCTGTGTCCGTCCTAAGGGCGGTGGACACGTGTGAGCTGCGTGAAAAACATTGCTAAATCATACGCAGCCAGCTACGCTTTACTGCCGGCTTCGCCATTTGCTTTCCTTAATTGGGAAAAAAAAATACCTGCTCTCCAAGAGTTATAATAACTCTGCTACCCTCACGTTCTGTGACACATAAGCAGGGACACAGCACAGTTATTAAACTTCTCAGGTTCATTGAATATACGCAGTGCTGCCTGTTGGTGGGAAAAAACTGAAAACAAATCTATTTGTCCAGCCTCTGTCCGTCCTTACGCCTGTGGAGACGTGTGAGCTGCGTGAAAAACATTGCTAAATCATACGCAGCCAGCTACGCTTTACTGCTGGGTTCGCCATTTGCTTTCCTTAATTGGGAAAAAAAATACCTGCTCTGCCACAGTTAATAACTCTGCTACCCTCACGTTCTGTGACACATAAGCAGGGACACAGCGCAGTTATTAAACTTCTCAGGTTCATTGAATATACGCAGTGCTGCCTGTTGGTGGGAAAAAACTGAAAAGAAATCTATTTGTCCAGCCTGTGTCCGTCCTAAGGGCGGTGGACACGTGTGAGCTGCGTGAAAAACATTGCTAAATCATACGCAGCCAGCTACGCTTTACTGCCGGCTTCGCCATTTGCTTTCCTTAATTGGGAAAAAAAATACCTGCTCTCCAAGAGTTATAATAACTCTGCTACCCTCACGTTCTGTGACACATAAGCAGGGACACAGCACAGTTATTAAACTTCTCAGGTTCATTGAATATACGCAGTGCTGCCTGTTGGTGGGAAAAAACTGAAAAGAAATCTATTTGTCCAGCCTGTGTCCGTCCTTACGCCTGTGGAGACGTGTGAGCTGCGTGAAAAACATTGCTAAATCATACGCACCCAGCTACGCTTTACTGCTGGCTTCGCCATTTGCTTTCCTTAATTGGGAAAAAAAAATACCTGCTCTGCCACAGTTAATAACTCTGCTACCCTCACGTTCTGTGACACATAAGCAGGGACACAGCACAGTTATTAAACTTAGATAATTCATTCACTAGAGGCAGTGGGGCCTTTCGTTTTCCAAAAAGGGCAAAAATTATATTTGGCCTGCAGTCTTGCGCCAATTTATTTCCTGCCTGGGAAATCTAATCACTGGTAATACAGCATGCTGAGGGGTAGGGGTAAGCCTAGAGGACGTGGACGTGGACGTGGCCGAGGACGCGGAGGGCCAAGTGAGGGTGTGGGCACAGGCCAAGCTCCTGATCCAGGTGTGTCGCAGCTGTCTGCTGCGCGATTAGGAGAGAGGCACGTTTCTGGCGTCCCCACATTCATCGCCCAATTAATGGGTCCACGCGGGAGACGGTTATTAGAAAATGAGCAGTGTGAGCAGGTCCTGTCCTGGATGGCAGAAAGTGCTTCGAGCAACCTATCGTCTACCCGCAGTTCTGCGCCGTCCACTGCTGCCAATCCGAATCCTCTGTCTGCTGCTCCTCCTTCCTCCCAGCCTCCTCACTCCACTACAATGACACCTGCTCAGGAGCGGGAACACTCCCAGGAACTGTTCTCGGGCCCCTGCTTAGATTGGGCAGCAGCGGTTCCTCTCCCACCAGAGGAGTTTATCGTCACTGATGCCCAACCATTCGAAAGTTCCCGGGGTCGGGGGGAAGAGGCTGGGGACTTCCGCCAACTGTCTCAACAACTTTCTGTGGGTGAGGAGGACGATGACGATCAGACACAGTTGTCTTGCAGTGAGGTAGTAGTAAGGGCAGTACGTCCCAGGGAGCAGCGCACAGAGGATTCGGAGGAAGAGCAGCAGGACGATGAGGTGACTGACCCCACCTGGTGTGCAACGCTTACTCAGGAGGACAGGTCTTCAGAGGGGGAGTCAAGGGCATCAGCAGGGCAGGTTGCAAGAGGCAGTGCGGTGGCCAGGGCCAGGGGTAGAGGCAGGGCCAGACCGAATAATCCACCAAGTGTTTCCCAAAGCGCCCCCTCGCGCCATGCCACCCTGCGGAGGCCGAGGTGCTCTAAGGTCTGGCAGTTTTTCACAGAGACGCCTGACGACCGACGAACAGTGGTGTGCAACCTTTGTCGCGCAAAGCTCAGCCGGGGAGCCAACACCAACAGCCTCACCACCACCACCATGCGCAGACATATGATGGCCAAGCACCCCGCAAGGTGGGACAAAGGCCGTTCACCGCCTCTGGTTTGCACCCCTGCCTCTCCCCCTGTGCCCCAACCTGCCACTGAGATGCAACCCCCCTCTCAGGACACAGGCACTACCGCCTCATGGCCTGCACCCACACCCTCATCTCCGCTGTCCTCGGCCCCATCCAGCAGTGTAGTTCAGCGCACCGTTCAGCCGTCGCTTGCGCAAGTGTTCGAGCGCAAGCGCAAGTACGCCGCCACGCACCCGCACGCTCAAACGTTAACCGTCCGCATCGCAAAATTCATCAGCCTTGAGATGCTGCCGTATAGGGTTGTGGAAACGGAGTCCTTCAAAAGTATCATGGAGGCGGCGGCCCCGCGCTACTCAGTTCCCAGTCGCCACTACTTTTCCCGATGTGCCGTCCCAGCCCTGCACGACCACGTCTCCCGCAACATTGTGCGCGCCCTCACCAACGCGGTTACTGCCACGGTCCACTTAACTACAGACACGTGGACAAGCACAGGCGGGCAGGGCCACTACATCTCCCTGACGGCACATTGGGTGAATTTAGTGGAGGCTGGGACAGAGTCAGAGCCTGGGACCGCTCACGTCCTACCCACCCCCAGAATTGCGGGCCCCAGCTCGGTGCTGGTATCTGCGGAGGTGTATGCTTCCTCCACTAAAGCACCCTCCTCCTCCTCCTCCTCCTCTGTCTCACAATCAAGATGTGTTAGCAGCAGCATGTCGCCAGCAGTCGGTGTCGCGCGGTGTGGCAGCACAGCGGTGGGCAAGCGTCAGCAGGCCGTGCTGAAACTACTCAGCTTAGGCGATAAGAGGCACACGGCCCACGAACTGCTGCAGGGTCTGACACAGCAGACCGACCGCTGGCTTGCGCCGCTGAGCCTCCAACCGGGCATGGTCGTGTGTGACAACGGCCGTAACCTGGTGGCGGCTCTGCAGCTCGGCAGCCTCACGCACGTGCCATGCCTGGCCCACGTCTTTAATTTGGTGGTTCAGCGGTTTCTGAAAAGCTACCCACGCTTGTCAGACCTGCTCGTAAAGGCGCGCCGGCTCTGCGCACATTTCCGCAAGTCCCACACGGACGCTGCCACCCTGCGCACCCTGCAACATCACTTTAAGCTGCCAGTGCACCGACTGCTGTGCGACGTGCCCACACGGTGGAACTCTACGCTCCACATGTTGGCCAGGCTCTATGAACAGCGTAGAGCTATAGTCGAATACCAACTCCAACATGGGCGGCGCAGTGGGAGTCAGCCTCCTCAATTCCTTTCAGAAGAGTGGGCCTGGTTGGCAGACATCTGCCATGTCCTTGGTAATTTTGAGGAGTCTACCCAGGTGGTGAGCGGCGATGCTACAATCATTAGCGTCACCATTCCTCTGCTATGCATCTTGAGAAATTCCCTGCAAACCATAAAGGCAGCTGCTTTGCGCTCGGAAACGGGGGCGGGGGAAGACAGTATGCCGCTGGATAGTCAGGGCACCCTCCTGTCTATTTCTCAGCGCGTACAGGAGGAGGAGGAGGAGCATGAGGAGGATGAGGAGGAGGGGGAAGAGACAGCTTGGCCCGCTGCTGACGGTACACCGGCTGATTGCCTGTCATCCTTTCAGCGTGTATGGCCTGAGGAGGAGGAGGAGGAGGAGGATCCTGAAAGTGATCTTCCTAGTGAAGACAGCCATGTGTTGCGTACAGGTACCCTGGCACACATGGCTGACTTCATGTTAGGATGCCTTTCTCGTGACCCTCGCGTTGCACGCATTCTGGCCACTACGGATTACTGGGTGTACACACTGCTCGATCCACGGTATAAGGAGAACCTGCCCACTCTGATTCCCGAAGAGGAAAGGGGTTCGAGAGTGTTGCTATACCACAGGACCCTTGCGGACAAGCTGATGGTAAAATTCCCAGCCGACAGCGCTAGTGGCAGAAGGCGCAGTTCCGAGGGCCATGTTGCAGGGGATGTGCGTAGATCGAGCAGCATGTACATCCCAGGCAGTGCAACAGTCTTTAAGGGCCTGGCCAGCTTTATGGCTCCCCACCAAGACTGTGTCACCGCTCCCCAGTCACGGCTGAGTCGGCGGGAGCACTGCAAAAGGATGGTGAGGGAGTACGTAGCGGATCGCACGACCATCCTTGGTGACGCCTCTGCCCCCTACAACTACTGGGTGTCGAAGCTGGACACGTGGCCTGAACTAGCCCTGTATGCCCTTGAGGTGCTTGCTTGTCCTGCGGCTAGCGTGTTGTCGGAGAGGGTGTTTAGTGCGGCTGGGGGAATCATCACCGATAAGCGTAGCCGCTTGTCAACCGACAGTGCCGACAGGCTAACACTCATCAAGATGAACAAAGGCTGGATTTCGCCAGACTTCTGTTCTCCACCAGCGGACAGCAGCGATACGTAAGCAATACGTAGGCTGCACCCGCGGATGGAAGCTACGTTCTCTCTCACCATCCAAAACGGGGACATTTGTGCTTCATCAATCTGTGTCTAATATTCCTCCTCCTCCTCCTCCTGCTCCTCCTCCTGAAACCTCACGTAATCACGCTGAACGGGCAATTTTTCTTAGGGCCACAAGGCTCACTCAAATAATTTTTCAGAACAATTTTTATAAGTTTCAATTAGCTTAAAAGCGTTGGAACTTTAACTTGAACCAATTTTTCGTTACACTGGGCTGCCTCCAGGCCTAGTTACCACTTAAGCCACATTAACCAAAGCGATTCACCTGCCATCTTGGTTGGGCATGGCCAATTTTTACTGAGGTACATTAGTACTGTTGGTACACCAATTTTTTGGGGCCCTCACCTACAGTGTAATCATAGTAATTTCTATGTTCTTCGCCTGCACTCATGGTACAGAAAGGTGTGTGGGGTTGGCCTACAGTTTAGCTACATAAATGTCACTTGTGCCTTGGCTATACTAAGGCTACTGAAATGGAACGAAGACTGCGCTCCCGCTATACTGCTGCTTCAGAATTGTTACTGGGGCCTGTCTTGAGTGCTACTATTGCTTACATGGAACGAAGACTGCGCTCCCGCTATACTGCTGCTTCAGAATTGTTACTGGGGCCTGTCTTGAGTGCTACTATTGCTTACATGGAACGGACACGTGGAGAGGACACGTAGTGCCTCAAAAACATCCCCCTCCTCCTCCAACAGGGAAAACATTGTTGGCAAATGCCTTTGCATTGGTTCGTCTGGCGGCAGTCCAAGAATTTCACCTTTACCGACACTACAAGAGAGCCCCCCCACCATCCCCCCGCCACGGCCCACTTAATCCTGGCCACATTCCGAAAACCAACAAAATACAACCGTGGTACTAGGTCCGCAGTCACCACCACATTACCACCAACGCGGTTACTGTTAAGGTGCATATAACCACGGACACGTGGAGAGGACACGTAGTGCCTCAAAAACATCCCCCTCCTCCTCCAACAGGGAAAACATTGTTGGCAAATGCCTTTGCATTGGTTCGTCTGGCGGCAGTCCAAGAATTTCACCTTTACCGACACTACAAGAGAGCCCCCCCACCATCCCCCCGCCACGGCCCACTTAATCCTGGCCACATTCCGAAAACCAACAAAATACAACCGTGGTACTAGGTCCGCAGTCACCACCACATTACCACCAACGCGGTTACTGTTAAGGTGCATATAACCACGGACACGTGGAGAGGACACGTAGTGCCTCAAAAACATCCCCCTCCTCCTCCAACAGGGAAAACATTGTTGGCAAATGCCTTTGCATTGGTTCGTCTGGCGGCAGTCCAAGAATTTCACCTTTACCGACACTACAAGAGAGCCCCCCCACCATCCCCCCGCCACGGCCCACTTAATCCTGGCCACATTCCGAAAACCAACAAAATACAACCGTGGTACTAGGTCCGCAGTCACCACCACATTACCACCAACGCGGTTACTGTTAAGGTGCATATAACCAGTCTGACTGGGGCATGCAGACACCTTGACAGAATGAATAGTGTGTGGCACATAGGTTCCCCATTGCTATGCCCACGTGTGCAGCTCCTGATGGCGGTGGCACAGGATTGTATTTCTCATTGCTTCTGTACAGCATTGTGGGCTATCGCCCCGCCCCTATTAAAGAGGGTCGCTACCTAGCCGTGCCAACCCTGTGCAGTGTGTGCCTGCGGTCCCTCGTCGTGGCAGACGCACTTCTAAATAGACATGAGGGTGGTGTGGCATGAGGGCAGCTGAAGGCTGCGCAGGGACAGTTTGCTGTGCGCTGTGGGGGGGAGGGGGTGCGGTTGGGCAGCATATAACTCAGGAGAAGTGGCAGTGGAGTGTCATGCAGGCAGTGATTGTGCTTTGTTGGAGGTAGTGTGGTGCTTAGCAAAGGTATGCCATGCTAATGAGCGCTTTTCAGAAGTAAAAGTTGTTGGGAGGGGGGGGGGCCCACTCTTGCCGGTATTGTGGCTTAATAGTGGGACCTGTGAACTTAGGATGCAGCCCAACATGTAGCCCCTCGCCTGCCCTATCCGTCACTGTGTCATTCCCATCACTTTCCTGAATTGCCCAGATTTTCACACATGAAAACCTTAGCGAGCATCGGCGAAATACAAAAATGTTCTGGTCGCCCATTGACTTCAATGGGGTTCGTTGTTCGAAACGAACCCTCGAGCATCACGGGAAGTTCGTTACGAATAACGAACACCCGAACATTTTGGTGTTCGCTCATCTCTAGAGAAGAACAATGTTCTCCCATTGAAGTCAATGGAGCCGGCAATACAGCCGGCTCCATTGAAAGCAATGGGCTGCCGGCAAGCGCTGGATGAATTTTCGGGGAATGGCTTAAAATATAAGCCCTTCCCTGAAAACCATTCTGAAAATGTGAAAAAAAAAAAGGATACTCACCTTTTTCCTGCAGCCGGAGTTCAGCCGAGTCCGGCCGGCAGTTCTCCTGAACTGCTCCCTGTAGTATTCAGCAGGTGGGGATTTAAAATCCCTGCCTGCTGAATGGGCTGCCTCTGATTGGTTAAAGCCCTCACCAATCAGAGGCAGCTCTCACTCACCCATTCATGAATTCATGAATGGGTGAGTGAGTGCTGCCTCTGATTGGCTGAGCGCAGTGACCAATCAGAGGCAGCTCTCAGCTATTGAATGGGCTACCTCTGATTGGTCCCTGCGCTCAGCCAATCAGAGGCAGCACTCACTCACCCATTCATGAATTCATGAATGGGTGAGTGAGAGCTGCCTCTGATTGGTGAGGGCTGTGACCAATCATAGGCAGCCCATTCAGCAGGCGGGGTTTTTAAATCCCCGCCTGCTGAATACTACAGAGAGCAGTTCAGGAGAACTACCGGCCAGCCGCGGCTGAACTCCGGCTGCAGGAAAAAGGTGAGTATACTTTTTTTTTCTTTTCTACACATTTTAGGGATGGTTTTCAGGGAAGGGCTTATATTTTAAGCCCTTCCCCGAAAAGTCATCAAGCGCTTGCCGGCAGCCCATTGCTTTCAATGGAGACGGCTGTATTGACAGATCCTTGAGTTGGTTTCCCATAAGTATGAAAAGACAATCTCTACATAATTTCATAACCCTATATAAAAGACGAATGGAGTCAACTTGAGCTGTAGCCCCCTCCATGAACCCTATAATAGGCACAGAACTTACCTCCATGCCACATGTAAAACTGTTGGGGAAATATCCATTGATATTAAAAGCAACTTATACAATATACCCTCCTACCTCTGAAGATCAACAATATGTACAGTGTCCACGTTTCTCCGGCTAGAGCGGGTGTAGCTGTAAGAGGTGACACGTCTGTGTCTACCAGCCATATCTATGTATAAATACTGTGTGCGTGGAGTTCCCCTTTAACAATAAATGAATTGAGTTTAAGGCTACCCTGTGAATCTTTTGTTGTGATTGTTACAAAATCATAGAAGAGTCATACATTGTAAATTTCTGCACACCATGGGTGATATTTTTCGATATTAGGAATAATAAAATTGGCACTTAATTTTAGTTTTGGAACTTCCTTTGCAATTCTAAATTTCTGAAAAATGTCTGTATAGCCCCAGTGCTCAGGATTTATTTATGCAAAATGTTAAACACGCAATGGTAACGTATATATTGTATGACACCATTTCCTCTCTGGCTAAGCAGAGACCCGGGTTGCTAAATCTGTTTTCATACTCATTACTTCCTGTCTTCAGATTCTGCCCTATATCAGATGGCTGAGACACCTTGACTTCCTCATTTTCAGGCACTTACTGAAGAGGTTTTACAATAAAATGAATCTTTGTATAAGGGTGCGTTCACATGTAGCTGATTTGTTGCAGCCCCATTTGGTGTGAATTTTGGTGTGAATTTGTAGCAGATGTCACCCCTCCATTTAAATAGGTAATACCAAGAGTAGAAGTTATCCCCTATCGACAGGATAAGGCTAATTTCACATAGGTGAGCGCGATACTGGGCTGTGAAACTCGGCCCAATAAGGAATGTGCTTTTCCCCACAGATGTGAGGCGCTTTTGTGTCAAAAACGCCTTGCATTACTTAAGGGGAGGATCGG
Organism: Eleutherodactylus coqui; assembly: GCF_035609145.1. Lineage (NCBI taxonomy): Eukaryota > Metazoa > Chordata > Amphibia > Anura > Eleutherodactylidae > Eleutherodactylus > Eleutherodactylus coqui. The sequence continues at coordinate 114,964,039 of NC_089848.1, forward strand.
CAAGTATTCCATATTGTTTTTAATGGGAAACTCCGCATTGCGCGCACCTCACATGCTGTTCAATGTTTTTCCCGTCCCCAATGAAAGCAATGAGTGAGGAGTTCCGAGGAAATGCCCAAAAATAGGACATCCCGCAACTTATATATGACCCCGTTCAAAAGAATGGGGTTCATATTCGTGCAGGATTTGTGCATCTTGCAATACACAAATCTTGCGTGATTTTCTCGGCCGGGTAAAAGATGCCTAAGGAATAACTTGCTGACTAGTGGGGGTCTCACCTCATCAAAAAAAAAATCTGTGTTGTTTTTGCAGTGGCCAAGCAGGGCTGGTCAATGTGGGGGAGACCCCGAGGGAGGACACAGGATGGATGTCACGGGTGGCTCTGGGATCTCTCCCAGCGATGGTGGCAGAGGATCTAGGTCAACTGTGTGCGCATTGGTAAAAAGGGTTATATCAGTCAACAATTACTAACTGCTTTTGTCACGTGACGCCAGTACCTCTTCTTAGCAAAGGTTAATAGCAAAATAATTGACACAAGCTCTGGTAGCTTTGACTAGTAAACTGGAGGTACACAGTTCACTCAGCTTTAGTAATACTTCAGGAGAACAATAATTCACAGTCTGACAGTAATGGCAGAGATATCACTTTGTATGACAAACATAACGCTACTCCACAGTTCAAGTTCAGTATTACACAAGTTGATTCTTCAACGCTCTCTTTCTCTCTCTTGAAATTTGTATTAAGAAGGTTACTCGGAGGTATTCCCACAGTCTTAGTTATCTACTGGGGATAATCTGCGGAAGGGTATTTTGTAGTAGAAGAAGCCAATTTCCAAAATGGACCTTGTCCACTTGTCCTGTCTTTTATTTCTAGCAGGGTTTGTCTAACTCACTGTTAAGTAGATGAGGCCCTAATTTATCTCTTGCCCACTACTTTTGATCAGGAAGCTTGTAGATGCTGGCTTCCCACAAAGAGCAACGTTCGATCCCGACCAGACTGCAGAGCATCTCCTCACACCTCCTACTCCGACACACCAACAACAACTCCTAACTGTCTCCTCACACCGCCTACTCCGACTGCGACACACCAACAACAACTCCTAACTGTCTCCTCACACACACTAACTCATCCTACATCTTATCTCTCTCCTGCTCGCTTTTTCACGCTCTTGGCTCCCCTCTACCAATCAGGAATCTGAAGTGGCAGCGGTCAATCAGAACACAGATGTTGCTGGGCAGATTAGTCTGCCATTAGTGAGGAAAGGGGAAAGAGGGTTTTTCCTGTCAAACACCTTCTATGTCTCCTAGGAGCACATTGCAAGGTGTTACAATACAAATGAATGTGTGGCTACTCAGGAGGACCTCCAGGCCACTACATTTTCACTTCCATAGTGCTTTTTAGATTCATCAATGTACTATACCTCCATGACTTGTGGGTGAAATCTAACTATCGCACTAAGGCCTCTTTTCCACGAGCGTATATCGGCCCACCATTTTTACGGCGGGTCGATATACGCTACGATCTGCTGCGTTGAATTCCAATGCATCAGATCACATGGCCGTAATCTCACGGTGTGAAAGTGCTCGGTAGAGATGAGCGAACGTACTCGGATAAGCACTACTCGTCCGAGTAATGTGCTTTATCCAAGTACCGCTGTACTCGTCTTAAAAGATTCGGGGCGCTCCGCTGCTGACAGGTGAGTCGCGGCGGGGAGCGGGGCAGAGCGGGCGGGAGAGAAGGAGAGAGAGATCTCCCCTCCGTTCCTCCCGGCTCTCCCCTGCAGCTCCCCACTCCGCAGTGCGTCCCGAATCTTTCAGGACGAGCAGAGAGGTACTCGGATAAGGCACATTACTCGGACGAGTAGTGCTTATCAGAGTACGTTCGCTCATCTCTAGTGCTCGGCCAATCTAATATAGCGCTGGGCGCTTTCAAACAGGCCCGGTTCCAAGACTATCTTTGTGGGCCGGAATACGTTGGCCACTGCATGGGCTCCTATGGGAGCCAATGACAGCGGCTGTAGAAGAGAGGTGGGAGAGAATTTAGCAGCGTGACTGCTAAACTCCCTCCCTCTTGTCTCCTCCCCTCCGGTTGATTGTAATGGGAGGGGCGGGGTTGGAGCTAAGTACCGCCCCGTCCCGCCTCCTCCCATTGCTGTGCACCCATTCACAAGTGTTTACTCCTCACATAGTAGCATATATCGGCTGGCCGTGAAAACGGCGGCCGTTATACGCTCATGTGAAAAAGGCCTAACCCTGTGTATCCATTGGGTTTGGTGTACTGTAGTTTAATGCAGCTGTGTGTTCTTCTTTTTTTAAATTTAATACTAATAAAGGTCACTTATTAACTTCCCCTTTCTGTGACTGTAAAAACCATCGCTTGATCGCGGGTTTCTCGTTCCATCTAAACGCTGCCCACTCAGCACCTCACATAGAAGGTGAAGCGCCGAGCGGGAAGCCCACCATCCAGCGGTGAAGTCCGCCAGTGTAAATGCTCTGCACGAGCGCTAACGACCTTAGTGGGGACTTCAGCGCTCATGCAGTGATTTACCCGACTGTCGTCCCGTGTAATAAAAGAGCCATAATACTGTAGTGAAATACAACCAATCAGATTGTTTATGCATAACGAAAGAATGTCTTTGTGTGGTTTGTATAAGAGAATACGTTTCCTTTTGTTGTTGGTTCAATCTTCGGAAATGATTCCACTGAACCCATATATATTGATACAATTAAGGAAGCTGTATTTCCTGAAGGCGTCTCTGAATCCCACTACACTCATACAGGTACACCGAAGGAAAAATACTAAGAGCTCTCAGAATATGGCAACACTAAAACAAAAAATGTAAGAAAATAATTTTTATTATGTAAAAGGCTTAAACCATAAAGAACTATTTAGATTTGATACTTGCCTAATTCTATTTATTTGTAGAACTAAAGTTATCATGTAAGGGTTTTTACATCTGCGTCATATGTGGCTGTCCAAAACCAGGCAGCTGGGCGGAAAGTGGACAGACCCCATTGATCAAAGAACGGAACTATTCGGCCACAGTGATTGCTGTTTTTTGCTCCCCGGACAGCGCAGTAAAGTGGAATCCCCAATGCAGGTGCGAAAGTACCCTTATTCATACCACATGGAGAACGCCATAAAAACATATCCCAAAAAGAGTTTCGCAAATTAGCCCCGCCCCACTTCTCCCCATTGCAAATAGTGCAGAGGGTCGGAGAGTAGGCAGAGAGGGGGCGGGAGCTCAGAGCACTGCTCCTGGCTCTTCCAGGCTCCCCTCCCCTGCAGAGAGAGAGACGACGTATATAGGCTGGGCAGGAAAACCGAGCCGATATACGTTCGTCTGAATCCAGCCTTAACAAGGGAGTCATGTTTGCTGTTAACTGTTGTCGCCAAAATCTGAAGTAGTGATAAGACTGCCTCAGCATTTGCTGCTATTGTGCTTACGCCATAATCTATTGATTTGTGCAAAGTATGTACATGGTTATGATACTTCAGTTGCTATTGTATTGTCATGTCTCCAGATGCAGTATTTTTGTCAAGCAGCTCTGGAAGCAGATATAAGGGGACTGCAGTGCCCCGAGCATCTGTGGGAGGTAATTCGGGCTGGATTTCAAAATTATTGGCTCAATCTGTGGCACCTAAGACTTGGCAAGGCTATAAAGCAGCATGGGAGTATTGGACTGTTTATTGCACTAGTTTAACAGTTTGTTGTTTTTCAGAAGATATTGACCTGTCTTTATCCTTCTTGTATGGCTTACTACAAGAAAGAAAATCTTATAATGATGTTTTGTAATTAACAGGAATTTCATTCTGTCAGAGATAGTATGATATTAAACCCGTTAATTCAATCTTTCAAATGAAACAATTGATGAAAGGTTATTAGAATAAAGCATAGCTGACCTGTTATCTGGCTTACATATCAATCAGGTTTCTACAAAAATCATTGTAAGGCTTCTTTCACATGAGCGCATATCAGCCGTCCGTTTTCACAGTCGGCCAATATACGCTGTGATCTGATGCATTGGATTCCAATGCATCAGATCATATGGCGGTATTCCCGCGATGTAAAAGTGCCCGGTCAACCAATATAGCGCCGGGCGTTTTTACGCCAGGCCTAAAAGATAGTCCTGGAACTATCTTTTGGGCCGGAATACGTCGGCTGCTGCATGGGCTTCTATGGGAGCCAATGACTGCAGCCGGAGAAGGGAGGTGAGAGGGAGTTTAGCAGCATGACTTAGCTGTGCCCCTCCCCGCCCCCTTCCATTGCAATCAGCCAGAGGGGAGGAGAGAGGAGGTGAGCCGGCGAGGGGGCAGGAAGGGGAAGGCACAACGGCATGGCAGCCTCGGTGTGTATGCGCCAGAGCCCATGCCGTCACAAGTTTGTAAGCCTCAGATGGTAGCGTATATCAACCGGCCAATATACGCTCGTGGGAATAAAAATTTAGAGTTACCAAAAGTTTGCAAAATGGCATATGAAATAAGTTGCTCAGTTTAAGTGCGTAGAATTTCCTTTGGAGGGGTCAGACATCAATTTAGGTGACGATTTTGTGATTATCTGGTTGTGTCGGTCTAAAACAGATACGATGGTCGGGGGGGGGGGGGGTTCTTCGATAAAAATTAATAGTTTGAAAGGTATTCAATTTTGCCCAGTTAGTCTTCCATCTTCATTTTCTTAAGGGCGCCCACCCACTGGCGTTTTTTTTCACTGCGAAATTCGCAGGTTTTTTTTTCTGCAGGGGGTCTATGGGACTTGTAATGTAAAAATCGCGATTTACCGCGATATCGCGATTTTGCGCGATCGCGATTTTAGCTTTGCATGTCCCATAGCCCAAAGACCCCTGCAGAAAAAAAAAACGCTACGAATTTCGCAGTAAAAAAACGCTAGTGGGTGGGCACCCTTAGGAATAAAAATTTGGGTTCCTTTTCAGCGCATTAGGATGATTCTTCACTTTTATGTTTTCAGTTGTGCTAAAAAGATGTATGCAAATCTTAGGTTTACAGAATGTTAGACTAGCGTCCCATTCTTTCCCTATAGAGGCAGTGACTGAGATATCATTGGACTTGAAGGATAGCCAGATACAAAAACTGGGTAGATGAATTCTCTCTCTTTTTAGGTGAAATGAGAAAAATAGTTTGGATTGTCGGGCACTTGTTTTCTGAGATTAGACGAGGGTAAGCGAAAAGGTATACTCAATCAACCTTACATAGTAACATAGTATGTTAGGCTGAATGAAGACAATGTCCGTCTGGTTCAGTATGTTTCAACCCCCCCCCCCCCCCCACCCCCTTGTTGGTCCAGAGGAAGGCAAAAAAAAAAACCCAACCAGCCAATTTAGCTCTTTTGAGACGAGTGGGCAGGTACTCGCATAAGGCACTACTCGCTCAAGTAGTTTGCCTTAGCGAGTACGCTCACTCATCTCTAGTCAGCTTCTGTCCACTGTGTGAAAGGCCCATGAGTTCTACAGTAAAGCATCTCTCTAAATGCTGTGAACTGCAGTAAAGACAAGATGGCCGCCCCGTAGTCGTGTACAGACAATAGAATAAAAAGAAAATCTATAATGAGAAAATAAAAATAGGGGAAAAAAAAAGAGAAAAATGGAATATGTTTCACTATCTGGTTTTCCTTGGTGAAAAGAATACAGATGATACATTTCCTTTAAGGTTTCCCTGAACCATCAAAAATGGATTTAAAAAATGTCAACATTTTTTTAACTGACACAAGAGATTTTCACGGGTGTTTGTTGGGTGGTGATTATTTGTTTACATATGTTTGTTACATTTTTTTCTGCTATTGTTCATGGAGAAGTCTAAGGCCGCCTGCAAACAAGTGGAAATTCCGCTGCGGGATTTCCCGCGGAATTTCCGCTGCTGGAAGCCTGCATAGGCTTGCGTTAACAAATGCAATCCCTTGCAGACAGCCGCGCGGCAAACAAATCGCGGCATGCTCTATTTCTGTGCGGGGCTCGCAGAGCCCCGCACAGAATTGTCACTCACCCGCCGCCGACTCCGGTCTGCGCATGCATCGGCTGCCCGGCAAGCCGGCACATCAAACAGCCTGAGCTGCGCGGGCGCGGGTGAGTACGCGCTGGTCCCTGCAGGTGCTCGGGTCCCGCGGCGAGAATCCTCGCCGCCGGATCCGACCCGCCCGTCTGCAGGCGGCCTAAGCAAAAACATCTAAAAAAAAAAAGCCAAAAAATAGACACTGACCCAAAAACAGCAAGTGAAAAATGTGCTATTTGTATCATGTTTACTGTTTCCCTGCTGACTTGCAGCCAAGCTCGCGATCCTCTGCTGTGGCTGTGACAGCCGCGGCGGGGATTCCCGCCATCCCTGCAGTGATGCGAGGCTGTTTTCACATGAAAACTCCTCGCATCCATGGGTCTTTCACATGGTGGGGAGCGTGATATCAGGCCGTGATTCACATATCGCACTCTCCCTTGTGAAGGAGCCCTACCTCTCCTGTATATTATTAGGTATGTACAGCTGCTATGTATAGTGATATACCAGGTTATACCAGCCTGCTCCATATCACTACATACGGGAGATGTATAACTTATACCAGTAGTACATATATAATTATATACAGGAGATACCCAGGTTACCCCAGCATGCTCCATATCACTTTATACAGGGAATATATAATTTATACCAGCTGTACATATATAATTATATACAGGAGATACCCAGGTTATACCAACATGCTCCATATCACTGTATACAGGGGATGGCTAGCTTATACCAGTAGCACATATAAAATCATATACAAGAGATACCCAGGTTACCCCAGCATGATCCATAACACTATATATAGCAGATATACATTCCCTGTATATAGTGATGCTGATATAATTATGTACAGGACATATCCAGGTTATAATGTATACCACCTAAACATGCAAGATTACATGCAGTACATTGTACCGCATGTACTGCTCATCCTCGGGTCCCAACACTGTCACTGCAGGGCCGTCTGGACATCCATCCTGACCCCCACACACCTCACACACACACAGAGCTCCGCTACATCCATCCTGACCCCCAGACATCACACACACAGCTCCGCTACATCCATCCTGACCCCCAGACATCACACACACAGCTCCGCTACATCCATCCTGACCCCCAGACATCACACACACAGCTCCGCTACATCCATCCTGATCCCCAGACATCACACACACAGCTCCGCTTCATCTATCCTGATCCCCAGACATCACACACAGTTCTGCTACATCCATCCTGATCCCCAAACGTCACAAACACAACTCCGCTACATCCATCCTGACCCCCAGACGTTACACACACACAGCTCCACTCATTCCAGCAACCTGATTGGTTGTTTGGGTTGCCTGACTCACAATTCCAGCAGCACTGACAGGGGAGGCTTAACCGGCGCTAGGGAGCAGTACAGGCTCTGTGAGGGGCTTCTGGAAGACTGGGCTGTACGGGGAAGCTCCTCTGCGGTAGTCAGTCACACGTGGCACTGGGTAGAGTGCAGACAGGGTGAACGGCAGGCGCTGGTTCTCCTACAGCAGCTCCAATAGTAGCTTCTCCTCCCGCCGCCACAGCTGTCTGGCTGAGCTGTCACTCCCTCACTGATAGCACCCGGGGCGTCCCGCACCCAGTTTGCTACGCCACTACATAGAGAATGAATCTAATCTGTCATATGTGATACTGTCTTAAAGAGAACCATGCTGCACCCATCATGCAATGCTGCAGATGACTAACATACGCAGAGAATGAGAATTGGTGTAATAATTTAATAAATGATTAGAAAAGTATGACAAATTAGACTGAAAAAAATGCCATTTTATAAATGTTTGATTAAATAACTATGACTAGACCGATTTCGTCATTTAGCTGTTTCTTTTGTACATCCTGTTAACAGTCTACGTACCTGCAGTCCTATGTAACGCTACAGGTAACAAATTGTGATAACTTTACAGATACTGGACTAGGCGATAACTGCAGTCCTACGTAACAGTAAGGCCGAGCTCACATGACCAGGTTGGATTCCACATGCGAGAGGCCTGCAGCAGATTCCAGCTGCGAGCCTGGCTGCTGACCCTGCGTACAGCACTTACCTGTATTGCGGATGACCGCGGAGGCTCACAGGCAGTCATGTGCAGTACAGGCTTTTTGTTTGTATTCCCCACGCCGCCGCCTAATGACGCAGGTACCCGCAGCCCATACGCAATGTTAAATACGTATGGGCAACGTCATGAGCCTCCATTGACATGGAAGCTGTTCACGTGGATTTCACAGTAAGATAGAGCATGCTGCAATCATTTTCGCTCGCGGAATACGCAGTACATATCTGCGAGTGCGAGGAAAAAAAAAATTGAAAATGCATGCTTTCCAATGCTCGCCTTTTACTGCGTTAAGTCTGTGCGGACGTTGATCGCAGAATCGGCAATACAAATCTGGTCATGTGAGCCCTTCCTAAAGCTGCGTTTACACTGCGTATCTATGTGCGTTTGGCCTTTTCATCCTGGGGTTCCATGTAAAACATTAAAAACGGAAATCAGACAGAACACTAAAACCATAGGCCTTTTATTAGTCAAACAAGATCATTTTGGTGGCTATTTGACCCGATTTCGATTCCTTTTTGGCATTTGTGTCGTAGAGAATAACAGTCGACTGCGCCATTCTGTGCAACACAAATGCCAAAATGGAAAGTAAACCTAGTTAAATGCGGCCAAAGTTTGCAGTTTTGGTCTCTATTTGATTAAGAAAAGCCAATTGTTCTTTTTATGGTTCTGCCTAGAGATGAGCGAGCACCCAAATGCTCGGGTCCGCGTTATTCGAGTCAAGCTGTTCGTAAAATTCGAGAGCTCTACTCGAGTAACGAACCCCATTGGCTACAATAGGTGACCGAGCATTTTTGTATGTGGGCCACTGGGTCCCGAGCTTTTCTTTTTTTCTTGGTCTCTCTCTCTGCGTCGGGGAGGGGCCAAAACAGGCCAAAAACTGGGGCGGGGGTCGAACACGATTTGATGCTCGTTCGAGTAACGACCACCATCGAGTACGCTTATACTCGAACGAGCATCCAGCTCGGCAGAGTATGTTCGCTCAACTCCAGTTCTGCCTGAATGCCGTTTTCAGCAATTCAGACAGAACCCTGGGATGGAAAGGTGGACATAGAAATGCAGTGTGAACCCAGGCTTAAGATAACGCATAGTAATAACTATTTTAAAAGAAGTTCAATGGAAAATTCAGCTGTGCTAAATCATATTTTTTTTTACTCTACACTGAAGACTGCAATATAATATGATATAGTGAAGGTTTTGCTGTATATGCACGGGGCCCATGGTTGGATATCATGGCTCTTGTTCTTGGCCTAAAGGACCTTTACATCCCACAGCTGCCCTGTGCATTTCCAGGGACGTCATTTCCAGCGGCGTCTTGTGTCATTAGCCATGAGCTTTCTTCTATCAGAACCTGCTCCCTCTTGTATTTTTTCTCTTCCCCTAATGTGGATGTCCCGACTGGCCCTCAATCCTCCATCCAATACCCCAGGTTGTATTGAGTTATTGCCATTTGTAGCTAAATTCTTTCTGTTCATCCCTATAGTGCGGGAATTGGTGGAGCTTGAACCTTCAAAGATACTTTGTTCCATTTTGTCTGGAGTTTCTTTCCAACCATGCAAAAACCTTAGTATTCTCTCTGGAGGGCCGATAACTTGCAGTGAATTGTTGGCCATTGGCAATGAACAGATCTGAAGATCATGTAAATACTTCTGTATCCTTCTTGTCATTTCTGCATTTGAAAACCTTGAGTTGCTCGGCAGCTCAATGACTTCTACTCGAAGACGATTATGATAATAGTGAAAGACTTTTTTAATATCACTGCAAATTTTTTCAATGACTTCTGGTTGCTCTGACAAGGAGGTCAATGTGATGCAGGTCAAGTCTTCATTATTTTTCCCACTCATATCAATATTATATGGTCCTAGAAAAGCATCAATCGCTTCTTGTCTGAATGTTGTTACATATCTGTAGACAGCAGGGTCTACAAGAAAGGTGTGCAACAGTGATTTGATGTTGGAGACTTTTTGGACACGTGTTGGCGTTGGCGCTCTGGCTCTTGTGGATGACGAATGTTGGATTGGACTACCACAACTGTTCTTATGATCTCTTGTAAAATTATCTTGTGCCAAGTGCCCTCTTCCTTCAGGTAGTCTTCTGCTCAGATGAGAGGACGATGGTGACTTCTGTTCTGGGGTTGTGGTGACATTCTGGGATGCTCTTCTTCCTTTCTGTTCTGATAGAAGATCTTTGCTTGCTGTAGGTTCCTTTGAGGAATAGCGTTGCTTAACAAGATTCTGACTATTGAGGATCTTGTACAAGTCCAGGCGACATTTTCTCAAATCACAGAAATCCCCTTTGATATGAAGTACTGAGCTGTTCTCATGGAATATGCATAGTCTGTGTCGCTCCAGAAGCCTCTTTACCTCTGGAACATTGCTGAAATATGACAGGTCCAGGGACGTCTTAACAGTCAAGGAGAACTGCAGAGCAAGGAACAATTCAAAAGTGTTACATATTTGCAAAGGATTAAGCAAGACTGTCCAGTCACATGTACAGAAAGCTTCAGGAATGTGGAATAAAAAGTTCTAAAATGTTATAATATACTTTGAGGGAAATTTGTCAAGGGCTTTGTGCCAGTTTCTTTGTTAAAAAAAAGTTGCACCTTTCGGCGCACTACATTTTTGCACAAAAACATTGTAACTTTTTTATTCTACAGCGCTCTTGCACCTTTTCAAAAGACTGTGTGGGGATTAAATGGGTAGTCAGGGCTTTTTCAACTGATGACCTGTCCTGTGGATAGGCCATCAGTAGTTGATAGGAGCCCACTGCTTGGGACGGCCATCCATCAGTGGTCACCGCAGGTAGTGGGAGCGCTGGCTTCACTCCCATTGAAATTAACAGGAGTGCCGCACTTCTCTTCCACTTCCTGCTTCTCTCATGGTCAGGACGTCACATCCATAGAAGCAGGAAGTGGGGGAGAAGCAAAGTGCTCCCATTGGTTTCGATGGGAGTGAAGCCAGCCCTCTCACCTCCTACGGTGACCACTGATGATGACGTCTGGCCCACTGCACTGACAGCGGGTCACATGATCAGGGAATGGATGGGGATCTTAAGAGGCGGACCCCTGTTCATGAACTACTGATGGTCTATCTAGCACATAGATCCTCAATTAAAAAAGCCTGGAATACCCCTTCAACCCCTTCAGTGGCGGGTTTCTTACGACCCTGTCAGACCTACCAGGGCAGGTTTTTTTAATGGGCAAATCATTTAATTTTAACTAATTTTGCAGTCGCATTCCAACAGCCAGAAAAATGAAAAAGTTATATTGACACGGCCATATGAGGGCTTGTTTTTTGCAGGACAAGTTGTATTTTTTAATGGCATTATTTGGGGTATATATAATTTATTGCATAACTTTTGTAAAAAAATTTGTAGGGAGATTGGGGGAAAAAAAAGAAATTCTGCCATTTGTTTTTTGGATTTCATTTTTATGGCGTTCAGCGTGCAGAATACATAGTGTGATAACATTATTCTCTGAGTCACACGATTCTGGCGATACCAAGTTTATACAGTTTTTTTGTACATTCCAAGAGCTGTATTAATTTTTTTTCCATTGCCAGAGCTCTAGAAGGCCTTGTTTTTTGCGGGATGAACTCTAGTCTTCATTTATCTAATTTTTGGGAACATGTAACACTTTGATCGCTTTTCATTACATTTTTTCTAGGGGCAAGATTAACACAATCTGTAATTCTGTCAGTTTGTTATTTCTCACTGCATTCTCTGAGCAGTATAAGTAATATATTAATTATATAAGTAATTCTACGATTATGTCAATACCAAACTGTAATAGTTTTTTTGCTCTTTCGCTACTTTTTCACACTTAAAAAAAAATAAAAAATAATAATTATATATATAATCATTTTTATTGCTGCATTCAAAGACCCCTAGCATTAACATTTTTTTTATCAACAGAGCTGTATCTTTCTATTCCATTTTTTGTATGGTGAGATAAAATAGCTAAATTAGCCATTTTTGCCATGTTTAAAAAAAACATTTTCCATGCCATGCACTCTGCAGATTAAATAATGTACTAACTTCCTTCTCTGGGTCATTACAAAGCAGGGATACCACATATGTAATTTTGTTTTTAAATTTTTACAAAGTAAAGGGAGAAGGTGGGAATTTGGACGTTTTTATTTTTATTTTTTTACTTTTTTTTCCCGTACATTTTAGTTTCTTTAGGGGACTTGCATAATCTTTTTTTATTCTTCTAATACTCTGCTATGCTTCAGCATAGCAGGGTATTAGACAGGTTATGTCACAATGTATCATATAGATAAAAGCTGACAGCTTGGGGACTAAGACAGGAGAGAGGTTTGTGTTGCGCCTGTGTTCAATTCATTTAGAATTGTCACAAGCATGGGCTGGAATAGTGTTTCAGCTAGACAGATGTACACAAAACATTTCCATTCAATGACAGCAAGCAGTTCTTAGAAATGGTGAGGAATTGAAACAAAGTATATGTAGTTTATAGTAAAATTCCAATTCTTCAGCAACAAAATGTCGGACCAGAAGGGGTCCCAGTCAGCTGCAGGAGGATAGGGGTCCTGGTCTGGTATACACAGTTCCCCCAGCTTCAGACTCCCTCAGGAAACGGCCTGGAAAATAATAGATTCTGGACTATTGGAATAGTGCTGGATTATTTAGAGAACCAGATTATATGTGAAGTTACTGTTACGAGTCTGTAGAAGGGCAGATATCACTAAGTGGGTTGATGGACACTTACCTGTGAGCTGCGGGGCTGAGGGCGCCTCACCTCCAGAGGGTGGGCACAGTCATCTATTACCAGTGTGTGCCTTCTGCTCAGAATCCTCTGTGCCACTATAATAAAGCAGGATACAGCCATGTAAACACCTCATTGCGCTAGAAGATACTTTATAACGTAAAGGGGAACTGAATTCGCAAACTGAAATGTTTTTATTAATCCCCATTTTAATATCAGGTTGACTGCTGCGGACAATACAGAAAAGGGTCTCCTCCTCCAGGCGCCCCTTCTGGCTGTCGTCCTATCTCAAGCGTCAAGAACAAGTTGTAAGACCTCAGCACTCCCTGTTAGAGAGCTCTCATGGTTAGTGTGGGGGAGTGAGGTCTTACAAGCTTGTCGCTTTTAGGCCCCCTGTCCACGGGCCGCCCAGGAGCAGTAGCCGGCACACAGTTCTCCGCAGGTCAGTCTATCTGACAAATAGGCTGACTGCGGAGAATTGAGGCAATTCACAACATGAGTGACTCCTGGTGGAAACCTTATCTTCCCCTCGAGGGATCGCGCTAACCTGTCCAACCTTGAGAGTATCGGCCACTGCAAGGGGCGGGAGTGGAACAGGGCAAAAGGAATTGCCTCGAAAGACGATACCATCAGTTTCAGAACCTTCATTGCATGCCGAATCGCCACTGGTCGCCGCGATAGAAGGGACCGCACCTGCCTCTGAAGCAGCTGACATTTTGCTTCCGGGAGGGTCACTCGACCCCGTGCCGCGAACCGGAGGAAGCGCTGGTGCGCCTGACAAATGGGGATATGTAAATATGCATCCTGGATGTCTATCGAGGACAGGAACTCCCCTGCCTCCAAGGATGCGATGACCGCTCGTACCGACTCCATGCGGAAATGACGGACCGCTACGAACTTGTTCAGCTTCTTTAGGTCCAGAACCGGACGGACGGAGCTGTCCTCTTTTGGGGTTCTGGACCGAAAGAAGCAGTCGTGCAGTTGTGAGAGGAACTCTATCGCATAGCCCCTGAATACGACCTCCTATACCCAGGTGTCTGTGACCTGAGACGACCAGACCTGGCTGAATTGGAGAAGCCATCCCCCCACCTTGTCCGAAACAGGTGGGGGGCAGTCCCTCATGCGGGGGGCTTGCCTTCGGTACCGTTTGTGGGCTGGGGCCCCCACCAAGAGGAGCTTGGTTTAAAGGAAGGAACCTTCCTTTGTTCCCGCTCCTGTGGACCCTCTCTCTCCATTTTAAGAGGACTCGTCCGGCGATCCTACGAGAGACTAAGCTAAAAACTAATTAGCCTGGTGTCGGCAGGAGGGATATAGCCAGAGGGCGGAGCTAACTTTTTTGTGCTTAGTGTCGCCTCCTAGTGGCAGAAGCTATATCCCACGGCCGCAGTCAGGGCCAGATTCTGCAGCGGGCTCCCACTTGCAGAATCTGACCCATTCATGTGCAGGCAGCCTAAAGCCTGTGTATTCTGATCCTGTAGTCATGCTCATTTCCATCTGTGTTGTACTTCTTGGTAATGTCCGTTTAGAAGGTATGAAAGGAGTAGGGGGCAGAGAGGGGGTGCGTGATCAGATTACACAGGGAATTATTGTAGTCTGTAACTATGGAGACACATATGGGGAGATTTATAAAATGGTCTAAAATGAAAACCGTCTTTGTTGCCCATAGCAACCAATCACAGCTCAGCTGTCATTTCATACTCTGCCTTTGAAAAATGAAAGCTGCTCTGTGATTGGTTCCTATGGGCAACAAAGACAGTTTTCATTTTAGAGACAGTTTTATAAATCTCCCCCATAGTTCTGCATGAGAGCTGCATACACAAAATAATAGGAGATTAAGTAAAACTATTTGCTTCATTTTTTATGCGATGCAGTGCTAATAATATTAGAAAAGTAGACATATCCTTGTCGGTTTTTAGGATCGCCCATCCTAATTTCTTTGTGGTTAAAAAATAGCTATTTTTGTAACATCTGCTACAGTGATATGAATTTTCAGTTCTCAATTAAGGAAAACCTAAAATGCAATTAAAATAATAAATCACCTTTCTCGTCTTCAAACTCCAGTAAGGCCACGCCCTCCTTCTTTGTGGGGTAACGAACGGAGGCTTCCCCTCCGCCGCCATTTCTGGCTCGCAAGAAGTACAATAAAAGCTGATCTTTGATAAAATCATTATCATGGGGGCGACTGGGGAGACCGGATACTTCTATAACTCGTCTGTCAGCCATGAAAACAGCGGATGGGACCTGGTCTAAACTAAAAAAGAAAAAAAGGACAGATTAGACCCGGCATGGAGTGTACTGTACCCCCTACAGGCCGGAGATGACGGACCAGTGCAGCAGTGCCCCACCTGTACCGCCCAACCGCCCTGCCCTTCCTCTGCCCTCAGTAATATCAGACAGGCTGCTTACTGGGCAGCTGACAACCCTATTAAGACATTCAGGTTGTTAAGCAGCATATCCCTAACAACCAGACTGTCAGCAAGCTTAACTAAAGCAACCCACCAGGCCTGGAGAAACAAAGATGGCCGCACCAGCTTCTCTGACTACCTGATGCACCCTGTGTATTAGTATAAGACTCTACACCTGCTTTAATTACCCACATGAACAGCCTGGACAGTCAGAGCGTGTTAGACTACCAATACATACTATGCATAGTGTACATCAGAGATGCGGTGCGGCCATCTTTGTTTCTCCAGGCACAGGGGGTCGCTTTAAACCCCTCAACTCCAACCCCCTGCCCCATTGCAAGAGGTTAAGTTCTCCAATATGGGGCCTGGATGTAGAATATTATGCCCTATAGCAGTAGTGGCAAACCTATGGCACGCAGAGCCCTCCCTGCTGGCACACGCCACCATCGGCTGCTCACAACGTTAGAACCATTACAGCTGGGCATGCCATGAGCGAGCGGTCACCATTACAGCTGGGGTTGCCGTGGGCAGGGTCACTATTACAGCTAGGGTTGCCGTGGGGGGGAATCACTATTACAGCTGTGGTTGCCGTGGGGGGGAATCACTATTACAGCTGTGGTTGCCGTGGGGGGGAAATCACTATTACAGCTGTGGTTGCCGTGGGGGGGAAATCACTATTACAGCTGTGGTTGCCGTGGGGGGGAAATCACTATTACAGCTGTGGTTGCCGTAGGGGGGTTGGGTGTCAATATTACAGCTGGAGTTGCTGTGGGGTGGTGGGGTGTCACTATTACAGCTGGGGTTGCCGTGGGCGGGGTCACTATTACAGCTGGGGTTGCCGTGGGGTGGTGGGGTGTCACTATTACAGCTGGGGTTGCCGTGGGGGGGTGGGGTGTCACTATTACAGCTGGGGTTGCCGTGGGGGGGTGGGGTGTCACTATTTCAGCTGGGGCTGCCGTGTGTGTGTCTGGGGGGGTGTCACTGTTACAGCGGAGGTTGCCGTGGGGGGGGGGGGGGGGGTCACTATTACAGCTGGGGTTGCCGTGGGGGGGGTGGGGTGTCACTATTACAGCTGGGGCTGCCGTGTGTGTGTCTGGGGGGGGTGTCACTGTTACAGCGGAGGTTGCCGTGGGGGGGTGGGGTGTCACTATTACAGCTGGGGTTGCCGTGGGGGGGGGGGGGGGTGTCACTATTACAGCTGGGGTTGCCGTGGGGGGGTGGGGTGTCACTATTTCAGCTGGGGCTGCCGTGTGTGTGTCTGGGGGGGGGGGGGCGTCACTGTTACAGCTGAGGTATGTTTATGCGTGGCGGAAATGTGCTCAGCGGAAATTTCTATGGCAAATTCTGCAGCATTTCTGTATCCTAAGGCCCCCTGTCCACGGACGTGATTTCGCAAGCGGTAAATTGCCGGCGAATCACGCCGGCTGAAGCTTTCCATAGTGTTACTATGGAAAGCGCCGACCTCATGTCCACAAGCAGAGAGTCATTGCGATTCTCCTTTCGCAGACGGCAATTCCCAGCATGCCGCAAATTGCCCCGATTCTCCGCGGTCAGCCTGTCAGATAAGCTGACTTGCGGAGAACCGTGTGCCGGCTACTGCTCCCGGGCACCGCCACGCCCGTGGACAGGGGCCTTAAAAGCAGTCAAAATCTGCACCCTGTCTATTTTGAAGCAGTCCTGTCCTTTTTATAATGACAGAGGTAAAAATCATACGTGGTGATAAGCCCCGCCCCCTGACATGTTGGCACTTTGCGATAAATAAGTGGGTTTTGGGTTGCAGTTTGGGCGCTTGGTCTCTAAAAGGTTCGCTATCACTGCCCTATAGAGTGGGTTAAGTGGCTGAAATTGAAGGGGGGCACATACTTTTGCATATGTAATGTATATCCATACAAATATCTAGTGGTCTCTGCTACGAGGCTGCGCTGGCACTGAGGGCCCATTCACACGGGGTATTTTCTGTCTGTATTCAAGCCGTATTTTTACTGACTGTATACAGACCCACTGAATTAAATTGCCGGATTCAGCTTTGCGTCTTGTATGTATTTTATGTGTGGAAAGAAAAATCGTAACGTGTCCTATTTTGCTCCGTGTCATAGACCAAAATCGCCCATGAAAGTCTTAGGCCACTCTCGACACTTTTTACCATGATTAGCATGGCGTCCTGATCGCCACGCTAACCACATTACAACGCCGCCATGGATTTCAATGGGGCCTCGCAGACCAGCGATCAAATGTAGCGTTTCTAGCGCCGCAATTTTTGGAGCGCGGTCTGCTCTATTTTTGCGCTTTTAAACGCATCTCATCACTCATCACAGTGATGGGGTGCATTAAAAAATGCTGTAACATGATTTCAAAGACGCAGCATGAAATCACTGTAAAATTCCACGGTTTTGTGCGGCGTTTTCTGAAGGCATGGGTGACCGCAGCCTAAGGGCTTATTCAGACGACCTTATATCGGCCGGGTTTTCACGCCCAGCTGGTATACGGTGTTCCTCTATGCAGGGGGAGGAGACTGAAAGAGGCGCGAGGAGACTGGAAGAGTGGGGGGGGGAGATTGGAAGAGCCGGGGGGGAGATTGGAAGAGCCGGGGGGGGAGATTGGAAGAGCCGGGGGGAGACTGGAAGAGCCGGGGGGAGACTGGAAGAGCCGGGGGCAGTGCACTGAGCTCCTGCCCCTTCTCCGCCCCTCAGCACTATTTGCAATGAGAGGGGCAGGATGGGGCAGAGTTAAATTCCAGGACATCCCGCCCCCTGCCATTGCAAATAGTGCTGAGGGGCGGAGAAGAGGCGGGAGCACAGTGCACTGCTCCCGGCTCTTCCAGCCTCCTCCCACTGCAGAGAGGGACGCCGTATATCGGCTAGGCATGAAAACCCAGCTGATATATGGACATCTGAAGCTGCCCTAAGGGTGCCTTTCCACTAGCCTATTTTATCCCCACGATTGTCAATGGGACTTTCTAATGTTAAAAACGCAATGCATGCAATGCACCAAAAACGCAAGTTGTGCTGCGTTGCGTTTATAACATTAGAAAGTCCCATTGACAATCGTGTTAAAAAAAACGCAGTGATAAACAAAGGCTGATCTCACACGAGCGTGAAAACCGCACGAGATTTGTGCATTGCGAGAAGCACAAATATGAACCCTATTCTTTTGAATGGGGTCATACGCATGAGCGATGTTTTCCTGCATGGCACCGCGATGCGATGCTATGCGAGAAACAAATTGCAGCATGTTCTATATTCATGCGGGCTCTCGCATTGCACTGCCCATTGCCTTCAATGGGTGCGGCGGCAGCATTGCACCAGGTACTAGGTGCACACAATGCGATGGAGTAACATCAGTTGGGCCTTTTTTTTTGCACATGTGAAAAATGCAATAAATATGGATGCAACACAGACATAAACGCAACTTTTTGCTGTAGAAATTGCTGCAGATTTTGAAATCTGCAGCATTTCAGTTAAATATGAACACACCCTTAGAGCCCCTTTACACGGATGTGTTTGTGCACATATTTGTGCATACAATACGCAGAGAATCAAACCCATTGATTTCAATCAGTTCTCATTGCTCTTTTTTCTAGTGTGCTATTTCTGCACATTCACGCACCAAAGACCCCATAGAAGTCTATGGGAGGTGCAAAAATGCGTACTCAATACATGCGCAAATGGGCAATATGCTGCGCAAAACCATGGGGAAAAGAACACATCTGGATCTCATTAGGCTAAATAGCCTTCGAAACCACATAAGTGGTGTGTTGCGCTCGCATGAACTGACCCCGAGTGCGTAAAAAGTACAGTACTATGTGCCGATGCGCACGCAAATCTACCTCGTCCACTGTGCTAATACTTTGCGCTGAGGCGTGTGCAATTGTGCATGCGCTCATGTGAAGGAGCCCTTAGCATAAAGAGTGTCGCGCTGGGATCAGAGGCAGCCTACTCTTTAGTGGCTCATCCTGTAAGGCTACATTCACATGGGTGAGCGTGATATTGGGCCAAGAAACCCGCTCCTATATTGCGCTTGCCAAAGTGCGGCTTTCATGGCAATGCATTGTTGATTAAAAATCGCATTGCATCTGTGAAACTGCGAGGGGGGTAGGGGGGGATTGCATCACGACCCCATGCACAACAAAAGTCCCATAGGAAACAATGGGCGATTCCCCCAAAATACGATATGCTGCGGTTCTTTATTCCTCGCAGTTATGCTATGAGGAAAGAACTAATGTGAATAAATCCATTCAAAAGAATGGATCTCATATTCGTGCGAGTTTCTTGTTCGTCTGCAGAAGCCCTAAAAAAGTGCCAGGGTTCAAGGATAACCTTATAGAAACACAAGCTGTGCCAGTATGCAGGGATTGCTCTGACTAGTGATTGGCAGTGCCAGGGGTTTCTATGTGTATAGAGCCTGGCAGAACACTTATCTATAGTGACCGCTCAGCCGTTACTTGTTGTGACTTTCCTGCGCGCTGATTGGCTGATTACAGTTACATTTTAACTACTAGAGCCGTCGATAGACATTAACCCTTTATTGTCCAGTTTGTAGCTATAATTAGCCGCCGGCCGAGCCCCTGTGTGCTGTTCCCCTCACCTGAGCTCTGCCCCCCGTGTGCTGCCCTTGCCTCTCACCTGAGCTCTGCCCCCCGTGTGCTGCCCCTGACCTGAGCTCTGCCCCCCGTGTGCTGCCCTTGCCCCTCACCTGAGCTCTGCCCCCCGTGTGCTGCCCTTGCCTCTCACCTGAGCTCTGCCCCCCGTGTGCTGCCCCTGACCTGAGCTCTGCCCCCCGTGTGCTGCCCTTGCCCCTCACCTGAGCTCTGCCCCCAAGTGCAGCGGGGTTTGGGGCCTGCCAGAGAACCCCCAGGACGTAGATGAAACTTCCTTCTCAAAGAAATGAAAGTGAAAGTTCATACAAAAAGTTTCCTCCCACATAATAAAGCAGCGCCCCTCCCCAGCCCAGGGCAGAGTAGAGAGGGCAGTGCCAGGGATGGATGCTGGGGATGAAGTGTATGAGGGGTCTGTGATCAGGGGGAAGAGGGATGCTGGGGATGAAGTGTATGAGGGGTCTGTGAACAGGGGGATACTTCAGATTTTGGCTTTTTCACATAGTGTCAGCAGTATCTGAAGCCACCTGGTGCCAGTCACAGGGACGTATAGCAGAGTCTCTATAGTTCTGCAGATCCCACCTATAGACACCCCTCTATATGTCCTGTTATATGGAGTTGTGGAGACCAGGAGCCAAATCCATGATCTGAACTGTAAATCCAGGGTACTGCCACCACTTACAGGTCACCATCTGCTCCCACTAACCGACTTTAGTGCTGCCCCTCAGATGCAGCATCAGTGGTGCCCAGCCTTTAACCTGCTGATGGCTCATTTTGTCCTGCAGGACACAGCGTACGCCCCAAGGTCGTTTTTACACAGGCGATTCCCTCCGTCCGCTTACAATATGGATGGAACTCACACAAGTATATAACCTATTATTTTCTGTTTGGGTGCTTTTTCCTCTCGGACCGAGAGTCTGAGAGAAAAATCACAGCATGTCCCTATTTTTGGCCGATATTACCCTTCATTTCTATGACTGCGTTAAAAAGATCACATCGCGCTCTGATGTAAATGTGGTGCGATGCGGTTTTTAATTTTTACTATTGAAACAACATACAATTTTCACGCATGTAAAAAAAAAAAATCACACATGCAGTGATGCAATTCATTTTTCTCGCAAAACCTGTTGTACTCGCAGAAAAATAGGTTTAGGAATGCAATATTAGTCCAGGTTTCTCGGACCAATGTCGCACTCGCCTGTGTAAATACAGCCTAACGCGTTATCTCAGGACAGGGCCAAGCGGGGCTGCCCCCTTTTCCTCTCTTGTGATGCTGCAATCCCTATACAACTTTTCTCTGAACCCAGCAATTGCCCCAAAGCCGTGGCAGTCGCCCCTCATGGATGATAATATGGGTACAACCACTGTGCCCACACAGTCAGTGGCATACTAACAATATATGTATCCACTAGTATAACTGCTAGGACCCCCATTGATCACATAGGTCCTGAGTGGAGCGTTAGTGCACCTGTGTGAACTTCACTCTGGTCACTGTCTGGGATGTGTTTCCTAACCGTTTCAGCATTGGGGCACTCCTGGAAAAAATTTTTACCGCGGGGCACTGCTATAAAAAGGGGGATGTGGTCAGAGGGCATGGCTTATCACGACGTATGATCTTACCTACGATATTCCAGGTACTCGGGTGCCTCTAGTGAGCACACTGCCCCTGGCCACTTCCACATCACCTTACCAGCGGAGCTGAGCTCGCTAGAGGCCGCAAGAGTGCGAAGACTTTGGAGGTAGAAGGAACACAGTATCTTCTGAAATTGCAGTTGATTTCGAGTCAGAATCCACAAAGAATGACACGCCGGTGATGACGCAGATCTGTGGCGATTTTGAAATTGACATTTCGGAGTCGCCACAGGATGGACTGCCGTCAATGGAAGCAGTCTGTGCGAGGCCCGCACTAGAATAGGACATGCTGGCACTTAATCTGGGACTGTCCACCAGTAAACAATTTCTGGTCTGACATTACAGCCTTTACAAACTCACTTTTACTACCCCCATTTACTATATCAATGGATCCCAAAGTAATTCTATTTGGTCTACTGCCGGAAGATCAATGGCCCAAATATACACGCACCTTCCTCAGGAAAATACTGTTCCTGGCCCGCAAAGTAGTGGTACTGCACTGGATGGCTGCAGACCCACCCATACTAAGGCCTCATGTCCACGGGGAAAATCAGATCCGCTGCAGATTCTCCATGGAGAATCCGTAGCGGGTCCCTCCTGCCCCGCGGACATGAGCGCTGAAAATGGGAATAAATAAGAATAAACTCACCTCCCACCCGCTCCGTTTCTTCTCTTCGCCGCGGCGTCATCTTCTGTGCGTCGCGGCCGGATCTTCTTTCTTCGGCTCGGCGGATGTGCAGGATGATGTCGGTGACGTGCCCCGCGCATGCGCCGGCCTGAAGCAAAATGATCCGGCCGCGACTGAGAGAAGATGGCGCCGCGCGAAGAGAAGAAACGGAGCGTGTGAGTAAATTCCTATTTTAGGTCTCCCGCGGATCCGGACGGCTTCCATAGGCTTCAATAGAAGCCCGCGGGAGCCGTCCCCGCGGGAGACCCGCATGAAAATGGAGCATGGTCCGGATTTTTTCATGCTCCATTTTTTTTTAAATTCCTTTTATTGACGATCCGCGGGTATTTATCTACCCGCGGGTGGTCAATGCATCCCTATGGGGTGCGGATCCGCGTGCAGGAGAAGAGTTAAAATCCGCTGCGGATTTTAATTCTTATTTTGCCCGTGGACATGAGCCCTTACACAATGGATAAAACTAATAAATGATGTCACTCCATATGAAAAAATTATCTATAAGAACAGAGGATGCCCGGGTAGGTTTCAGGAGATCTGGGGCCTCTGGCTCATCAACCGACAAACTTTATCAGCAACCTGAGCTTTATCCGGGCTCCCACCCTTCCCCTCCCCCCTCTATACTTCGTATCTCTCTCATCCCTCCCTACGTTCCATTCGTACCCCTAATGTACCCCCCATTTTTCCGCCAGGCACTGAGCGGCTGCCCGGCGCGGGCTCTCCGGTTCTCCCTCCCCCCTATATTGTTATTCAACTGTTCAACATGAAACTAAGCAAAACAAAACGCAATGTCTTTTCTTTTTTATTGACCAGTTTATAGAGGTACAGATCAGTGTTAAATGTACTTGTACGCATAAATATTATTCGCATAGAAACACTCAATGCCATGTATAATACTTCTTTCTAAGCAAGTATGCTCTGTACCATGATTTTGTATTCTGTTAAATAAAACAAAGTTAAAAAGAATAGGACATGCTGCGATCCCCCCCCCACGAGCGGAAAATAGCAGTTGATTTCGGCTCATGGGCATGGAAAAGCGTTTTGCATAGCATGTCTATGGGAAGTATTTTCTGCAGGATCCGGAAGCGAGCGTCCGCTCCGGATCCCGCAGTGTGCATTGGGCCCTATTCACTGCAATTTGTCTGCATCAGCGATGTTTTTTGGGGAGAATAATCTCGCATCGCTGCTTGTGGACAAGATTTGTAAAATATCATTCACTTTGCTGCAATTGTAATTGCTGTGTGGAGGGTCCTCACGAAAATTTAAATGTAAATCCAACCCTTGTGGACCCAGCCTATAAGGATCCGACCCGTTTAGCAGCCGGCGCCCATAATTGCAGGCTGGTGTCCCATTGATTTCACTGAGA
Source organism: Eleutherodactylus coqui (assembly GCF_035609145.1). Taxonomy (NCBI): domain Eukaryota; kingdom Metazoa; phylum Chordata; class Amphibia; order Anura; family Eleutherodactylidae; genus Eleutherodactylus; species Eleutherodactylus coqui. The sequence continues at coordinate 114,987,534 of NC_089848.1, forward strand.
GCTGCACCTGCAATTATGAACACCAGCCATTACACCGGGGTTAGAGCAGCGCTTGCACTCTGACCCGGATGTATCCCGGACAGCACTGCCTAGAAAACCCATTTAATGTCGGCTAAGTTATTCCCCGCCCGGTTGGGAATCACTGGTCTATGGGATGGCAATCTCTGAGCTCAGTCCAATAGATAATGAATGAAGAGGTGGTTACACATTCAATACTGCTCCATTTAAGGGGATGCAGACCCCTATTCTTGTATGCTTTACAGTGCATGAAAGAGTTTAAGGGGGTTTCTCAACTAATGGCATTCATGTATTATTCTGTAGGCCTGTCTCCATCACTCCCATATACATTGAATGGAGTGGCAGTGCACATGCTCAACCATACAAAGTCCTCCTCAGAGCGGTCATAGGGGGAGTAGAGGTTGGTGGGACCCCCAGTGATGTCATTTGTGGGAAAACCCCATTAAGTGACCACTAGTGGTTCACACACAGGAAGACTGGAGCTGGCCCATAACCTACTGATTTGGGATATACCATTTCACCTTTTAGGTTTGGGACACGTTCTGATTTTTCATCTTTAAACAATGAATTGTTTGTAGCTCTGGATGTTGTAACTGGGATTTGTATCCTATAATCCCCAGAATTCAGCTGTCAAAGAATAGAAAGTCATCGGCCCCCATTATAAGGGCTTATTCACACGAACGAGAAATTCAAGCAAGTTTTGTGCGATACTCGCAAATATGAAGTCCATTCTGTTGAATGGATTTATTCACATGGGCGTTTTTCCTCCTCACAGCATGCTGTATTTTTGGGCGTTCCCGTGGGAGGAATAGTCTGTTGCTTCCTACGTGACCTTGCCCGCCCTATTACATGAACAGAAGCTAAACCGGTTGAGCAGACATTGTTCTTCTTGGCCTCGGCCCCCAATCAGTCCAACTTTCAGCTTTTTATAACAATTTAAGAAATAACAGCTTCTCCTGACTGGTCACTACATGCAAGAAGGCCGAGGCAGGTTTACAAATGAGGTGCATCTTACCTCCGCCCTCCTGACTGACCCCCTCGCTGGAAGCAGGGTTGTATTCTCACAGCAGTGTATGTGGCAGGCACCTTATACCTATAGTGTACAGCTACAACAACATGCGGCCCCCAATGCCACTTCCATGCCAGGCAGATTTGTGCGTTATGAGAAGCACTAATCTTGCATGAACCCCATTCTTTTAAATGGAGCCATACACACGGCCTGTCCCATCTTATCACATTCCTCAAATACGCATCGCCCATTGATTTAAATGCATCGCATGGGTCTCGCATGCCGTGTGATGTATACGTGAGGGCGATGCAAGGTTTCCCATTGAACACTTCCGATCCTCTACTGCATGCGACATTTGTCTGAGAGCTTTGGAACTTGACAGATACAATTGTACGTTCACGAGTGATACCGAGCCGAGTTTCACAGCATAATGTCGCGCTTGCCCGTGTGTAGGTAGCCTCAGGGTGAAGCGTAGTGGCCCATAGCAGGGCATCAGCAGCGGACAAGTACTAAGGCTGCACTGTGTAGCCATGGCCGAGTGCCCTATATATTTGAATAAAAGTCTCTTAACCCGTTTGGCCCTCCAGAAATGAATATATGAGTTAGTGGTTCTGACGCAAATGTGAACCTGCCTCGTTGGAGGTTTTATCACATATACCGGAAGAGAAAGCCCTGCATGCAGCACTTTTTCTTCTGTCCAAAAGCCGGACAGCTGAGCAAAAAGCAGACAGACCCTATTATAGTCAATGAGGTACGTCCGGCGCTGTTGGGTTCCATCCAGACGGAAACGTTTCGCCGCAGGGATTCCCCTTTCCTGCTCCCTGAACAGAGCAGGAAAGCGGAATCCCCAGCGCAGATGTGAAGCCACCCTTGGAGACCTTGTATAGGCTTTCAGCTCTCTCCATTGTAGTTTATAGGACTTGTGAAATGCCAGATCATTACCTCAACGTCCAGCATCTACAACTGAGAGAACCACATAGTCTCCCTCACTCTGGAGTGACCCCCATTCTCCCAAGAGGTGGAAGTCCTGGTAGTGGAACATACTTTTGATTTATTATGGCATATACTTAGATGGGAATACCCTTGTGGCCCTTGGAAGTGCTTCAGTATGGCAATGTCTCCAAAACACAAAGTGTTACTAATCTCTCCATCATTCAGGATGGTCCAATGAAAAGTAACCCACCACCACACTGTCTAGAAGAAAATGCCTTTGTTGTCCATTACAACCAATCACAGCATAGCTTTCAATTTACCTCAGTAGTATAAAATGAAAGCAGTGCAGTGATTGGTTACTATGGGCAGATTTTCTTGTATGGTACTTCACACGTAGTAGTCCTATGGAAGAGCCCTAAAATAAGCCATAGCTGCATAAAAAAAAAAAAAAAAAAAAAAAAAAAAAAACTTTAACAGCCACTGTCAGGTCCCATTGCACGTCTCCTCTGCAGCTCCAGCAGACTTGCTTGTAGTTTTTAGCAAACGCTTCCTGGTTTGAAGGGTCAAAAATCACCACCTCCAGGAAGCGCCACAGCTCAGCCAATCACTGCAGCACTTGATGAATCAATTACAGATGAGCCATTGAATGGCTGTGATTGGTTCTCAAGCGCCGCAGCTCAGTCAGCACTTCCTGGAGGTGGGGATTTTGAACCTCCAAACCAGGAAGCATTGACTGAAACCTACAAGCAAGTCTGCCAGAGCTGCCGAGGAGACACGCGGCAGAGCCGACAGCGCCTGTTGGGTGATAGATTCGTGCAGACAAGGCTTAGAGTTTTTTTGGTAGGATTTCCTACTGTAAAAGTTGCATCGCACGCTGGCCAGCTTCTGCCTCCTCTCTTGCAGACTACATAGCAGTCAGTGAAGCGCTATGTAGAAAATGGAGAAAGCAGAAGTGCCACTTCCACTATTCAGCATGGATGATCATTGGGTGCCCCCTGCCACAGCAGAGCTGCAGGGTCCTAGCAGACACAGAGCAGCTCAAACAGTAACTGTCACACAAGGAGGTGTGCCCCCTCCTATTGATGCCCCAGCTACTGTGGAAAGTGTGAGGGGGGGGGGGGGGGGGGGGGGGGGGGGGGGAGTAAACAGGGGCACGCGTGTTACTGATGACCAATTTTATATTTTATTTAGACCAGGCACAACATTAAAGACATAATCCACGGCCGGCAGCAGACACCCCTTGTAGTCACTTCCTTATAACAGACGGCCGACGAGAAGGCCACCAGGATAACACAAGAATCATTTCCGTCTTCTACAGCCCGGCTCGTTCTGCTGTAAGTAAAAGTAGACAGTAGATGAATTAATAAGAGGAGCAGAATGAACACAAGTGAAAACAGCATTTCTCAAAACTAAGTAAAGCTCCGAAGTCCCATTTACATGCAACGATTATCTTCAGATTCTGGCTGGAGCGAGGGAATCTGAACAATATCATTCAGTGTAAACTGCCAGTGACTGAACCACGAGGATTCGTTCGCTTATCACTCAGTTTTCAAATGACGATCGACCTGTGTAAACAGGCAGTCATTCATCTAGTAACAACTGCCTGTTTACTGTGAATGGAGGCGGCAGCTGGAAAGATCTGACCGCTTCGCCTCCATTCACCGAGCGCTCCTGTGTGAAAGCACAAGAGCGAAAATCACTAGGCCACAGACAATCGGCCTGTCTGATTGGACCCCATACAAAAGGGCCCATTATTATTTAGTCATATGACACTTGAGAACAGACCATAAAGAACTGAATTAGGTGCCACCATCTTTAACCTCTTAATTCTAGCAGGTTTTTTCTTGGACCACATTCACCATTGGGGTAAATAATGAGAGATCAGACTTTTACGGACACAGCGATACCAAATATGTGTTTTTATTAAACTCTTTTAGATTTTATTAAATATGGCAAAAGTTGTATTTTTTTAAACTTCACTGTTTTTTTTTTTTAGTCCCCAGAGGAAACATGCGATGCTTTGATCGCTCCTGCAGTATGATGTAATGCCATAGCATTACATCATACTGCAATCGGACAGGCAGTCTATCAAGCCACCCTAAGGCCCCCAGTTGCCATGACACCCGCACGGCAACCTGGAGTCTCATAGGGGGGGCGTACGGGACCCCTAAACATCGGCCAGGGGATTTAAATGCCGCTGTCAGATTTGACAGCGGCATTTAAAAGGTCAACAACTCAGATGAGCTGCGCAGCTCATCGGTGCCGTCTGTAAGAAACAGCCGGTGCCCACACTGTATGAAGTTTTCATACATACCCCGACACTGCAGGACTTAACTGTACATCCTATAGCATTAAGGCGTTATCTGGTTGAACTTTACTGATGACTTATCCTTAGCATAGGTCATCAATAGCAAATAGGCAGGGGTCCGCTTCTCAGGACCCCTGCCAATCAGAAGAGTCAGCCAACCGGAAAACTTATAATGCTGTCCTTTCGGCTGCGACCCAGTTTGGTATTGCAGCTCTCGCCCAGTGATGTAAAATACCAATATAGCTGAAAAAAGTCCCAGCGCTCGGTGGAAAACGACTCCTGGATATTATCCACATACAACTTATTCCAATAATTGCAACGCGTTTCGTCACCACACTGCGACTTTCTCAGGCATAATAAGTTTATTCGGTGGAGCGCTGTTCTAACCTTTGATATCGCACACTGATATGACAGCAGCTGATCGGCAGGGACTCCCCAAGTGGTATAAATGCCATTCATCTGGTATTAAAGGAGATGTCCCGCGCCGAAACGGGTTTTTTTTTTTCTTAAACCCCCCCCCGTTCGGCGCGAGACAACCCCGATGCAGGGGTTAAAAAAACCACCCGCACAGCGCTTACCTGAATCCCGGCGGTCCGGCGTCTTCATACTCACCTGCTGAAGATGGCCGCCGGGATCCTCTGTCTTCATGGACCGCAGGGCTTCTGTGCGGTCCATTGCCGATTCCAGCCTCCTGATTGGCTGGAATCGGCACGTGACGGGGCGGAGCTACACGGAGCCCCATAGAGAAGAGGAGAAGACCCGGACTGCGCAAGCGCGGCTAATTTGGCCATCGGAGGGCGAAAATTAGTCGGCACCATGGAGACGAGGACGCCAGCAACGGAGCAGGTAAGTATAAAACTTTTTATAACTTCTGTATGGCTCATAATTAATGCACAATGTACATTACAAAGTGCATTATTATGGCCATACAGAAGTGTATAGACCCACTTGCTGCCTCGGGACAACCCCTTTAATTACCTAGCCTAAGGGATAATCAGTAGTGTTCACCTACAAAGCCCCTCTTAAACTAATTCACAAGTTAGGGGTGGACCATTTGAACCAGGGCAGGAACAATCCCTTCTCCATACTAATGTCTTTCAATAACCTGGTACTTCTCTCCTCCTATATAACATGTCTGGAATTTTTATTAACCTCTGCCAGGAGGAGCAGGCAGAGGCCTCAAACCGTCCCAAGTCTGATCTAGCAGATCTACAGGAATGGATAGGACTACCACAAGCCCCACCATGCTGGAAGACCTGCTTACCACTGCAGATATCATATGCTCTTACCTTCTCCATTAGGAGCTCCTTCAGCTCTTCCGTCCTCCTGCTCAATGCAATATTTATCACCGCCATATACGTTTCCATGGGTTGTGTGTCACGGTGGATACAACTGAGGGACAAACAATATAAAGTGTTTGATACCCTGTAGGGTAGCCTATATAGTCCATATATAACATTTACAAGGTGTCTGGGATTTCTATAACCTCTGCCAGGAGGAGCAGGCAGAGGCCTCAAACCATCCCAAGTCTGATTTAGCAGAGTCTACAGGAATGAAAAGGGCTACTACAAGCCCCACCATGCTGGAAGACCTGCTCATCACTCTAGGTATCACATCATCTTACCTTCTCCATTAGGAGCTCCTTCACCTGTTCCGTCCCCCTCGCCATGCGATCACCGCCATATACATTCCCGTCTATTGTGCTGTTTCATGGTTTTTGTCATGGTGGATACAACTGAGGGACAAAACAATAAGTGTTTAATACCCTATAAAGGCCATACATAACATTCACACGGTGTCTGGGATTTCTATAACCTCTGCCAGGAGGAGCAGGCAGAGGCCTCAAACCGTCCCAAGTCTGATCTAGCAGATCTACAGGAATGGATAGGACTACTACAAGCCCCACCATGCTGGAAGACCTGCTTACCACTGCAGATATCATATGCTCTTACCTTCTCCATTAGGAGCTCCTTCAGCTGTTCCGTCCTCCTGCTCCATGCGATATTTATCACCGCGATATATGTTCCCATCTATCATGCAGTTTCATGGGTTGTGTGTCACAGTGGATACAACTGAGGGACAAACAATATAAGTGGTTGATACCCTATAGGGTAGCCTATATAGTCCATATATAACATTTACAAGGTGTCTGGGATTTCTATAACCTCTGCCAGGAGGAGCAGGCAGAGGCCTCAAACCGTCCCAAGTCTGATCTAGCAGATCTACAGGAATGGACAGAACTACTAAAAGCCCCAACATGCTGGAAGACCTGCCCTGAAGAACTTTCAGAGGACCATACACACCTTGTGGTGATGTATTCATCAGACAGTCCATATCCTGAAAGACAAAAGGAACACAAAACAATATCGTGAGTCTATGCGATACAATATAAGCATCATCTGGAAGGGGGTGTCAATGTCAACTTTTGAGAATAGGTGTGTGAGAGTTCTATAACCTCTGCCAGGAAGAGCAGGCAGAGGCCTCAAACCGTCCCAAGTCTGATCTAGCAGAGTCTACAGGAATGACTAGGACTACTACAAGCCCCACCATGCTGGAAGACCTGCTCATCACTCTAGGTATCACATCGTCTTACCTTCTCCATTAGGAGCTCCTTCACCTGTTCCGTCCCCCTCTCCATTCGATATTTATCACCGCCATATATGTTCCCATCTATTGTGCGGTTTCATGGTTTTTGTCATGGTGGATACAACTGAGGGACAAAACAATAAGTGTTTAATACCCTATAAAGGCCATTATAAATTCACACGGTGTCTGGGATTTCTATAACCTCTGCCAGGAGGAGCAGGCAGAGGCCTCAAACCGTCCCAAGTCTGATCTTGCAGATCTACAGGAATGGCCAGGACTACCACAAGCCCCACCATGCTGGAAGACCTGCCCTGAAGAACTTTCAGAGGACCATACACACCTTGTGGTGATGTATTCATCAGACAGTCCATACTCTGAAAGACAAAAGGAACACGAAACAATCCCATGAGTCTATGCGATATAATATAAGCATCATCTGGAAGGGGGTGTCAAGGTCAACTAATTCACAAGTTAGGGGTGGACCATTTGCACCAGGTCAGGAACAATACCTTCTCCATACTAATGTCTTTCAATAACCTGGTACTTCTCTCTCCTATATAACATGTCTGGGATTTCTATAACCTCTGCCAGGAGGAGCAGGCAGAGGCCTCAAACCATCCCAAGTCTGATCTAGCAGAGTCTACAGGAATGAATAGGACTGCTACAAGCCCCACCATGCTGGAAGACCTGCTCATCACTCTAGGTATCACATCATCTTACCTTCTCCATTAGGAGCTCCTTCAGCTGTTCCGTCCCCCTCTCCATGCGATATTTATCACCGCCATATACATTCCCGTCTATTGTGCGGTTTCATAGTTTTTGTCATGGTGGATACAACTGAGGGACAAAACAATATAAGTTTTTAATACCCTATATAGTCCATATATAACATTTACAAGGTGTCTGGGATTTTTATAACCTCTGCCAGGAGGAGCAGGCAGAGGCCTCAAACCGTCCCAAGTCTGATCTTGCAGATCTACAGGAATGGACAGGACTACCACAAGCCCCACCATGCTGGAGTACCTGCACCAATCTGAGTAATAAGGTCACGTGACCGGCACAGAGCCTTTATACCCTACACCAGCCCATCTTATATAAGGTCACGTGACCAGCACAGGGCCTTTATACCCTACACCAGCCCATCTTATATAAGGTCACGTGACCAGCACAGGGCCTTTATGCCCTACACCAGCCCATTTGATATAAAAATCACACAATCAACCTGGAACCTTCCTACCCAATACTGACTTGTTCTTCAGTAAGTAGTCATTGGTGCCATATACTACCGCCAAGTAATTATTACAGATCCCTCCCTCTACAGGCATGGCTCAGGACGCTTCCTTCACTGCCGAACAGGTATTACAATATCTGGCCACTATCACTCCATGACCACACAATGCCGTCCATGTATGAACTATCAATCCTTGCATTTATAATGGTCAGGAGACATAGTGTCCTTAGGGCTGCATCATACAGATGTAGTATTATAAGCTTATTATGTACAGCACGTTATATACATACCAGGGCCGATCTGTAGCCGCTCATCATCCTCACTGCTCTCCCAACTCATATAGACTAACTGAAAGCCTAACCCACAACCAGGAGAGCAGAGCACAGCCGCCCTCACCCGCTGCCGGCCACGTGTAGTCTCAACCGCCTCTCTCCAGCCCGGCCGCTTCCTTCCTCTGGGCGATACCATTATCATCACAGAGTATTACACGCTGATACTACGATCGCGCTGATTGACAATATACACAAGATGTTTATAATACCGTTCAATGTGGAATTTGTATCAATCTGACAAGAGAGCTGAGGAAGAAGTAGAGAGTAGAGATGTAGAAAACAGATCCCCCTCCGGAGACCGAAAATGGTGCGGTCTGAATGGATGCAATACTCACATTGTGCAGCAGAGGGAGAACATGCATTAGAATAGCAGAAACTTAGCACAGATGTAGCAGAGCTGAAGCGGTAGTTCTCTGTTTTATGGGCTGTATTTAGTGTGTTGTGATAGTTCTTTAAATCGGGGCTTATATATAATTTTTTCTTTCTTCCCAGCAGAGACAAGATGTGCAGCGTGGCAGAATAAAGGTTTAAGGCCGCCTGCACAGGGCAGAGCCAGAATCTGCATGCAGGAGCCCGCAGCGAAATCCGACGCTGGCAGCAGCAGCAGCAGCAACGTCCACACGTACCTGTAGTTTCTTTTCTTTTTCTGTACTGCGGACAGTCCTCACGGCTCGCTGTCAGACATGCACAGTACAGAATTTATATATTTTTTTAAACTCCTGCCTTTCCCACATGACCAACTAGTGATGACGCAGAATTCGCAACTTTTCCACAATCTCAATTAAGGAAGGGCCGCAGGTCGGATGGCTTCCATTGACTTTAGTAGAAACAGTCTGTGTGAAATCCGTCCAATAATGGAGAATGCTGCGATTTTTTTTTTCCTTCGCAAGCAGAAACCATTGGTTATTGCTTGTGTTTAGAAGGAATCGATTTTGGTATTTGCTGGGGATCCGCCCATCGTGGATTCCTCAGCAAAAAGCTGCTTGTGTACACAGGTGGTCGAAGTTGTGGATTGTCTGTGGATTTTAACCAAAGGGTTGAAATCCACAGCAGAAAGGCGCAGAATAAATAGACATGCTGCAGATTTAGAATCCACAGCGTTTTTCAAAAAGGTTGCAGATTCATCGTGGAAACTTTCCACTTCTCTATCTGATGCATTTTGCGCCTAGTACATATGGATAGTCCAGGACACTACATGCTGCTCCGACTGGCCGGCACATTAGTCTGCACTGAACATTTAGCTCCCTCATATTGCAGTCTGGCTCTCTGCATGCTACTAGGGGATATGGTGATCGGGCCTGCCCTGCAAGGTATCACCATGAACCTCTGGGATTTTATTTAGCCATTAGCGAGATAGCGTAGGTTCTGGTGTGTGCGCAGTGGCCTTGCCGTCGCCCGTCAGCTTATGTATTTTGGCTAAAATTAGAGATGAGCGAACGTACTCGGTAAGGGCGATTTCGCAATCGAGCGCCGCGATTTTCGAGTACTTCACTACTCAGGTGAAAAGTACTCGGGTGCACCGGGGGGCGGGGGGAGGCGTGGGGGGGTAGCAGCGGGGAACAGGGGGGAGCCCTCTCCCTCTCCCCCCCACTCCCCGCTGCAACCCCCCGCGCCGCCACGGCGACCCCAGAATTTTTTCGCCCGAGTACGGAAGCACTCGAAAATCGCGGTATTCGGGCGAAAAAGGGGCGTGGCCGAGCACGTTCGCTCATCTCTAGCTAAAATACAAACTTAGGCTGGATTCACACGAACGTATATCGGAAGAGCCAGGAGCAGGAACTGAGCTCCTGCCCCCTCTCTGCCTCCTCTGCACTATTTGCAATGAAAGGAGGTGGTTTGGAGCGGGGCTAAATTCTGATAATTAGCCCCACCCCACCCCCTCTCCTAATTGCAAATAGTGCAGGGGGGGAGGAGAGGAGGCAGAGCACTGCTCCTGGCTCTTCCAGCCCCCCCCCCCCCTCCCCTGCAGTGAGAGACGACGTATATCGGCTGGGCGTGAAAACCCAGCCGATATACATCTGAATCCAGCCTTTCTGTGAGTTTCTGCATTGCTCCAATGTCAGACGAGGTCCGACACCATTTCTAACACCATGCAGGATAGCTCTCCGACATTGGAGCGCTGTCCTGCGTAGTGTTAGAAATATGCAATGCAGTTATAGGATGCCTTTGTTTGGCACTGAATTACAGAGATAGATATTAGAGAAATTCTAAATAGTCTTATTATATAAATGCATGTTATAACTAATAATGACCTGTAATGAGGATTGTATTAGCAATTGTTTTTTTACATAAACGTGAGTTCTGAGTGTTTCACATCGGGATCATGCGTAATAATACTGTACAATATATATTTAATGTTTCTGTTGAGTAATTCCAGGGAATCCACAACGGGTGCTTTTTCCCCACCCAAGAGCTGCGGAGTGTGAGGGTGGCAGGGGAATTGGATTTGAAAGGGTTAAGATCCCTGCTTGTTGTCAGTGAATGAAAGCATTCCCAGTTTACAACTACGAAATGAAAACTCTACAACTTTCAGAAGCCTAGAACGAATGATCTTACAGCCAAGTGAACTTGACGACCGTGAGAACTAACAAGACAGAACCTCAGATAAAGATGACAAGGGGCGGCTGTATAAAAATTGTGCGTTTATTGTAAAATCAATAAATATCAAGTAACAGCAGTCACAAACATCCCCCCACCCTCCAAACCAAATAGAACGGGGCAGGTCCACTCCGATCTGGTCAATAGTCAGTTATCAATGTACTAAACAGATCCTGAGTGAGAGATCCACAATCTGGCTGCAGTTCTGGGCGGCATCTGTACGAGCGGATCCAGCAGAGGGAGCACCCCACCCATTCTGCGCTGCCTCCTACAGGTTATCTCGGGATCGAACATCATGTGAAGGAGTCTCAGATCATCCACTGGTCCTGGTCCTGCTCCGCTCCCTCCATATCAGCCTGAGGACGATCAAGAGAAATCAGTCCTGAGCGCCCAAGACGTCACAGGATCACGGGATCATCAACTCACCTCTATCTCACCATCATCTGGAGACTCGTTGTAGTCATTCATCTCATCCATGTCCTGCATGTCCTCATCATCTTCAGAGTCTTCCTCGCTATCCTCATCATCCTCGTCGTCTTCCTCTTCCTCCTCGTCATAAGGCTGGCAAACGCAAGTTTAAAAATAATTGAGATCCTAGATCTGACTACTAGTGGAACCTTTACTGATAAATCTCATTTTAGAGGAGGACTCTGCTGTAGCGCATCATGGGAAATGTAGGGTTTCCACCAGGATTTTCCGTAAGGCTGCATTCAGATGACCGTATTTCGGCTTGGTTTTCACGCCGAGCCGATATACGGTGTCCTCATCTGCGGGATGGGGGGGGGGGGGGGTGGAAGAGCCAGGAGCAGGAACTGAGCTCCCACCCCCTCTCTGCCCCCTGCACTATTTGCAATGAGAGGAGGCAGGACAGGCGTGGGGCTAAGTTTTAAGAATTAGCCCCACCCCGTCCCGCCTCTCCCCATTGCAAATAGTGCAGAGGGGCGGAGAGGAGGCAGAGAGGGGCGGGAGCTCAGTTCCTGCTCCTGGCTCTTCCAGGCTCCCCCCCCCCCCCCCCCCCCGCAGAGAGAGACGACCGATATCGGCTGGGCGTGAAAACCGAGCCGATATACGGTCGTCTGAATCCACCCTAAGACTGATGTAAAAGATGTGGCAGAGTGCAGTGCATGATGAAGACATAGACGCAGATAACCGATCCCAGAAAGCTGACTGCAGAATTGTGAATGCAGCTCTGGGCTTGACAGGAAGTAACTAAAGATGGTAAATAAGACGTCCAGTGTTACATTCTCTGCTGTATAGCTAAGGCCGGGCTCACACGGGCGGACCGAATTCCGTCTGTGAGACCAGCCGGCGAACCTGCGTACCTGAATTTTCTGTATTGCGGATGACCACAGCAGCTCGCCGTCGGTCATGCGCAGTACGTTTTTTTTTCCAATGTTTGTATTTCCTGTACCATCGCTAAGCGATGACGCAAGTACCCGCAGTCCAAACACAAGATTAATTGCGTATGGTCTGCAGGTCAGACCATACGTTTCATGGTCTTCAATGGAGGCCATCTGTGCGGAGTCCACGGCAAAATATGCTGTAATTTTTCTTCTGCTCATGGAATACGCAATTCATATCTGCAAGTGTGAACGGAAAAGCAAGAGTCCGTGTTTTTCAATATCTGCGTTTTGCTGGGATCCACGGTTTCAGTTTTCCTGCTCCATTTGGAGAGCAGGAAATTGGCACCCCCTTTGTGAACTGTTCCATCTTATGACGAAAGCGAACGGATCCTCATTGACTATAACGGGATTTGTTCTAATTGTCGACCGGCAATCCGGCATTTTAACCCTTTGCAATCCAATTTTGAATTCAGGATTTCCTATGGGGCTTTCTCTTTCTGCCATTATACAATGGCGCCATCTGCTGGCTAGAGCCAGTACTGCGGTATGGGACATGCTGGAGAGGTCCCCGACAACAGAGCAACCAGTAATCTACAGTAATAATACCCTGCTGGATGTCTTCTGACAACAGAGCTGTACAGCCTTCAATCAGAATGTCTTTAGACATCAGACAGTGGATTGGAAAGGGTTAAAGTGAAATCGTGCTGCTTGCTAGCGCAAATCAGCGGGCGATGACCAAGGAGTGAGAAAGGTAAATCTGCCTGATCAGAGATTCTCACTCACAGCACTGCATACACCGTGCAGGGGTCTGGGAAAGCTGGGTGACGATCCTCGATGGGCTACAATGTCGGCCGCATTAGTTGTCACACAACTTTCCCTCAGGTATTACTAAGAATTGGGAAAGGAGAGAAGTGGACGCGTCAGTGCAGCATACAATGCGCGGTGTCCCTGCCGCCTAGTAGAATGGTCCTCACCTCGGAGGCGGGTTTCCCGATCGGCACCAGGTTGTTGTCTTTTTCAGCGATACTCTGGAGCTGGGGAGAACATGGACATTAGAGTACAACAGGCAACGGCAGGGAGGTGGCGGCCATGCTGTGGACTCACCCAGGCCTGGTGCTGCTGCTCCTGCTGCTGCAGCTCGTTCTCATCCACGCACGGCCGATCCAGGTTAAACCACAGCGACTCCGTGACTTGTGGGAACAGCGACGGGAACAGCGTGGCCATGATCTGAAGAGACATATAGGGTCACATGACTATGAGGAGTGCCGACACGGAACCATTAGGCCGTCCGCACAACGGTGGATTTTTGCTGTGGAATCAGTATTAGGCTTCCGCACCGCAGATCCGCAGCAAATACCGTCTATAGCGTGCTGCGGGGAAACGATGCTTCCTGCACACGAGCGGAAATCAATTGCAGTTTCCACTTGTGGAGGGGGGGGGGGGGGGAAGAGAAAATATAATTAATTATATATATAACATGTACACACCCCGTGGCTTGGCGACAGCGCGGGACATAAAGACAAAAAAACCCACAGATGTACTGCGCATGCGAGTACGCGATCATACACGGTACAATTTCACCGCCATACGCAGCGGTGCACAAGGTCACGGCTGGCTCCGCAGCGTTTTACGTTTACGGCCGTGTGAGCGCGGCCTAATAGAGGTCTATTTTATTATTTTTTTTAATAATAAAACCAATGGTGGCGGTAGGAAACCGCACTCCTTCCCCGCCGCCATTACTCCGCTCAAATGCCTACTTTGGCCTACAGCGGTCACATGGTTATCTACCCACATGACAGCCTCAGCTAGTAGCACGCTTGATGGGGAAGTCACCAAAGGCGTCCGTGAGGCTGGGTTCACACAGGGCGGATTCCCGTCGGAAATCTCGCGGTTTGGCCACAGCAAAAACCGCGAGATTTCTGCCAGGAGAACCGCCGCGGTTTAAGCCGCGGCGGCTTTGAAGCGGCCCGGCCGCTTGCTTTTCCGTTGCAGCCGGCTCTCCCATAGAGGAGAGCGCAGCCATGACATAAATGAACAAAAAAGAAAAGGTAAATAGACATGCTGCTTCTTTTGAAACCGCCGCTGCGGCGGCTGGAGCCGCGGTTTCAGCTGGATTTACCGCAGCGGATTAGCCGTCCTGTGTGGACGAGGTTTCTGAGAAATCTCGTCCATATGGCTGGCTAATCCCGAGATTAGTGGCCGCGGGCAGTTTTGCCACGGGCGGATCTGCTGCGGCAAAACCGCGCCAAATCCACCCTGTGTGAACCCAGCCTAAACCTGCCGGGTGACGTAACTTGTGAAATGCCGCGGCAGCGGAAGTCCAACAGCGCCATCAGTATATTGAATTTACAGAGTTTTTGGTCACATGGGGCCCAAGAAAAAAAGTTGGAAAACCTCCTTAAAGGGGTTTTCCAAGTTTTTTTCTTTTTCTATAGGCTGCCATGGAAAAAATAAAATAAAAGCTCCTATACTCAACCAACCTGGGCCCAGGCATTACTGCACCTCTGCTCTACTCCACTTATAGGCTGCAGTCAGCCTCGGGTTGGCATGTCACAGGCTGCTGCAGCCAATCAGACAGCTCAGCAGTCAACCACTGAAACCGGTGACTTGCTGCAGTAGTCTGTGATGTCCCGTCACTGACCGCCTCTGCAGCCTGTAAACAGACCCGGCGCCGCGAACAAGTGATGCGGCGCTGAAAGTTTGAGAACTCAAGATGAATATATATATATATAACGGCACATGCAGCCATCTTCTCCCCGTGATTCGAGGGTCCATATGAAAAATCGTGGACGCCGGGGCTGGAAATCCAGCGCAGCGGGGTATGGAGGTGGGGGGGGGACGGAGGGGGACGGAGTAAGACTAATATAGGTTTTTTCTTGTGTTTACTAGAAGGTTTCAATATATACACTTTTTTCCCCAGACTAGCTCTTTAATAAAAGAAGTCTAAATATATGTAGCCCCGCCCTTTTATATAAGCCACACCCCCTTGGGTAGATCTCTCCTACTTTGCTAAGACCTGCTGCTCAGGTATCGCCCTGTGAAGGCTTCTCCCAGGTGTCACACATATCGCTACCCCCATCTATCTAGTGCGGCACATAATGCAGCTGTGCTACAAGGCAGGGTCACGTGGGATCCCCCCCCATGTACACACACGACACAGCCTTGTACTCACATCACAGCGTCCCCTCTCCTTGGCTGATCAGTTGCCTCCAGTAAGATGGCGGATAACGGTCCAACAAGCCCCGCCCGCACATGACACAAGACATAGAGTACACAAGGGCAGAACGTCTCACCGTAGTCCGGCCGCTCACATGACGTCAGTCCTCCAACCACGCCCCCTCCACTTTTCGTGCCGCGCTGTATTCTGGGAAGTCTACACCCAACATGGCAGGAGACTTGAAAAGCTTGTGGGGCGGCCGGCGAGAGGAAGAGAGCGGGGCGGAGGACGCCTGAGGCGGGACTGTGAGTGCTCCTCGTTCGTCATCACTGGGTGCCTCACTATTACCTGTCCCCTCCTAGCACCAAAGTGTGTCTCACTGATATCGGTTCCCTTCTATCCCCGGTGTCTCACTACTATGTGTCCCCTCCTTCTAGGACTGGTGTCCCACTGCTATGGATCACCCCTCCTCCTATCATCCTGTCTCACCTCCTCCTTATCCCCAGGGTGTAGCGCTATTACCTGTCCCGTCCTCTTATAACCGGGGTGTAGCGCTGCAACCCATCCCGTCCCCTCGTGGGGCTGTAGCTTGTCCCATCGCAGGGGTGTAGCGCTATTACCTGTTCCATCCTCCTCTTATGACTGGGGTGCAGAACTGCAGCCTGTCCCCTCCCCACGGCGGGGCTGGAGCGCTGCAGCCTGTCCCCTCCCCTCCCCACGGCGGGGCTGGAGCGCTGCAGCCCGTCCCCTCCCCACGGCGGGGCTGGAGCGCTGCAGCCCGTCCCCTCCCCTCCCCACGGCGGGGCTGGAGCGCTGCAGCCCGTCCCCTCCCCTCCCCACGGCGGGGCTGGAGCGCTGCAGCCCGTCCCCTCCCCTCCCCACGGCGGGGGCTGGAGCGCTGCAGCCCGTCCCCTCCCCACGGCGGGGCTGGAGCGCTGCAGCCCGTCCCCTCCCCACGGCGGGGCTGGAGCGCTGCAGCCCGTCCCCTCCCCACGGCGGGGCTGGAGCGCTGCAGCCCGTCCCCTCCCCACGGCGGGGCTGGAGCGCTGCAGCCCGTCCCCTCCCCACGGCGGGGCTGGAGCGCTGCAGCCCGTCCCCTCCCCACGGCGGGGCTGGAGCGCTGCAGCCCGTCCCCTCCCCACGGCGGGGCTGGAGCGCTGCAGCCCGTCCCCTCCCCACGGCGGGGCTGGAGCGCTGCAGCCCGTCCCCTCCCCACGGCGGGGCTGGAGCGCTGCAGCCCGTCCCCTCCCCACGGCGGGGCTGGAGCGCTGCAGCCCGTCCCCTCCCCACGGCGGGGCTGGAGCGCTGCAGCCCGTCCCCTCCCCACGGCGGGGCTGGAGCGCTGCAGCCCGTCCCCTCCCCTCCCCACGGCGGGGCTGGAGCGCTGCAGCCCGTCCCCTCCCCTCCCCACGGCGGGGCTGGAGCGCTGCAGCCCGTCCCCTCCCCTCCCCACGGCGGGGCTGGAGCGCTGCAGCCCGTCCCCTCCCCTCCCCACGGCGGGGCTGGAGCGCTGCAGCCCGTCCCCTCCCCTCCCCACGGCGGGGCTGGAGCGCTGCAGCCCGTCCCCTCCCCTCCCCACGGCGGGGCTGGAGCGCTGCAGCCCGTCCCCTCCCCTCCCCACGGCGGGGCTGGAGCGCTGCAGCCCGTCCCCTCCCCTCCCCTCCCCACGGCGGGGCTGGAGCGCTGCAGCCCGTCCCCTCCCCTCCCCTCCCCACGGCGGGGCTGGAGCGCTGCAGGCCCGTCCCCTCCCCTCCCCTCCCCACGGCGGGGCTGGAGCGCTGCAGCCCGTCCCCTCCCCTCCCCTCCCCACGGCGGGGCTGGAGCGCTGCAGCCCGTCCCCTCCCCTCCCCTCCCCACGGCGGGGCTGGAGCGCTGCAGCCCGTCCCCTCCCCTCCCCTCCCCACGGCGGGGCTGGAGCGCTGCAGCCCGTCCCCTCCCCTCCCCTCCCCACGGCGGGGCTGGAGCGCTGCAGCCCGTCCCCTCCCCTCCCCTCCCCACGGCGGGGCTGGAGCGCTGCAGCCCGTCCCCTCCCCTCCCCTCCCCACGGCGGGGCTGGAGCGCTGCAGCCCGTCCCCTCCCCTCCCCTCCCCACGGCGGGGCTGGAGCGCTGCAGCCCGTCCCCTCCCCTCCCCTCCCCACGGCGGGGCTGGAGCGCTGCAGCCCGTCCCCTCCCCTCCCCTCCCCACGGCGGGGCTGGAGCGCTGCAGCCCGTCCCCTCCCCTCCCCTCCCCACGGCGGGGCTGGAGCGCTGCAGCCCGTCCCCTCCCCTCCCCTCCCCACGGCGGGGCTGGAGCGCTGCAGCCCGTCCCCTCCCCTCCCCTCCCCACGGCGGGGCTGGAGCGCTGCAGCCCGTCCCCTCCCCTCCCCTCCCCACGGCGGGGCTGGAGCGCTGCAGCCCGTCCCCTCCCCTCCCCTCCCCACGGCGGGGCTGGAGCGCTGCAGCCCGTCCCCCTCCCCTCCCCTCCCCACGGCGGGGCTGGAGCGCTGCAGCCCGTCCCCTCCCCTCCCCTCCCCACGGCGGGGCTGGAGCGCTGCAGCCCGTCCCCTCCCCTCCCCTCCCCACGGCGGGGCTGGAGCGCTGCAGCCCGTCCCCTCCCCTCCCCTCCCCACGGCGGGGCTGGAGCGCTGCAGCCCGTCCCCTCCCCTCCCCTCCCCACGGCGGGGCTGGAGCGCTGCAGCCCGTCCCCTCCCCTCCCCTCCCCACGGCGGGGCTGGAGCGCTGCAGCCCGTCCCCTCCCCTCCCCTCCCCACGGCGGGGCTGGAGCGCTGCAGCCCGTCCCCTCCCCTCCCCTCCCCACGGCGGGGCTGGAGCGCTGCAGCCCGTCCCCTCCCCTCCCCTCCCCACGGCGGGGCTGGAGCGCTGCAGCCCGTCCCCTCCCCTCCCCACGGCGGGGCTGGAGCGCTGCAGCCCGTCCCCTCCCCTCCCCACGGCGGGGCTGGAGCGCTGCAGCCCGTCCCCTCCCCTCCCCACGGCGGGGCTGGAGCGCTGCAGCCCGTCCCCTCCCCACGGCGGGGCTGGAGCGCTGCAGCCCGTCCCCTCCCCACGGCGGGGCTGGAGCGCTGCAGCCCGTCCCCTCCCCTCCCCTCCCCACGGCGGGGCTGGAGCGCTGCAGCCCGTCCCCTCCCCTCCCCTCCCCACGGCGGGGCTGGAGCGCTGCAGCCCGTCCCCTCCCCTCCCCTCCCCACGGCGGGGCTGGAGCGCTGCAGCCCGTCCCCTCCCCTCCCCTCCCCACGGCGGGGCTGGAGCGCTGCAGCCCGTCCCCTCCCCTCCCCACGGCGGGGCTGGAGCGCTGCAGCCCGTCCCCTCCCCTCCCCTCGGCGGGGGCTGGAGCGCTGCAGCCCGTCCCCTCCCCTCCCCTCGGCGGGGCTGGAGCGCTGCAGCCCGTCCCCTCCCCTCCCCTCGGCGGGGCTGGAGCGCTGCAGCCCGTCCCCTCCCCTCCCCTCCCCTCGGCGGGGCTGGAGCGCTGCAGCCCGTCCCCTCCCCTCCCCACGGCGGGGCTGGAGCGCTGCAGCCCGTCCCCTCCCCTCCCCACGGCGGGGCTGGAGCGCTGCAGCCGTCCCCTCCCCTCCCCACGGCGGGGCTGGAGCGCTGCAGCCCGTCCCCTCCCCTCCCCTCCCCACGGCGGGGCTGGAGCGCTGCAGCCCGTCCCGTCCCCTCCGCTCCCCACGGCGGGGCTGGAGCGCTGCAGCCCGTCCCCTCCGCTCCCCACGGCGGGGCTGGAGCGCTGCAGCCCGTCCCCTCCCCTCCCCACGGCGGGGCTGGAGCGCTGCAGCCCGTCCCCTCCCCTCCCCACGGCGGGGCTGGAGCGCTGCAGCCCGTCCCCTCCCCCTCCCCACGGCGGGGCTGGAGCGCTGCAGCCCGTCCCCTCCCCTCCCCACGGCGGGGCTGGAGCGCTGCAGCCCGTCCCCTCCCCATGGCGGGGCTGTAGCGCCCTCCTCCTTACTACCGGGTGTAGGGGTATAACCTGTCCCCTCCTCCCAGCTCTCCCCTCCCAGCTCTTCCCGCGGCGTGTCCCAGCTCTCCCCTCCCAGCTCTCCCTGCGGCGTGTCCCAGCTCTCCCCCTCCCAGCTCTCCCCGCGGCGTGTCCCAGCTCTCCCCTCCCAGCTCTCCCCGCGGCGTGTCCCAGCTCTCCCCTCCCAGCTCTCCCCGCGGCGTGTCCCAGCTCTCCCCTCCCAGCTCTCCCCGCGGCGTGTCCCAGCTCTCCCCTCCCAGCTCTCCCCTCCCAGCTCTCCCCTCCCAGCTCTCCCCTCCCAGCTCTCCCCTCCCAGCTCTCCCCTCCCAGCTCTCCCCTCCCAGCTCTCCCCGCGGCGTGTCCCAGCTATGCCCGCGGCGAGTCCCAGCTCTCCCCTCCCAGCTATGCCCGCGGCGAGTCCCAGCTCTCCCCTCCCAGCTATGCCCGCGGCGAGTCCCAGCTCTCCCCTCCCAGCTATGCCCGCGGCGAGTCCCAGCTCTCCCCTCCCAGCTATGCCCGCGGCGAGTCCCAGCTCTCCCCTCCCAGCTATGCCCGCGGCGTGTCCCAGCTCTCCCCTCCCAGCTATGCCCGCGGCGTGTCCCAGCTCTCCCCGCCCAGTATCCCCGCGGCGTGTCCCAGCTCTCCCCTCCCAGCTATGCCCGCGGCGAGTCCCAGCTCTCCCCTCCCAGCTATGCCCGCGGCGTGTCCCAGCTCTCCCCGCCCAGTATCCTCGCGGCGTGTCCCAGCTCTCCCCGCGGCGTGTCCCAGCTCTCCCCGCGGCGTGTCCCAGCTCTCCCCGCGGCGTGTCCCAGCTCTCCCCGCGGCGTGTCCCAGCTCTCCCCGCGGCGTGTCCCAGCTCTCCCCGCGGCGTGTCCCAGCTCTCCCCGCGGCGTGTCCCAGCTCTCCCCGCCCCGTATCAAATTCTCAGCTGGGGGGTGTTCTACTACTTTTTGGTGTTTCCCTACCTGCGATCTTTTTTGCTCGCGGGCAATATGCTCTGCATACGTACATCCGCCGGGGAAAAACACTCACATCTGCTATCTTCTGCAACCAACCACAATTACTTTCTGCAATGTATCACAGGCCTTCCACATGTGGATTCCTCCCCGTTCGTGTGAGCCCGGCCCAACCTGTCCCCTTCTCTTATCACCACACCAGTGGGCCTCACTATTTTCTATTCCCGTTTTCTTCTTTCCAGCCTTTAATTTGGTTTTCCTGTTGCAGATGCAGCGCTCACGTGGACACTGCCACCAGGATTCAGTACAACCGCCCCAGTAATATCGCCCCATCGCATCTGCCCCTACTCCATATCCAGCTTCACGGCCGTTCCCACCAGAGGGTGCCTCGTTCCCATAATCCCCACCTGTGGCTGCCGTGCTGCAGGCATGTCATTGAACTCCCCATCACGGGCGACAGCAACACCACCCCCCACCTCTCCCCACTCGTCATCTAGCGCCCAGGATCGCAGGAGGAGGAGACTCCGCAGGTGAGAGATGGAAGATGACAGTAAGAAGGGCAAAAAGGTAAGAAGCAGTGTGTGGAGCCTGGTGTATGAGCGGTCGGTATGTGGAGTGAGAGAGTAAACTCTTGGGCTCACTTTTTGGGAAGTTGTGGGTTGTTATAATACCGTAGTATTTTCCGGGACCGAACTGTTGAGGATAAGTGATCACCTACCCTCAGGATAAGTGATCAATACTTGATCGGTGGTGATCTGCTGTTTGAGATTCCGACGATCAGCTTTCTTGGGTTATGTGATGTCATGTTCATCGGTCACTTGTTAGCAGCTCAGTCCCACTCAGGTGAGCTGCAATACCAGATGCAGCCACTATACAATGTACAGTACTGCGCCTGGTATGGATTGAAGTGTCTGGTGCTCAGGCAAGCACTACTGTCACTTCAATCAGCTGATCGGTGAGAGTCCCAAGTGGCGGACCCCACCGATCAACTACTGCTGACCCCTGAGAAGAGATCAGCAATCCTTTCATCCCAGAGAAACCCTTTAACTCTGGTTCTGTACCAGCACTATACCTGGGCTCCAGACGCGCTCACGGTTTTGCTGATTTCCTGTTGCCTCTCAGGTGGAGCGACTTCTTGTCTCCCTGCTGGTTTAATGTCTGTTGGGTTACCTGCTGCCACGTGGAATATTGAGATCTGTCAAAATAAAGTGCAAAACTCCATCTACGCTGCGGTACAATATAGGGTCTTCTCTAAATGAGCAGCTCTCATTCCTGCGGAGTTAGAGGACTTTAGCTTATGTACAAACTTCTGCAGCCTTCAGAGCTGACATTCTCCAGCATCTCCTGCTTATTCAGTGTCTGCACAGAGTGTTTTCGAGAACTTGATTCTGGGAAACTTTGTAGTCACCCCAGGCACAGTACCGTCATCTGACTTAGAAGTAAATGACCGCTCTTGAGGCGGCTCGCACAGGCCATGTTGCACAGCGTAAGACTCCTCCATTGATTTCAATTGGGCTTCTCAGACGGGCGTTCGAGTTTCTTGAACGCTGTCTGCTCTATTAACCCCTTGAGTGGCACGCCCGGAAATTTTCCGGGACGAGCTCCACTGCTCATAGTGACATAGCCCGGAAGATTTCCGGGCTATGTATCACTATGGGAGCTGCAGAGCACAATGCCACAAGCTGTGACAGTGTGCTCTGCCTGCACAGACCCACAGAGAACAAAGCAAGGGCTTTGAAAAACCAGCAGAAGATATTGCCGACATGTCGGCAATGTCCTGCTTTGTTTACAGGTTGCCATAGAGACCATCGGCTTGTCAGAAGCAAGCCGATGGTCTCTGTGGCAGGGAGAGCTTGGTGCTTGGCTATCAGAGGACAGCTAGGTACCTGCTCTTACAGCAGAGATCAGAGAAAACCTCCGATCTCTGCTGTGTTAACCCTTTACATGCTGCAGTCTATGTGACTGCAGCATGTAAAGGGCTGTCACTGCAGCATGTAAAGGGCTGTCACCATCGGACCCCCAGAATGTGATCAGGGGGTCCTGATGGGTCCCTGTGGAAGTCCCCTAAAGGGACAAAAAAAAAAAAAAAAAAAGTTTAAAAAAATTATAAAAACACTTGTCTCCCTTTACTTTGTAAAAAAATCAAAAATACAATCACACATGTGGTATCCGTGTGCGTCGTAATGACCCAGAGAAGGAAGTTAATACATTATTTAACCCCTTAATGACATGGCCCCTTTTTTTCTTTTTTCCCCATTTCTTGTTTTCCTCCCCCCCCCGTTTAAAAAATCACAACTTGTCCCGCAAAAAACAAGCCCTTATATGGCCATGTCAATGGAAAAATGAAAAAGTTATGGCTCTTGAGACGCAACTGCAAAATTAGTTGAAATTCAATGATTAGACCATTTTAAAAAACCTGCTCTGGTGGGCACGACAGGGTGGTAGGAAACCCGCCACTCAAGGGGTTAAAGTGCGTTTTAGCCTTTTTTTTCAATGCACCTCCTCACTCATTGCAATGATGACGTGCATTAAAAAAACGCTGTTAAATGCCGCATTTTTACAGACCCCTCTGTGAGAGCAGCCTTTATTGTAGGAACTCTGGTCAGCTGTTAGGAAGGTGGGGGTCTGTCCTCAGGCTTGCTGACTGTTTCCACTAACATGCAACAGCATGCAGGATCAGCATAGAATATATAATGTATGAACACGGTGACTCCACCAGCAGAACAGTGAGGGCAGCTCTGGAGTATAATACAGGATATGAGTCGGGGTCAGCACAGGAATAAATGTTTACAAAACGTCTCAACTTTTTTTTAAGCTGCTGAATCCTGTAAGTAAACTGTGACTTGGTGCTCATATGTGGAGACACCCAGAAGACGTCTTGTGACTCTTTCCTGTTTACCTCGCATACTGGTGTTTCTTTGCGCAGCGGACGCTCATCCTCCAGTTCTGTACGTCACAAGCTTGTGTATTGGAATTGTGGGAGTGTTGCGGGATGACTCCGCTCATGTGATGTCAGTAGCCCGGGCTTGTCCCCCTTATGTAACTTCCATTGCAAACAAATGAGATTCCTGAAAATCCAGAAAACCTCATTAGATTTAGTGGATTAAAGGGGTATTCCAGGACTTTAACTATTGCTGATGTGTCTTCCGGATAGGTCATCGATGATTGATTGGGAGCCCGCTGATCCCCACTGATCTTCAGCCTGCTGTCGTCATTGCTGGTCAGCGCCAGAAGTGTAATAGCTGACTTCACTGCCATTGAAGTCAATGTTAGCGCTGCTTCATATTACACTTCTAGCGATGACGACGTCCGTCCCGCGGCAATAAAAGACCGTACAATTGGCTGAATGGTTGGATCCCTGTTTGATCAACTGAGGACTGCTCATTAATAGTTAAAGGCCTGGAATCCCCCTTTAAGGAGCTGTTGACATGACAGGAAGCACCTCCTCTGTTGTAGCAGATGCTATTAATAAGTGTAACATCTGCTGAGGGGCGTTGTGGAGGCCACAGAAGCATACTTCACAGGAAGTTGCTTGGGGCGCTGAAGGCTGTCCCCCTCCTTATACCTCGCACAGGTCTGTAAGACCGTCACACCATGTGGCTTCGGGTGGTCTGTGAACATGCAAAAGTATTAGGAGAAGGTTTGCAATTTTTTATGCTTTGTTTCAATCCTCACCATTTACAAGATTCCTACTTGCTGTCAGTGAATGGAAACCATTGCATACATCCAGGCACCGTGTTCTAAACGAATACTAGGGTCGGGAAGGGTATCGTTTCTCCTCAACGAGAACACCTAGAAGGTGAGTGAGGAGACTTATAAGGCCATCCATATGCAAATAAGGGAGATGGAACAATACCTCTGCAGCGCCACCTATTGGAAGGCAGCATTACTGCAAGTCAATGTTAGACTCTTTTTCACAAGCCTTATAACAATTACCTTTTTTTTTAAGGCTTGTATAAAGAGTCTAACATTGACTTGCAGGAATGTTGCCTTCCAATAGGTGACGCTGCAGAGGTATTGTTCTATCTTCCTTATTTGCAAACGAATACTCCTCACAGCTGAGGGTTTGTTCCAATAGTATCCAGTCTAGACAACGATAAGCATGTCGGCAGCACAAATCTCTCTCCTACTGTGATAGTTTGTTACAATGTATCAGTGCAGATAACACGAGTCTGCAGTGGCTATAGTAACAAACCCTCCACTGTGAGATGCATTTGATAAGCAGCTTCTCATGATACACGGATTAAACATGGAACCAGAGATCTCTGCATTATTGATGGCGTGGTGTCCAGTGCTCTCAGCTCCACCTTGTAGATCTCTGCTGGTAACACGGTCCGTCACCCCGGGGCGACAGCTGCTGTATAGAACAACTGCCTCCTCCGGTTGTACACGGTGGGGTTTGGATAACTTACACGGCTCCTATTACATTACCTGAGAAGGAACACTGGACACTGGCTGGGATCTGTGCTAGTAATGGTCGCGTCCCGCCCCTCAGCACTCACAACCGAAAATTCAGTGTCCCTGTAATCCCTAGTGGAAGTAGTGCAGCCGTGTAATATGTCATTACATCAGAGTATGTCCATCAGAGTAATGCGCCGTTACGTAGTATGTCCATCAGAGTAATGCGCCGTTACGTAGTATGTCCATCAGAGTAATGCGCCGTTACGTAGTATGTCCATCAGAGTAATGCGCCGTTACGTAGTATGTCCATCAGAGTAATGCGCCGTTACGTAGTATGTCCATCAGAGTAATGCGCCGTTACGTAGTATGTCCATCAGAGTAATGCGCCGTTACGTAGTATGTCCATCAGAGTAATGCGCCGTTACGTAGTATGTCCATCAGAGTAATGCGCCGTTACGTAGTATGTCCATCAGAGTAATGCGCCGTTACGTAGTATGTCCATCAGAGTAATGCGCCGTTACGTAGTATGTCCATCAGAGTAATGCGCCGTTACGTAGTATGTCCATCAGAGTAATGCGCCGTTACGTAGTATGTCCATCAGAGTAATGCGCCGTTACGTAGTATGTCCATCAGAGTAATGCGCCGTTACGTAGTATGTCCATCACTATAATGCACCACCGAGCCAGGTCCATCAGCAGGAGAGTGCTCTAAAGGATGCCTTCACACATGTTGTGGAAAATCTGCAGTATTTACCATACAAGCCATGTGAGCAAGAATTCAAAAATCTCACCCATATGGAAAAACTCTGCAGCCAAATAAATCAGGGGCGCCTCAATTTATGCAAATATGGCCCTTGAAGGGACCCTGAGGCCGCTTTCAACCGCGACACAGAAATCTCACGTGAATATGAACCTCATTCTTGTAAGTGTAGTCATATACATGAGTTTTTGGTTTTTTTTCCCCTCATTCTGCAATGCGGGAAAAAAAAATCGAAACATGTCCTATATTTTCACGTTCAATGAAAAAGGAAAACGCATCGCACAACGCGCAATCTGCACGCGAGTGCGATGTTAGGTTTCCAATTGAAAATAATCCTCAGGCGCGGCTTCCCAGAAGTGATGGGAGGTATTTTTGACAGAAACTCCTTACATCCACGGGTAAATCGCACATTGGCGAGTGTGAAATCGGGCTGAGGGTTACCGTCCGAAATCATGCTCGCCCGTGTGTAGGTAGACTAAGGCTGCTATTACATAGCGCTGTTAACCTTCATTTAATAGTGCTAACCCGGCAGTTGTTGAGAACATGTGAGCGCTAGCACCTCCCCCAGGCGCTTGTGGAATAGCAGCCGAAGGGCACATTGTTTATAGACCTAATACAGGCAGCATTAACCCCAATGATTTGTATTGGGATATTCAGATGAGTGTCGAGCTTTGGTCGACATTGCGGACTGAAATCGCCCATTAAAGTCCATGGGGTGACGTGTAAACAGTACATATAATTGTGACCTCAATTGGACCTTCTTGCGTGTGAGAAACACTATGGTAACAGATGCAATACGCTCATTAAAAAAAGCAATTGTGCCCTAAATACACTAAATGCACACATGAACGCAGTGAAAACAGTACAATATTTACACACCAAAATCGTATGTGTCCGTGTGCCCTAATGCTGGCGCTCTACTCTGACTCAGCAAAGTATATGGACGGAGTAATCTATGCATGTAGTCATATTCAGATTGTCCACTAGGTGGAGATGAAGCCCACTTTTCTTTCCATGTGGATGGAAGGATGTGATTATAATGTTCGTTACTAGGGATGAGCAAGTATACTCGCTAAGGCACTACTCGCTCGAGTAATGTGCTTTAGCCGAGTATCTCCCTGCTCGTCCCTGAAGATTCGGGGACCGGGGCGGGGAGAGTGGGGAGGAACGGAGGGGAGATCTCTCTCTCCCGCCGCGACTCACCTGTCAGCTGTGGCGGCTCCCGAATCTTCAGGGACGAGCAGGGAGATACTCGGCTAAAGCACATTACTCGAGCGAGTAGTGCCTTAGCGAGTATACTCGCTCATCCCTATTTATTACTTTTGGGGAAAAAGACATCTTTCACCCGACCAACGTCAATCAACGTGTGCAGAAAGGACATGAATTTAGCACAAGTGCAATGTATTAGAGGAAAACCGCTAGCTAGTAACATAGTATTTAAGGCCCAAAATAGACACGCGTCCGTCCAGTTTAGCCTGTCACCCCCCCAATGTTGATCTAGAGGAAGGCAAACCCCCCTCCCCCCAATAAGATAGAAGCCAATTTTCCCTATTTTTTTTAATTTTTTTTAAAGGGAATAAATTCCTCCCCGACTCCAAGTCCGGCTAACATAATAATCCCCGGATCACCGACCCTACTGAAGTAATCAGTGATAATAACATGTAATATTGTATCGCTCAAGAAAGGCATCCAGGTCCCTCTTGGCCTTTTTTTTTAATCTAATTGGCCATCACCACGTCCTCAGGCAGAGAGTTTCATAGTCTCGCTGCTCTTACAGTAAAAGAAACCCTTCTATGTCGGTGTAGAAACCTTCTTTCCCCTAGACGTACAGGATGCCTCCTTGTTACAGTCACAGGCCTGAGTATAAACAGATGATGGGAGAGATCTCTGTATTGTCCCCTGATATATTTATACATAGTTATTAGCTCGCCCCTCAGCCGTCTTTTTTTCTAAAGTAAGTAACCCCAGTTTTGATAACCTATCTGGGTATTGTAGTCTGCCCATTCCATTTATTACTTTAGTTGCCAGTCTTTGAACCTGAACAGATGCCCAAAACTGTCCACCATATTCCATGTGTGGTCTGACCGGTGACTTGTAAAGAGGAAGAACAATGTTCTCATCATGTACCCCCTAGACCTCTTTTGATGCACCCCATGATCCTATTTGCCTTGGCAGCAGCTGCCTGACACTGGTTGCTCCAGTTAAGCGTACCGTTAACTAAAATCCCCAAGTCCTTTTCCATGTCAGTGTTACCCAGTGGTTTCCCATTTAGCATGTAATGGTGACATGTCTCCCCTGCCCATGTGCAGAACCTCACATTTATCAGTGTTAAACCTCATTAACGACTTTTCTGTCCCCCATTTCTCCAGATCCATTTACAACTGTTTTGTATCATCTGGAAAAATTGATAATTTACTTTACAATCCTTCTACCAGATCATTAATATAGAGAATCTTGTTTAGGGTCCTTCCGCCCTTCAATATAAATGTCTAAAAACGATTGCTGATTGTCAATATAGCAAGTTATAATGTTCGAAAAGCATGCATTTATATGTAACAACAATTGTTATTTTTTTTTCTTGTTGTTTAATAGCTTTTGAGATTGCCTTTCCTTCTGTCTCCTCCACTAATGACTAGTAGGTACCTGGTTACACGAGGGCCTCTAATGCCATCGAATGGTCATTTTTAGGTCATCCTAACAATCAATCACCACAGATTTACACACGTCCGCTATTAGTTGGTCCTCAATATGTTGTCTGTGAGCGCTGCTTCAGATCATTTCCAAAAGTTGGCTTGAAGTTTGTTCCTGGGTCTCCAGTTCTTGGCCCCATTGCCTCTACGTCTTGGGCCGGCTGCACACGGCAGAGCTGGATTCCGCATGTAGAATCCCACAGCGGAATCCGGCCCTACCAGTAGTAGCATCACTCTGTACTGATCCACACGGCGAGTTGTCGGACGTGCGCCATACA
The DNA here is from genome assembly GCF_035609145.1 of Eleutherodactylus coqui. Taxonomy (NCBI): domain Eukaryota; kingdom Metazoa; phylum Chordata; class Amphibia; order Anura; family Eleutherodactylidae; genus Eleutherodactylus; species Eleutherodactylus coqui. The sequence continues at coordinate 115,016,086 of NC_089848.1, forward strand.
GATTTTCTTATTTTTTGAACTCCCGCTTTTCCTGCGGAATCCGCAAACTTTCCGCATTTACATTGCAGAACGGCCACAGATCGGACGGGTTCCATTGATTTTTTTTTTTTTTTTTTTTTTTTTTTTTTTCCTCTGCTTGTGGAAACCACAATTGGTTTTTGCAAGTGTGGATGAAGAATCAATTTCCCATAGCATGCTATGGGAGTTAACGGCTGCGGATTCCACAGCAAATATCCAGCCGTGGGCAGGAGCCCCATGTAGTGTCACACTTCGCCACTTTGTATCCCACACAGTTTATGAACCTTCAGTCTATGGCCAGTTTCAGACAAACTACGGATCCATACTACAGGCGTGGTACAGATGACATGGCAGCTCTTGGCGTCGGTATGTCATCATGGTTTGATCTGTATTTGTTGTCATTGGTTTCATTTTCTACTGGAGAAATATGGATCCGTATTTACCCAATAGAAAATACTAATGAATTCAAATACAGAGGCAAAAATGGAGAAAAGTGGCGCGGGGCGCGGTTTTAGAACACTGCTGTAAATGGATGCATAGACTTACATTAGCTCTGTATTACGGTCTGCAAAACACAGGCCAAATACAAAGTAAAATACCCTCATCTGAAAGGGCCCTATTAGTAGATGTTTATGTACAGCTGCATTGAAAGTTGATCTCCTCGCACTTCTTAAGGCCCATTTAGACACAATGATTATCACTCAAAAGATGTATTTTGAGCGATAATCGTTGTGTCACTTAGAGCACAAGATGAGGGATCATCTTGCGCTGCCAGCGGAGGATGCAGAAGACAAGCGGGGTGTCCCTGCTTGCCTTCTGCATCCAGCTGTTCTCTGTTCGGAGCGCCCGGCTGTTATACAGCCGAGCGCTCCATCTGGGGTATGCAGAACACAGCTGGACCGCTCTGTTCTTCATACCCAGCCTGTCATCAGGGAGCGGGATACAGCTGAAACAATAGTATCAGCTGTATCCCGCTGTGAATTCCTGATAAGGCTCATCGTTGTCTTCTTACTTTGAGATGGCAGCTATTCACAAAGCAGAGACCCTCCAGTGTAACTAATGCATATTTTGAAATGCTTTTTCTTAATAGGTCAGATGCAGATAAATTCCTGCGTGCTGCCGGCAACAAGTGCGCAATGACATTGTGTACTTGCTGTGTGCCACCCATTGCCATGCAGTATCTTGGCGTGTATAATACGCGCCAAGATAGAGCATGCTGCGCTTTTTCCCTTGTGCACACAATTCGGGTGAGCGGCAATGTGTTGCCGCCTATGAGAGACTAGTATAGATTATTCCACGCAGAATACGCTGTACCAATCTCCTGTAGGCAGCCATGTTGCTGCTTACACAAATTGCGTGAAATATGCATACAAGAAAAATCGCAGCATGGTCCATCTTGACTCCTATGTGGACATACACGACATGATAGTAAATGGCAATTGGCGGCACGCAGCCACTAGGATGAGAATGACCCTCCTTCTAAAAGGCAAACTATCACCTAATAGATGGTGTTAGAAAGACGTCTGCAACCGCCGCAGCGCAAAAGAAGTAACATACAACAGAAAAACCGCATACGTGAACTATGCCACGCAACGATTGGGAGGTTGTGGATGCCATAGACTTCTCCTGTGCTCATGCAAGTCCCTATACTACACCCAATACATAAATAAGAAGCATCTGGCCTTTGCTGCCGTCTCCCCACCCCCCGGTGACATGATGTTTGTGCAGAGCAGGTGAGGAGCGCTCCGTCCTGGAAACTTTCTGTGAGTTCTGCACTTTCTCATTCTGCAAACTGATCTGCGTTTCCAGCGCCGGTGCCAGAACAATCATAACAGGAAAGCGGAACATACCGGGTGTTGTCTGCTGCAGCTCTCCTGCCTTACCTTGTCTGCCCCCTATGGGCATGCAGGACCGTGCCCACAGCGCAGCCACAAACCTGGAGAAGGTTGTGGGATAATCATAGCAAGAGACCCAGACTAAATGATTCATATTCGGTGTTCAGTAACAAACTTTGTATCCACACAGTAGAGCGGGGGAGGAGAATTGACAATTCACAGATGTAGTTGTCAGTAAAGCTGATTGGAATGTTGTCTGGTCTTGCCACATAATCAGCAACAATTGATACTGCCCCGTTATGGCATTGCTACAATATTGCCTTCTATGTACAATATATAGAACTACTATAATACTGCGCACCTATGTACAAGAATATAACTACTATAATACTGCCTCCTATGTACAAGAATATAACTACTATAATACTGCCCCCTATGTACATGAATATAACTGCTATAATACTGCTCCTCATGTACAAGAATATAACTACTATAATACTGCCCCCTATGTACAAGAATATAACTACTATAATACTGTCCTCCTATGTACAAGAATATAATTACTATAATACTGCCTCCTATGTACAAGAATATAACTACTATAATACTGCCTCCATGTACAAGAATATAACTACTATAATACTGTCCCCTATGTACAAGAATATAACTACTATAATACTGCCCCCTATGTACAAGAATATAACTACTATAATACTGCCCTCTATGTACATGAATATAACTGCTATAATACTGCTCCTCATGTACAAGAATATAACTAGTATAATACTGCTCCCTATATACAAGAATATAACTACTATAATACTGCCCCCTATGTACAAGAATATAACTACTATAATACTGCTCCTATGTACAAGAATATAACTACTATAATACTGCCCCCTATGTACAAGAATATAACTACTATAATACTGTCCTCCTATGTACAAGAATATAACTACTATAATACTGCTCCTATGTACAAGAATATAACTACTATAATACTGCCTCCTATGTACAAGAATATAACTACTATAATACTGCCTCCTATATACAAGAATATAACTACTATAATACTGCCTCCTATGTACAAGAATATAACTACTATAATAATGCCCCCCTATGTACAATAATATAACTACTATAATACTGCCCACTATGTACAAGAATATAACTACTATAATACTGCCCACTATGTACAAGAATATAACTACTATAATACTGCCCACTATGTACAAGAATATAACTACTACAATACTGCTCTCTATGTACAAGAATATAACTACTATAATACTGCCCCAGATGTACAAGAATATAACTACTATAATACTGCCCCCTATGTACAAGAATATAACTACTATAATACTACCTCCTAAGTACACGAATATAACTACTATAATACTGCCCCCTATGTACAAGAATATAACTACTATAATACTGCTCCTATGTACAAGAATATAACTACTATAATACTGCCCCCTATGTACAAGAATATAACTACTATAATACTGCCCCCTATGTACAAGAATATAACTACTATAATACTGCTCCCTATGTACAAGAATATGACTACTATAATACTGCCCCCTATGTACAAGAATATAACTACTATAATACTGCCCCTATGTACAAGAATATAACTACTATAATACTGCCCCCTATGTACAAGAATATAACTACTATAATACTGCCCCCTATGTACAAGAATATAACTACTATAATACTGCCCCTATGTACAATAATATAACTACTATAATACTGCCCTCTATGTACAACAATATAACTACTATAATACTGCCCCCTATGTACAAGAATATAACTACTATAATACTGCCTCCATGTACAAGAATATAACTACTATAATACTGTCCCCTATGTACAAGAATATAACTACTATAATACTGCCCCCTTATGTACAAGAATATAACTACTATAATACTGCCTCCATGTACAAGAATATAACTACTATAATACTGCCCCTATGTACAATAATATAACTACTATAATACTGCCCTCTATGTACAACAATATAACTACTATAATACTGCCCCTATGTACAATAATATAACTACTATAATACTGCCCTCTATGTACAACAATATAACTACTATAATACTGCCCCCTATGTACAAGAATATAACTACTATAATACTGCCTCCATGTACAAGAATATAACTACTATAATACTGTCCCCTATGTACAAGAATATAACTACTATAATACTGCCTCCATGTACAAGAATATAACTACTATAATACTGCCTCCATGTACAAGAATATAACTACTATAATACTGTCCCCTATGTACAAGAATATAACTACTATAATACTGCCTCCATGTACAAGAATATAACTACTAGATCTTTGCAGTAGATGGTTAGTAGGTTGTGATATTTAGCAGTCATAGACTCAAAGACTGGTAGAGTTGGAAGGGACCTCCAGGGTCATCCGGTCCAACCCCCTGCTCAGTGCAGGATTCATTAAATCAGCCCAGACAGATGTCTGTCCAGCCTGTGTTTGAACACTTCCATTGAAGGAGAACTCACCACCTCCCGTGGTAACCTGTTCCACTCATTGATCATCCTCACTGTCAAAGTTTTTTCTAATATCTAATTTGTATCTCCTCCCTTTCAGTTTCATCCCATTGCTTCTGGTCTTTCCTTGTGCAAATGAGAATAGGGCTGATCCCTCTGCACTGTGACGGCCCTTCAGATATTTGTAGACCACTATGAAGTCTTCTCTCAGCCTTCTCTTTTGCAAGCTAAACATTCCCAGATCCTTTAACCGTTCCTCATGCGACATGATTTGCAGACCGCTCACCATCTTGGTAACTCTTCTCTGAACTTGCTCCAGTTTGTCTTTTTTAAAGTGGGGTGCCCAGAACTGAACACAGTCAGACCTCATCTGGAATACTAAGGAAGAGTAGAGGGGGATAATGTGATCTAGACTCTATGCTTCTCTTAATACATCCCAGAATTGTGTTTGCGGTTTTGGTTGCTGCATCACATTGTTGACTCATGTTCTGTCTATGATCTATTAGTATACCCAAGTCTTTCACATGTGCTGTTGCTTAGCCCAATTCCTCCCATTCTGTATGTGCTTTTTTTGTTTTTCTTGCCCAGATGTAGGACTTTGCATTTCTCACCTGTTAAATACCATTCTGTTAGTCGCCGACCACTGTTCCACCTTTTGTAGATCTTTTTGAATACTCGCTCTCTCTTCCCTAGTGTTACCAACCTTCCTAGCTTTGTGTCGTCCGCAAGATCAGTTAAGCTGGGTTTACACTGGGCGGATTTGCCGCGGAAATTCAGTCCGGAATTTCGCCGCGGCAAATCCGCTTGCGGCCGCTAATCCCGGGATTTGCCGGCCATGTGGACGAGATTTCTCAGAAATCTCGTCCACAAGGGACAGCGAAACCCCTGCGGCAAAGCTGGCGCTGCGGTGCGGGTTCGCTGGCTGCAGCGTGTAAATTTTTTCCCCTTCTTCCGCTGCGGCCGCACTCTCCTTTACGGGTGCGCCGACCGTAGCGGAAGAGCGAGCGGCCGGGCCACTTCAAAACCCGCGGCTAAGTGCAGCGGGTATTGAAGCAGCGCCTCTCACGGCGGAAATCTTGCGATTTCGCTGCGGCCAAACTGCAAGATTTCTGCCGGGATTCCGGTGAGTGAAAACCCAGCCTTAATGTTCCATCTACTTTCTGAGAGAAAACAGATACAAAGTAGGAATTTTAAAAGTTCGGCCTTCTCAACATCATTCTTAACCAATTCTCCATTTTCATCCTGTAAGCATCCAATAGCACCTTTGTCTTTTCTTCTGCTTTTGACCCCCCCCCCCCCCCCCCCAAATCCTTTTTTATTGCTTTCGGCTTTTGTTGCAAGCCTCAATTCATTATCAGCTTTAGCTTTTCTGACACTTTCCCTACAGTTTCTGCAGACCCCATTATTTTCTTCTTTAGATATTCCCCCCTCTTTCCATTTGATAAACATAGTTTTCCTCCTCTTTAACATGTGTACAAGTTCTGTGTTCATCCATCTGGGTCTCTTTAAATGCTTCCCATTCTTCCTTCTTTCAGGGATTGTTAACGATTGTGCTTTGAGAATCTCTTTTCACAATATTTTCCAACCTTTTTGGACATTTCTGCCCTTAAAGGAGATGTCCCGAGGCAGCAAGTGGGTCTATACACTTCTGTATGGCCATAATAATGCACTTTGTAATGTACATTGTGCATTAATTATGAGCCATACAGAAGTTATAAAAAGTTTTATACTTACCTGCTCCGTTGCTGGCGTCCTCGTCTCCATGGTGCCGACTAATTTTCGCCCTCCGATGGCCAAATTAGCCGCGCTTGCGCAGTCCGGGTCTTCTCCTCTTCTCTATGGGGCTCCGTGTAGCTCCGTGTAGCTCCGCCCCGTCACGTGCCGATTCCAGCCAATCAGGAGGCTGGAATCGGCAATGGACCGCACAGAAGCCCTGCGGTCCATGAAGACAGAGGATCCCGGCGGCCATCTTCAGCAGGTGAGTATGAAGACGCCGGACCGCCGGGATTCAGGTAAGCGCTGTGCGGGTGGTTTTTTTAACCCCTGCATCGGGGTTGTCTCGCGCCGAACGGGGGGGGGGGGGTTTAAAAAAAAAAAAACCCGTTTCGGCGCGGGACATCTCCTTTAAGAACATCCAGCGATTTGGATTCCTTTCTATCCTCTTTCTGAGTTCATTCAAATCTGCCTTTCTGAAATCCAACCTTGAGGTCTGAGTTTTCTCAGGTCTTCCTCCCCTTGTTATCCAACATCCAAGGATATCATGATCATTGCCCCCTATGGACCCAGCCACCCTTACTTCCTCAACCATTTCCTCCCTGTTGGTAAGAATCAGGTCCAAGATAGCAGATCCCCTTGTTTTCTCTTCTACCTTTTTGAAGATTAAGTTGTCAGTGAGAGCGGATAAGAATCTGTTGGATCCATTACTTTTATCTGAGAGAGTTTCCCAACAAATGTCTGGATGGGTAAAATCTCCCATGATCACTATGTTGGGCTTCCATGAGAGCTTGGCCATCTGATGTAGAAAGAGTTCCTCCATATCTACTGCTTGTCCAGGCGGCCTATAGTAAATGCCTACAATGGGGTCCTTTCTGTTGTTCTCTCCTTGTATTCTTACCCAAACTGTTTCTACAGAACTCCCAGCTCTGAAGCTTTAATCTCTGTGGAGAGGAATGTTTTCCTAACATACAACACAACTCCTCCTCCCCTTTTTTTTAGGTCTGTTCCTTATAAATAAGTTGTATCCTTCAAGCCTTGTATCCAATCATATGTATCATCCCACCAAGTTTCTGTGATGCCTATGACCTATTTCTCTTCCTGTGTTAGGAGCTCCGCTTCTCATGTTTGTTTCCCATGCTCTGGGCATGTGTGTAGCTGGCAGTCTGGCCCTCAGTATACACCCCTGTACTGTAGCATTGTGCGGCCCCCTTTCTCGCGGTTTCCTCTCACTCTTTGGGTGGAGTTGAGAAATCTATTTGTTCTCTGTCCAGTCTATCACTTCCCTTGGAATGAAGGTCTCACCAGTCAGTTCCTGGGAATTGTCTTTTCCTTCTGTCACAGAGGTGGGGCGCCCGCTGCCTTGCCTGGGAGGACTGTATAAAAGTGCAGGCTATATTTATCATGCACACAATGGACGCCGCTAACCTTCAACTCTTCATCTGAGGGTCTCCGCTCTCCATGTCATGGTACGTTCTAGCAGTCAGATCATAGTGCTGCCTCTCGCGATCCTGCAGTCACTCTTGGACAAACTTGTAGCTGCTGCAAATGCGTTTACCCTGCCTGATGGGCACAGGGACGGGCATGGTGCCTATTGAGGTTGGCACTCTGGTATTTCAGGCTCTAAATGGAATCTATGTGTTAATGTGGTTTCTCTGATCAATCCTTTACTGCTTCGTCTGTACAAGTGTCAGTCTTTGCTGTCATTTTTCATTCAGATCATGCACCTGGACCTATGGACATGTACGGAGGTAGAGGAGTGTGCAGTTAGAACTTAGGGTGCATTTACACGGACTATTTTGTAATGACTGATACAATGTAACAATCAAAAGTTTGTGCTGCTGTGTTCACTTCATAGAACATTGCCAAGACTGGATGCATTGTAACAAACCCTCATCTGTGAGAAGTATTAAGTCAGTGTGTATATTATTAATTTTTTTTTAAATTTTTTTTTTTAAGGAAGTTTCCCCCCACCCCCGTTCACTGACAGCAAGCAGAAAACGGTGATAAATTGAAACACAAAGTTAATTAGAAGCTTGCAGTTCAGCTTCCCATTATTTGATTAAGCTTCATCTACATAAAATTAGACAAGCGCTTTTGAAGGTTAATGAGCCCCATTTGGTGTGGGCAGAGAGGGCAGCGCAGGATGCTGTTATGACTCCGGTAGAGCAGGCAAGCAAGGGGCTCCGTGATGCACGATGACTTCCACTGCATGTCTTTCCTATATCATTTGCCATTTTATTGATTTTGGTTCTCTAGCCCGTGCGGATGTGGGGCAGGCCACAGTTATGATATCTGACACTGAACGGGACCCTGTCATGTAAGGTACCTGCAGCCACCACTAGGGGCAGCTCAATGAATGCAGATTCCATGCTAGCTGTGTGAATCCATATCTAATGAGCTCCCTCTAGTGGTGGCTGCAGAAATCTAGAATATTATCATTTATCCAGTCGGGCACAGAGCTTCCCTACACAGGTGTTTTATGTGATGAATCGGCCTGCAATAATGGACAGTAGGGCATATTCTGAGCAGAACATGCAAAAAAACCCCGCACACAACCACGCTCCCATTTATTGAAAAGGACAATTAAGTTAATTAGTTCAATATGTGCTGTTTTTGTGCACAAATACGCAGGAAAATAAAGCGTGCTGTTTTTTAGTTTTTTTTTGCGCAAATGAAATCCGCGGGCAAAGTACGCTTATGTGAATGAACCCATTGAAATCAATGCGTCCTATTCATTGCGTATGGCACGTGCAAAAAGCTGCCCGAATACGTTCGTGTGACACAAGCCTAACACCGGTTAGCGGCATCTTGCGCCCGACAGGTCGTCCCTTGTGAAAGCACCTTAAAGATGCTGGAACCTTGACCAATGCCTTGCAACTGATGTGCTTCCTGTAAAGGAGGCCTCGCTCTTCCCCGCGCCTCCATTGCGCTCTCTGGTAATCTGATGCTCTGCACCTCTAACCTGTTATTACGCCAGATGCAGCCTCGTGCTGCTCGGCAGGAAGTTGTGGTCGCTGCGCCTTCCTGCTTACTGACTGGTGTATGAAGTATACAAACAGTGCAAGTGTCGGCCGGCCTGCCACTTCATGCAGACGTCTGTAAACACCAAGCCTTCCACTCTTACCGATGGATGGGGAGGTAGGAGAAATGGAGAGGGGTTGCAACCATAGAAGGCCTTCTAAGTTATATCGCCCCCTCGTACACAGGGACTTGGGGTCAGGTGGAGTCGGTTGCACCTCGCTGCGGGCTCATTACCACTTCCTCCTCACCCATAGACACCTAGTTCCTCTTTCATCACCTGGTATCTCTGCTGGGGGGGCGAACCGGTCACGGATTGTTGGCTCATCCAGCAGATGAGTTTTGCCTGCTGACGTGAACTTAAAGGGGTTGTTCAGGACTGAACCGATCCTCAGGATCGGCGATCATTTGCCCCTTGGAACCTCCAACGATCAGCTGTTATGCGATCGCTGTCGGTGTGGACAAAGCTGAAAGCTGACGTCTGGCCGCAGTGAATGGAGCCGGGAGAGATCTCTGGCATGCTATGCCCCCATTCACTGATGGAGTACCGCTCCTATGTGAAAGCACAGGAGCCGTAGTTATTTGGACGGCTGTCTGTCACTTAAGCCCCCAACAGTTGCCCCTTACCAAAACCACCCTTAGTGCCCACAGCTGGCTATTCTCTTCTTGCGCCGTAGTAATCAGATATTTCAGTCCTGATAAATCAGAGCTCTTTGTCTTCTTCTTTCCCAGCAGCCTGGAATCGTGTCTCCATTCAAACGGGTGTTCCTGAAGGGGGAGAAGGGGCGAGACAAGAAGGCTCAGGAGAAGGTGACGGCGTGGAGGCCTCTGCACACCGTCTCCGTGTCGCAGGCGGAGCATCGCGTGGAGCCGGACGTGCTGCTCAACGATTACATAGAGAAAGAAGTGAAGGTGAGAGCGTGGAACGAGTCGGTGTCAATGTCATGATTTAGGCCACAAGGTGCAGTATTTCGCAGTGTTGGTTGCTGCACGCTCCAGCTCTCCTCGGAGGTTTGCTCTGCCACTAGGTGGCAGTGTGATCTTAGTTTCTCTCCTGGTAATGGCCTCTTCTGCATTTCCTCATTTTCTGGCAGTGACATAATGATGAATAAACACCATGTATTGGTGCTATTTCTCCATACACAAAGTGGAGGATTGATGTTTAACCCTATTGCTGCCATGATCCTAGCGAATCACCAGGGGGTGCCAACATGAATGGTCTTGGATTCACTTCACTCTTCTCTTTCTTTAGTATTTAGGGCAGTTGACTTCTATCCCCGGATACCTCAATCCATCCAGCCGAACAGAAATTTTGCAGCTTCTTGACAATGCGAAGGTGAGTGACAGACGTGAGGCTGCATTTATTTCTAGATTGATCCGTTATCTAAAGCCCCCTTATTGGTCAGCTCTGATCTGAAGCTGCTTATTTCCTTCACTATTGGCTGCTTTTAGCTCTGATGCATTAGGACACAGCTATGGTCAGGGGTTCCAGCTCAGGCTGATATTCTACTTTTCCACCATACTTTACACTGCAGCTCTGCTTATTCAGGTTAGCTGCTGTGTATAAGCAAAAACTGAGCAGGAAGTCAGAAAGAAGATGGAGAGAAGGACGGAATATTATAAGTTACAAGTAACTAAACCTCCATCGGGAAAGGATTTCACTTGTATTTATATTTCTCTGTATATATGTGTATGTGTATGTATGTATGTATATATATATATATATATATCTATATCCTTTGCTCTCCAGCAGTGTCCTCAGACAGCAGTTTCAGACATGATGCAATGTGGTGTTCATAGAGCACATGGCAATCGTATGCAGAAAATGTAATCCTCTATCAGCTCTGGACATAAACTGTCAGTACCCTGGGTGTACTTCTGATGTGCAGCCACCAGAGGGTGCAACATTTTTTAAAGTTTGTTTCCATTCATTATAATTAGAATTCTCTTTGGCCATTCTCACTCAGGCTGTTTGTTCGATTTTTCAATGGGGCTTCTTAAATCCGTGTTCAAATGTGGCGATTTTAACGCCGCGATTTTCAACCGCTGCCTGCTCTATTTTAGTGTGTTTTAGTGTTTTTGGTTTTAAACACCTATTGAAATAATGGGGTATGTTAAACACCGTTCGAAAACGCTGTTAACACCTCATTTTAAAACGTAGTGTTTTTATAGACACCAGTGTGAGAGTGGCCTTACTGTGGTTGAGTGAATCTGCCCCCCCCCCCTTCCATCACCACCTTATAAAGTTGGCAGCATTGTATATGAATACCCTCAGAAGTGCACTGCATTTTGGGAGATGTAGTTGTCATGCAGAGTAGCGGTGTACGGACAGACGATTAAAATGAGACTGCAAGATAGATTTATTTCCTTAACTCCTTTTGTTTCATACAGCGACTGCACCAACTCCCTGTGCAGCTCACCCAGGAACACGACGCAGTCATTAGCTTATCAGCCTACAATATCAAGGTGGTTTGGAGAGACGGAGAAGACATAATACTCAGAGTCCCCATTCATGACATCGCCGCCGTCTCCTACATCCGAGATGACTGCCTGCACTTGGTGCTTCTCAAAACAGGTAAGCTGCAAGATGTCATCCTATGTACAGTCTGTATGCAGAGAGAGTCTTGTAATCCAGCATTTGATAATCCCATGGTCTGATTATCTTGTCCAGTGTGTGTGGCTCAGAGTTAGTGACCCTTCCAAATTTGATGATTGATCTCTCTGATCTATAGCTCAAGACCCGGGGATTTCTCCAAGCCAGAGCCTGTCTGCTGAGAGCGGCAAAGTGTTAACGTCAGGATCGCTGTCGGAGTGCGGGACAGGCCCCGTCGAGTCCTGCTGCTTGGTGATCCTGGCAACAGAGAATAAGGTGAAGACCTCTGCCATCTTATTCACCACCATTCTTCCTATGCACGGTGTGCTTCACATTCATTCCTCCCTTTTTCTTCCGTCAGGCAGCTGCGGAGGAGCTGTGCTCCCTGCTCGGCCAGGTCTTTCAGATCGTGTACACAGAATCCACCATCGACTTTTTGGACAGGGCCATATTCGATGGAGCATCAACCCCCACTCGCCATCTGTCTTTACACAGTGGTACGTTAAACAGCTCAGCCATAATGAAATCTTCAGTAGATAATCTTAAAGGACCTTTTAAATCTCTTATTACAGATCATTAAGACCTGCGGACTTGGGGTACTTTTAATTTCATTTGGACCTGAAAGACAAGTGAGCGAGAGTTGTTTGGTTTTCAGCTCGCCTAAAATCCAAGCGACTGTCGGCCTGTCTAAACAGGCAGTCATTCATCTATGAGTGACTACCTGTTTTGTGTGAATGGAGGAGGACTGAGGCGCATGGGGCCGCCATTCAATGAACGATCCATCGCTTCTGTGCGAAAGCAGAGGAGAAATGATCGCTGGGACAACTGCCAAGCGCTTAAGTGTACGATAGTCGCTCCATGTAAAAGTACCCTAAATGTAAGGGGCTTCAGACTAGATATTGCCATCCTATCTAATCTCATGTTAGAAGAAGCACAGTTGTAGTAGTCCTTTGTAAATGCAGATTAGTCATCGTATGATACAGTGTTGTATAACTTCCTTATAGACTTTCATTGTAATTTCGATGATCTTTTCTTGCTGTCAGTAAATGGAAACTTTGTGTCTATCCAGAGTCTGAAAATCCATTTCTGACCTAATGCTTCTGAGTAATGATGGGTTTTACAACTGTATCCCGACCGCACCATCCTTTGTGAGCTAAACACGTCAACAACACATATCTGTATAACAGTGTATCAATGCAGATAGAAATGTATCAATCTGGATTGCATTACTTTCCTCACAAAGGGTTGTGTAAAATGGATACAGCAGAAGCATTGTGTATGTTCAGCCTCTGGATGTAAACAAGAATGTTATTTACTGACAGCAAGCAGAGCTCTTCTAAGCAGGAATAGACCAAGTATATTAAACTGCTGCAGATGTTGTCATTGTACAGCAACTAAAGGCAACCTGTCACCAGGTACCCCCACCAAACTATTCTATTCCCACCAGGTTTGTAGTCTAAAACGCCTTATCAAATTTGTTACCACTGGGAAACACAGTATGCCTTTTGGTAGACTCATATATATATATATATATATATATATATACTGCAGTTGATTTCTTCACAATAAGGTATGCTGAACTGTTCAGTGGTAATAGATATGAATTTGGGAAATTGTTTTACAGACTGGAAATCTGGTGACTGGTCCCTTTTTAAGCTTCATAGTACATGTAAGCCCCCTTTAAGTATTGCAGAACCTTTTTACGTTGACCCCCTGATATCTGGGTGGGTACACTGCGGTATTTTGGGGTCCAGGTTATAAATACTTTGACAAAACAAAATCAAGCACCTAGGAGGAATTGTCGTTTTGTTGAAAAATTTGGCATTCAGTTAAATCTCAGGCAGATATGTAAATGATGAGAGTTGTGGTGATTAGATGAACGGTCACCGGAGGCCCTAAAAGTGGTTCCCCCTTGGCCTATAAGAGGCTCTTGGAGGCTCCTTGCATGTAGTGACCTCTTCTTCCGCTTGTGTAGAGCTTGTTGACCACTAGACGCCTCTACAACGCAGGGAAGAGCTTTCACCTCGTTAATATACCATGTTTCCCCGACTACACTACATGCAGCAAAAAAAAAAAACTCACCTAGGAAGCGGAGTTTGGGTCCCTCACGCTGGGCTGCGGTGCTCCGTCAAGCTTCCGTGTAGTCCTCAGTGCTGACTGAGCATTCTCTTCCTGGTAATGGGGCTTGAATACCCCACCTCCAGCAAGAGACGGTGAAAGAACCAATCACAGCTGTTCAGTGAATGACATCATTGTATGGCTGTGATTGGTTCATCGAGCCCCGAAAATAAGACACTGTGCCTCTTTGGGGCAAAAATTAATATAAGGCATTGTCTTATTTTGGGGGAACACAGTAGTTTGAGAGGGGACGCATTATTGGAATGCAAGATGCTGGATGGTCATATAGACGAATTGCCCGTTACCTGGGCTGTTTTGACCAGACTGGTAGGAGGTGTTGGGAGCAGTAGATGTGTGAGGGCACACAAGGTGACCGGGCTCAGGACGCCCCCTACAGACCACCAGTAGAGAGGATCATCTGATTGTCCAACAAGCATGACCTCTCCAACTGTTCCACCCAGAGACAGGTGGCGCCATTACACCCCTGTGTCTGTCGAAAACCATTTCCAGGTGGCTGGCTGAAAGACATTTGGCCTCACGGTGCCCTCTAGGTGTATGGCCTTTGACACCCATAAACTGTTGCCTCCATTTGCAGTGATGTTGTGACCGGCAAAACTAGACTGCTAAAGAGTGGTACCGAGTTGTCTTCAGCAACGCATCCAGGTTTAGTTTGTGCAGTGACGGGGGCCGTGTTCATGTCGGGAGACCTTGGGGTGAACGCCTCAATCTTGCCTTTGTTGTGGAGTGGCACACTGCCCCCTGCTGGTGTGATGGTCTGTGGGGGGGGCATCACATACGACAGTCAGCCACCCCTAGTAGTGGTACGAGGTACAATGACAGCTCAGCGATATGTTCAGGACATCCTGCAGCCACATGTGTTCCTGTCATGGCGGCTTCCAAGAGGCATCCAGCAGGATAATGCTCGGCCGCACACACGGGGCACAGGAAGCCCCCACAACATTGTCACATTTCCGTGGCTGCCCAGTCGCTAGATTTATCTCCAACAGACCATCTGGAACGCCAACTTCGACAATATACAAATTTGCTTAATCTAGAGGCTGTTACAGCAAATGTGATCCTATATACTGCACCTGTAAGCCTCCATGCCCACCAGTATCACATCTTGTATCCACCTAGAGGCGGTACAACAGGGTACTAGAGCCTCCATGCCTGCCAGTATCACATACTGTATCCACCTAGAGGCGGTACAACAGGGTACTAGAGCCTCCATGCCTGCCTGTATCACATCTTGTATCCAAGCTAGAGGCGGTACAACAGGGTAATAGAGCCTCCATACCCACCCGTATCACATCTTGTATCCAAGCTAGAGGCGGTACAACAGGGTACTAGAGCCTCCATGCCTGCCTGTATCACATCTTGTATCCAAGCTAGAGGCGGTACAACAGGGTACTAGAGCCTCCATACCCACCCGTATCACATCTTGCAGCTAAGCTAGAGGCGGTACAACAGGGTACTAGAGCCTCCATGCCCCCCGTATCACATCTTGTATCCAAGCTAGAGGCGGTACAACAGGGTACTAGAGCCTCCATGCCCACCCGTATCACATCTTGTATCCAAGCTAGAGGCGGTACAACAGGGTACTAGAGCCTCCATACCCACCCGTATCACATCTTGTATCCAAGCTAGAGGCGGTACAACAGGGTACTAGAGCCTCCATGCCCATCCGTATCACATCTTATATCCAAGCTAGAGGTGGTACAACAGGGTACTAGAGCCTCCATGCCTGCTCGTATCACACCTTGTATCCAAGCTAGAGGTGGTACAACAGGGTACTAGAGCCTCCATGCCTGCTCGTATCACACCTTGTATCCAAGCTAGAGGTGGTACAACAGGGTACTAGAGCCTCCATGCCCATCCGTATCACATCTTATATCCAAGCTAGAGGTGGTACAACAGGGTACTAGAGCCTCCATGCCTGCTCGTATCACACCTTGTATCCAAGCTAGAGGTGGTACAACAGGGTACTAGAGCCTCCCTTTAAGTGTTCCATTTTCCGTAAATTCTACTTTTGCTCTGATGTTGTAATCAGTTACTTATATCAATGTTACAATCACAGATATTAAGTTTTCATTTGATTCTGACTCCTTATAGTTGATATTTTTTTATTTTATGTTCTTTTTACAATGAGTGTAAATTTTGTGTGTTTATTTCAGACGATTCTTCGAATAAGGTGGAGGTGAAAGAAGCCTATGACCTGGAAGCTGGAGCCTTGTAAGTTGGTATAGTGATGATCAATCATATCTTGTGTTAGATCCCTGCTGCAGTGTAACATGCTGTCAATCCTAATAAGAGTGCATTTGGCCGCCATACATGGCCACGACTCCCATCCGAGTGCTATGTGATGTGCAGGAGACCGCACTTCTGCATGTTCTATTCTCTCGTGAGACTTGCACAGAAATAGAGCATGCACTTTATTTTATTTTTTCGTCTTGCAGCATCGCTGGGAGAGAAGTATCGTCCATGTAAGAACACACTACATTTTGTGCCTCTCGCAATGCGTAAAACTTGCACATGTGTTCACACTTTGCTGATTTGCTGCAGATGTTAGTGTGGATCTGCAGCAGATTTAACCTTCAATTGAAAGGGTGAGATCTGCACCAAAATCTGCAGCAAATCGGCAACGTGTGAAAACATCCTAAAGGAGTGCATTGTATATAATGAGTGTCCTGCATGTTTCCTGTAACCGGAACTGCAGTGAATGTGCCATGGAGGAAGGGTAGAGAAGAGGGTCATGAGATTAGAGACCTCCACTATTCATAAGCCAGGGTACAGCTGAGTGCTTCCTAGTATTCCAGGACATTAGCCTGGTACCTGATGGTCTGGAACAGTTTCCCAACTTGTTGCCTTCCAGCAGTTGCAAAACTTTTAACCTCCATAATGGCCTGACATCCGCAGGCAGTAGCTGGAGCCACAGCTTGGGAGATGCTGGTCTGAAGACTGGTATAAGCAGACCTGATCTGACGCACTCCTCTAACTCTTGCTCATGAAGGCTGTTCTCACCGTACAGTCTGCTTCTATGAGAATGCTTTTGTGTTTCGTATAACTTCATATGAGTGCTGGAAGACATCTTGTGTTTTGGAATTATCATTGTACTTTTCTGACAGCTCCTTCCAGGATTCGCCGGATATTGAGGGAAATTCTCCACCTCACAACAAGACTGCCAGCGAGGGTGAGCTGAGTGCCACAGCGGCAGAGTTACTGCATGACTACATGATGACGGTAAGGGTGCGGTTATATAGCTCAGTACGGTATTGATTGCCAGGAGGTCATATGACCCATTGCGAGGTATACAAGTTCTGTTCAGCCCTTTCACAATAAGATCTCAGGGATAGTATCTGAGGAAACTGGATGACAACCAATATGGCTGCAATTACACACCTCATGCTGTTTGCCACCCAGTTTTTTCAACTGCAGGTCTGTCAAAACGGCTGGTAAATTCATCCCTTAGGCCTCATGTCCACGGGGAAAATCAGATCCGCTGCAGATTCTCCATGGAGAATCTGCAGCGGGTCCCTCCTGCCCCGCGGACATGAGCGCTGAAAATAAGAATAAATAAGAATAAACTCACCTCCCACCCACTCCGTTTCTTCTCTTCGCTGCGGCGTCATCTTCTCTGCGTCGCGGCCGGATCTTCTTTCTTCGGCTCGGCGGATGTGCAGGATGAAGTCTGTGACGTGCCCCACGCATGCGCCGGCCCGAAGCAAAATGATCCGGCCGCGACTGAGAGAAGATGGCACCGCGGAGAAGAGAAGACCCGGCGCGTGTGAGTAAACTCTGATTTTTGTCTCCCGCGGATCCGGACGGCTTCCATAGGCTTCAATAGAAGCCCGCGGGAGACCCGCATGAAAATGGAGCATGGTCCGGATTTTTTCATGCTCCATTTTTTTTAAAATTCCTTTTATTGACGATCCGCGGGTATTTATCTACCCCGCGGGTGGTCAATGCATCCCTATGGGGCGCGGATCCGCGGGCAGGAGAAGAGTTAAAATCCGCTGCGGATTTTAATTCTTATTTTGCCCGTGGACATGAGCCCTTAATGTTGCATAATTGGTAGATGTGCCAATCGGGTTCGGAAAAATTGGGTGACAACCATATGGCCGCCAGAAGCGTTGCCCCAGGGGTTGGCACCCAGCTTTTCCCAGTTCACCAATATTGGTGATGATCATTGATAATGTGTCACCGTGTAATAATGGAGATTTTTGCGGTCTGTTAAAGCTGAGAACCAATATGGCTGCACGTACAGCTCCCATGGAGGAGGTCACCAGGCTTCATCAATCTCTGAATGGCAGATCCAGAGAACTAGAAGGATGTCCCAATGAAAGTTTTAGGAAAGCTGGTTGACAACTCTTGTGAGAGCTATAATGAAGGTTGTATTGATTGTCACACAGCTTTTCCTGGCTTCTGAATGGCAAATCTCCCTAGTTTATACAGTAGCACATTCCCCATATTGCTGAGTGAGTTCTCACTGGTAGTCTGGGAAAGCTGGGTACCAAACTCCGTGGAAGGAGAATGGTGGCCAGATTATTTGCTACCCAGCTTTTCCAGGGACAGACTGTCTTTGTAATGTTTTAGTTTAGAGGCTGCTGTTGTGTTTCTGTTTTCATTTCCTATTTGACTTTTTTATTTTAGTTGAGAACGAAGCTTTCCTCCCAAGAGATCCAGCAGTTTGCTATGCTTCTCCATGAGTACAGGAATGGCGCCTCCATCCACGAGTTCTGCATCAACCTCCGGCAGCTGTATGGGGACAGCAGGAAGTTTCTGCTACTCGGTAAGAAGTCACTTCAGCAGTGTATCAATGGGATTCTCTCTGTCATACAAGAAGTAAAATGATCCTTCAGTCCTGGACAAACCAAGATGGTCACACCACTGCTCTAACTACTAGATGCACACTGTGCATTAATATGCGTAATTAGTCTAAGACACTATGTCCTGCTCTGATTGGCCCTGCTGCTCACATGGGCAGCACTGACCAATCAAAGCGGAATGTAATGCCTTGGACTAATGATGCATACTAATGCACAGTTTGTATCTGGTAGTTAGAGAAGTGGTGCGCCCATGTTTGTTCAGGACCCAGAGGGTCACTTTTAAAGGGTTTTACCACAAAAGACATGTTAAGTCCTATCTGCAGCATAGTGGATAAAATGTCTGATTGTTGGGGGGGGGCAGGGGGGGTACGTATATTGGGATCCTCAAAGATCTTAACCCTTGTGCACTCCAATACCTTATGTGAATGGAGCAGCGGTACATGTGTGACTATCGCTACATTCACTTCTACGGGATGGAGTGAGATTGCAGAGTACAATGATATCCGCCTGTCCTGTAAAAGTGAATAAAGCAGAAGTCAAGCATGTGTACTGCTGCTCAATTTACATGGAGCATTCCGGGTGTGCTGGTTTTGGGATCACTGGAGGGTTTTATTTGTCAAACCCTTTACAATTGGATATTTATTCCCTATCCTGTCGACACCGGCGGGGGTGAGCGGTGTGTTGCGAGGGAGAGAGAAATCTCCCTCCATCTCCCCTGTTCCCCCCCCACCCCCCCGCCGGCACCCGAATCTTTGCGGACGAGCAGGCAGGTCATGGTAAGGACAATACTCACGCGAGTATCTGTCCTTACCAAGTACGCTCGCTCATCTCTATTAGTAATTTAAACATCTTATATTAAACAGGGCTTCTTAATGTTTAAAAAAATATATGAATCTGCAGCTTTCCACGTTCACAGTCTTCCTTTCTTGTCCCTTCTTCTGCACAGGGCTCCGGCCTTTCATCCCTGAGAAGGACAGCCAACATTTTGAGAATTTCTTGGAAACCATCGGTGTGAAAGATGGCCGTGGAATAATCACAGACAGCTTCGGCAGGTACAGGCGGACTATGAGCACTGCTTCAAACTCCACCACGAACGGCAATGGCGCGGCAGAGGGATCGGACGACCAGTCGGTACCGTCTGAAGGAGACGAGTGGGACAGGATGATCTCTGACATTAGCAATGACATTGAGGCCCTCGGATGTAGCATGGACCAAGACCCCCCACCACCAGGGCCGGTAAACTATTCCTGATCCCCACCCTGGACAAGTCCAATGCCACTGGTGGGTATTGTCGCATTTCAAAGCTTCCTGGCTGCCATATTGCAAGTGCAAACCCTGAAGCTGTCGGATCATTGGCACACACTTTATGGCCGTGCCTTCTATCCCTTGTTACTAGACAGAAATATTGGTGCTCAAATTTTGTTGGGCCTTAAGACTGTGCGAGAGTGACCCTAATGTGGGCAACTTTTATATTTCAAGCCCATTTGTTACACCCACCCTGTACATTTCTGAGGTTTGCGAAAACAGGACTGAATTTTTACACAGTTTTCTAGTTTGCACAAGAACTTTTTACATTGTTTCACTCCTGATTCAATGTGGTTTTTTTATATATGTATAAAGTTCAAAGGTGAAAAGAAGAAAGAAAAAAAAACCAAAAAGTTTACCACAATGTGAATCCTGAAATGCGTGGGCAGGTCAGTGCTGACTTGATGATGAACGACGTACGCTTGTGTTCTTGTGTCGCCTTATGTATATCAGTGTAAGTTGTATTCACACCAGTGTTTGCCTGCAGTTACATAAACGGGGTGACCGTGCAGGATGGACATGGTCCATGATGGTGGTCTACGGCTACATGAGCTGGATCTCAGGCTTGTAGCCTCAGGCGCTCGTATTTATAGTTCCCTGTTTTTGTTCATATAACGTCTTGCGCTGTTTACAAGAATCGGACAATCTCGCTGTTCATTTTTCGCGGATCCGGTTCTACCATGTTGCTGTCTTATCCATGAGTTCTGCCAGCGTGCCACAACTTAATGTTCTTATATTTTTAAGTTCCACTGAGATGTTACAGATTTGATCTGCATTGCAGAAGTAATCGCCCCGTCCCCCAGACGTCCCTTGTTGCTGACTTATCGCACTGACCAGGTTGCTGGGAATATTTTAGGCAAAAACCTGAGAATCGCATAAGTTTTTGAATATTACTGCGGCTATTAAAGTTCTCCAACTACCCATGTGAAGACGTAACTACCATCTTAAAGGTAATGTTTAGAGGGGGCAATTGATCGTCCAAACCTATGCAATTTTAAGTGATGGTCAGCCCGTGTGCACACAACCACCAACAGGGCTCCAAGCGAGAAATCGCTTATTAGTCCCTTTGTTTCAGCTCGCTGATGCGAGTGACTTCTCGCATAGTATAAAGGAGTCCTTTTAATCATTTAACCCTTTCCAATCCACTGTCTGACCTCTGAAGACATTATGATTTAAGGCTGTACAGCTCCGATTTTGGAAGGCCCCCCTTCGGGGTTCTCTTACTGTATATTGCCAGCCTTTCTGCTGTCGGAACCTATCCAACGTGTCACCTCATGCAGTACTGGCTTTAGCCAGCAGATAGCGCCGTTGTATAATGGCAGAAAAAGAGTAAGCCCCCTAGGAAAACCAGAATACAAATAGGATTGGAAAGGGTTAATAACTACCTGTTCGCAGTGAATGAAGGCGGCAGCTGGAAGAGATCCCCGGCGCTCTCCACCTCCATTCACTGAACGACTGTCGCTCCTTTGTGAAAGCACAGGTACCTTTTAGTACCTGGTAACACCAATTCCTATAGATGGACTTCTATTATTACCTGTGCGTTCCAGGTCCTGCTAGGGGGGTGGGGGCACTTACTTTTTCACATGATTAATATGGGTGTTGGATAGCTTGCAGTAATAATACAGGCCATGTTAGAAATCATTCCGTTTCCCTTTTGTCGTCTTTGATGATTTTTAAAGGGGGTCAAATACTTTTTTTTTTTAAGATAACTTTGCAGGTATTTAGCTTTATGTAACTTGTACTGATCTTCCATTACTTTTGTCTTTTGCTCTAGTTACATGCAGAGCTGTATTCAATGTTTCGCTAGACTTCTGTTCTCTGTCTCCATGACCATGTATAACCCCTTTCTGCTCACGGTCTCCATAAAGCATGTCCTGTTATGGTGCATTTTGGGAAATATCGCAAATATACCAGACATTATACAGTTGACATAAACATAGAAAACCTGCATTTCCCACAATGCACTACATCATGTTCTTCTGTTCTGTTAAGAGTTGCATCTGTGGGGACAGTGATTAGTGGATTACAGCAGAATTGTGATTGCAGCTCTGGATGTGATTGGATTATGATATGAATAGCGATCAGTACAAGATGAATATAGCTAAGTATTTCCATAGTTATTGTATTAGAGAAGACTTCTAGAACAGGGCTCTCCAGCCTGCGGATCTCCAGCTACTGTGAAACTATAACTTTGGCTGTCTGGGCATGCTCGGAGTTGTAGTTTCATGACCGCAGAAGAGCCAAAGGTTGGAGACCACTGCTATAAAGTGATTTTTCAAATGTAGCACTATAATGAAAAGTTTTTTAAAAATTCTTTGTTAAATTCCAACAGTTTTCAAGATCTTTGCTTGCTGTCACTAATTGGAACTGATGGGCTGAGCTTGTCCTGCTGACACCGATAATGATGTATAACAATAAGAGCGGACAGCCGGGTCAGGGGAGACATTGTATCCTGCTGTCTTGAGCTCACAATAGACTTAATGTGCTGAGAATTAGGCCAGGATGAGGGGTTTTTTACCTTTGCCAATGCACGGCCAAAAAAAGTACATTCACTGACGGCAAGCAACAATCGTGAAAATGGCAAAGAACCCATTACCTTAATCAAAATTTACATTGTGTAGGTGGTTAGCCACGTGTCAAGGTACCACAGATAGCAAGATTTCCCAGAATTCCCTGCTAGCTGGGCATATAGTGCAGCAAAACCAAGATGGGCAAAGCTTTTTTTTTTCATAATTAGTCTTAGTAGATTAGTGAATTGCCCGTTAAGCAATTTGCTGTACACGAGGCCAAAATGGAGTTGCCCTTTAAATATTGCATTGAAGAGTTCAATTTATCCTAGTCGTAGTGGAGAATAAGTTGAGGGCCCTGATCATCTGTGGCAGCCACCTTGATCAGGTCTGGTGATTGAAGGTGCTGATTTGAAGGTTTGTGTATTGTGTGTTGGGCGGAGACTGAAATTTTAATTTGTTTTTAATTTTGGATTTTTTTTTGTGCCTTTTTTTATTTTTATATCCTCTTGGTTTACTCAGCTGTGTGTACACCTCAGTTTGTGTGTATTATTTTTATATGTAAATATATACGTGCATCCAACCCAGACATTGTCTTGTTTCCTCATTTATGACACATGATGTTGACTTCTACCTTGAGATCCGTCTACTGCGGTGTAGATCCTGCACTGAATGTTGGATGTCGGTCATGTGGTTACATAGTAGTGCCTGATGCACTAGGGGTATAAAAGGTATAATTAGGGGAGGGTCTTGAGGATAGATCAGATAAAATAAAGTGCATGTGCAATATTGCAATCACCTTGTTGTTTTAGAATGAGACCACTTTACAAATAGTTTAATTGGAAAATGTTCCATTTTGTGCATACAGCTCCAATGCAAAGCTATTGTTTTCCACAGATGCAAAACGTTAAGTCTGAAATCTGAGTCTGTAGAAATGCATGACTCTTGCTTCTTACTTTCAGCATCCTCAGCACTGTACTGTCATCTGGTCAGTGTTATTCACGTACGGCAGGTGTAGAAACTTCTGAGCTGCATTTTCTTCTAGAGATCACCGCTGACACAGCCATGCAATGTGTGAGAGGGAGGAGAGAAGACATGCCGGAGAAGAGAGATCGTGGCTGTACAGAGAACAACCACTGAGCTCTGAAACTGCAGCCCCACAAGCATGGAACACCCACTGAGCTCTGAACCTGCAGCCCTACAAGCACTTTATGAAATGTGCACCAGGCACCAGTGTGAACGATGGCATGATTGACTTGTGAACCCCAACCCTATCGGATGACGTGATAGAAACTCATCAGAGTCGGGCTGTATCAGGCAAGGTTTATTGAGCAGCTTTGTCTGTGCATCCTAGTAGGAGTATATGCAGGTCTAATACAGAGGCATTTAATGAATAGCTGTGCATCTATACAGGAGTGTAGCGGGAGGCTCCAGTGGCTACATGGTTAATTCCTGCAGAATAAGAAAGATATATTATCCACGTGAGCTAATAAGTCTACATATAATATTAAGTAACTGTTGTAATGCAAGATTAAGTAAGACTATTACTCCAGTCACATCCAGAGCTGCATTCACCTTTTGACATTTGGCATAGCTGAAGCTCTCCTTGTTGACTCACTGCCTACATAGAGCATACTATATTGTGGCAACTTGGGGAGATGGTGGCCATAATGCTGTGTCTCCATGCTGTGCATTGGAGCTGTATTAGTCAGTGACAACTAGCAGAATTGTGACTGCGGCTTTGAAGGTGACTAGAGACATAATTTAACAAATAATATTACTTCTCTACACCAAGTGGAGTATGATTTTTTTTTTCTTTGTAGGATCCATATTCCATGAAGGATATAGGAGACCTTGAAGGAATTTAAGGGCAAGCAACTAAATTAAATATACATAGTGTTGTAAGGCAATACCGTATTACATGAACTGTGCACATACCGTTCCTCCGTCATATTATAAGAATTAACAGATAGGAACTTTATATCACATTCAATTCTACATACAAACAAGGAGTAACGCACTATCCAAAAAAGGTTCATAAAAATTGACTATTAGAATCAGTTTAAAAGACTTGCATGTAGCCACAGCTGAGGTTAAGGGCTTATTCAGACGTGCGTATATCGGCCGGGTTTTCACGCCCGGCCGATATACGCTGTCCCTCTCTGCAGGGGGCGGAGGCGTGCACTGAGCTCCTCCCCCCCCCCCCCCCCCCTCACCACTATTTGCAATGGGCGGGGCGTAACTTAGCTCTGCCCCCGTTCTGGCCCTCCACAATGCAGATGAAGAGAAAAGACAGGTACACATGGATGCCGGCAGCGATCAGGGTCAGATGCCACTGCGGGCTCCAGCATACGTAATCCGACCCGCTTGTGCGCAGCCGACTTTAGGCTGCTTTCACATGACCAAGAAAATCACACTAGATTTGTGTGTTGTGAGAAGCACAAATCTTGCACGAGTATGAACTCCATTCTTTTC
Organism: Eleutherodactylus coqui; assembly: GCF_035609145.1. Classification (NCBI taxonomy): domain Eukaryota; kingdom Metazoa; phylum Chordata; class Amphibia; order Anura; family Eleutherodactylidae; genus Eleutherodactylus; species Eleutherodactylus coqui. The sequence goes on from NC_089848.1 coordinate 115,041,027, forward strand.
AATGGGGTCATAGACATTTCCCTGCATCGCGTTTGTTGCGGGAAAGAATTGTATCACGCCATCTGAAAGTAGTCTATTGTTATAACTCACCATAATGGCGTTGACAATATCGTTGTTGTTGTGCCTCAGCGCTCGTACTGCCTTCGCTCGGGAGACATTGGCCTGAGCCATCACCAGCTCAATGTCCCGCGCCTCTAATCCGGTTTCATCCACCTGTGGTGCAGAGAAGGAAAAGGCAATGGGATCGGTTGAAGAGCTAGAAACCACTTAAAACCAGTGCAACAGATCTATTGATACCATCTCACCTCCTCCTCCTCCTCGCTCTCCTCTTTGATGGTCAGGGTGGGCGTAGTTTCTGTGATGAGTGGTGAATGCTCCATCGGGACTTTGAACTTCTCGGCGGCTGCCTTATGCACTTGCTGTGAAAGATCTTCAATCTGGTGGAGAAAAGTAAGACAAGACTCAAAAACAGAAAAAAAAAGTCCTAGACAGGCAGGAAGGTGGAAGCCACTAATGTTTCTATATCAGGGTTCATCCTATGGTGCATGTAATGGTTATGGTGTGCTGGGGCCCCTTCCAATGTCAATGTTGGGTCTAGATGGAAGAATATCTCCAGATGGTCCTTCTACAGTGGGGAGGAGTGGTGTTCACATTCATGAGGTCCTCCTTCAAATAGAAATCCTTGACCCTGTTGATAAAGATTATTTTTGTGGACCCCAATACCAGATGCAGTTGGAAAATTGGAATTATAGGATTTGGGGGGGGGGGGGCAATTATGTTGACACCCCACTAGTACTAGCAGTAGTAATGCAGAAAATGGTTGCTAGTCCTGAGCTTGTTGTCAATGGTCAGGATTGGGGTGTAGGAGCTTGTGATAATATTGGGATCAGAGTAGAGTAAAAGCTACTACCGCTCCCCAGAAAATTAGTGTATTTAGCAAACATGGGTCCTTGCCATGGGGAGGACAAGTTCTCTTGTATAGTGGCACCTACAGAAATACCACTGCATCACCATCCTGCCCCTCTAAAGGCTGCTAGGCAGTTGAGGCAATTACATACTCTCGCTACCCTACATCCCACCCTGGTCAACTTCTCTTACCTTGGCCTCTCCAAACACGATATAGATGTCAGAAGCAGGACTCTTAAATACATCCGGCTTGGTTATAACGAATAAGATGTTCTTGGACTTCCGGATGGTGATCCTGGTGACGCCATGTATTTGTCGAAGGCCAAGCTTGGACATTGCCTGGTGATAAGATGAAAATTGAGAGATTCATGGTAGAGACTAGTAAGTATGGAGTATTGAAATATTTCAAGGGGTTTTATGGGATCAGAAAAAGATGACTGCTTCCTGTTTGAAACCCCACCACACCTGTCCACGGGTTGGACCTGGTGCTTGAACTTGGCTTGTTCAAGTAAATGGGGCTGAGCTGCAATATCACATACCACCTGTGTAAAGGAGGGGCACTGTTTCTAAAAGAACTCAGCTGTATTATTCTAACCTCGTACAACCCTTTTAAATTGTTAATTCAGCTGTTTCTTAATGATAACTATTTCTAGGAGAGCTAGGTGATGGCCAACCTGGCCGCTCTTATGGTTCCTGCAGGGGTTGTCTCCCACTTTCCTGGAATTGGCAGTCTACAGCTATGAGGGAGCAACTATTCAGGAACTTTGACTCATAGGTCAGCTTGCTGCAGCTTGATCGTCCGACATTTCTTGTCGCTATACTGTAAAGTCCTTTAGAGACAAATGGCTGGACTCTGTTCCTTTTTTAATAAGTAGGTGGGAACTACTGTATGGGGAAAATATATGTGGCATGTTTACTTTTTCACTCATACATCAGAGATCACTATATTGTGCTTTCTCTGGGGTTACCATGGTAACATTAACAAACTTTGTATAAACTTCTGATCATGTGAACTCCACTCCTATGAATGTGAGCTTATGAGTGGAGGTTTAATAAAGGGAAGTCCACGCAAAGTTAGTTTTGTCTCTTGTGTCTATTGGGTAACCCCAGAGAATGCAGAATATTTACATGATTGCACCACAGAGGAGAGCAGGAGAGAAAACAAAAAAGTGAACATTAGTAAAAGTTATTTTCAATATTGAATGTATTGACCTCTGTCACACAACACCTTTAAAGCGACCCTCTGGTTTCAGGACCAAATGTTGTCCTGCAACTGGAGGAGGCAGTTATATTACCTGCTGTTGGCTGATGTCACTCTGATCTGCTGGTTCATGGTCATGTTTTCAGCTGTCCCCATAAAGCATTGGTAGTGTTAGACTATTAATGCACTATACCTCCTAATTGGTAAGGTAGAGTCCCCTGGTGCAAGCACCTAGTCATGACTGACTCCTAGGGTGACGTCATATTGTTTTTGCGGGGTGGTTTGCCTTTGCCATCTTTACTCACCCCCCAGCAGACTGCGTACTCATTTTACCGACCTCGGAAGGATGGAAGGCTGAGTCAACCTTGAGCCGGCTACCTAGCCCAAGCAGGGATTAAACCCACAACCTTAAGGTCATGAGCAAGAGCTTAGGACTCCATTTGTGCTGCCTTAACACTCTGTACCACACGAGGTTCCTTCTCTGATTAGTACTGACCAATTAGCGAGCAGTGCATTAAGTAGCTTCTTCGATATCTGAAAGTGGGATCATGGAGAGAAAGATTGGAGGGTAATATATCATACCCCCCCTCCCCCCTTCAGTCCCGGAAAAGAACTTTGTCCTGAAACTGGAGGGTTGTTTTAATAAGAGTTCCATCTACCGTGTTTGTTGGAAAGTGCAGCAGAAGCCATGATAATGTTGATGAAACTTTTTAGTAGGGACTGTGATCACTGCTTATGTCATAGGGATCTGGGGCCTATGGCCATGTCTCTATTGCTTCAGCCTCTTCCCCAGTCATCAAGTGCCATTTATAACACTTCTGTCCTATTACATAGTAATGGAGTCTTGGCCCGCTCAATCACTAGGGCTTGGATGCATCTGCAACCTCTGGTCATGGCATCTAGGAGCCCGTCCCTCACAGGCAGCAGCCATTGAAGGGCAGTGTCTAGGAGAATCCATCTCCATTGATCGTCTCATGAATTATTCACTCACCTTCCTAGCCTTCTTCTCACTACGGCTTTGCTTGGCTTTGCTGATGGATTCCTCGCCGGAGCCTACACAGTGTGCCAGCTGGTTCTGCAGGAAGACAAATGGATATGGTCTAAGGCAAGCAGCAATCAGAGCAGTTTACCCGCTGATCTCCCTGTCCCTTGTGGCTGCTCCATGCAAGAAACGCTGAACGTCAGCTAATTGCTCTACAGCGTCTCCTGTATCTGCCCATCTTCACCTACCCGTCTCCACAGACACCCAAAATGACTATGAAATCACAAAGGTGTCAGATTTAGCATCCCTTTCTGAAGTCTGTACATTGTATACGATAATATAGTGATATGAGTTATACTGTACATCATCTTGTAGTGCTATGGATCATGCTGGTATAACCTGGGCTGCTTCCGTTCTTCTGTATACAGGTTGTAGATGGAAAGACTGATCCAGCGCTATATCTCAATACTAGTGTCCTACATTGAAATAATAATGTACTTGAATAGGAAGCCATGGCTACGCTACAGGGTGGTATGGTGCACAGGCCCTTGGGGGCCCAGGAACATGGATTTAAATTATGTTGTGGCCCCCGGAAGCGAGAGTAAAGACCAATTGAAAAGTTGACGAATAGCATGTGAGAAGCAGAAATCCGCTTTCCGCTTCTCTCTAAGTCCCGTGGGGCTGCTATGACTGAAGTAAGAAAAGTGTACTGGAAGTGGCCGCCTCCTGCTACGATAGGGGAGATCATCCTGAAAGTCGTCCACCGTCATCTGAAGGAGATTCAGGTACTGATCCGCGTTGAGAGTCCCTGGAATGAACACGGGTCCAATGACTGCTCTGTGCATAAACCACAACAGAAGGAGAACACTTAGGCTGGGTTCACATGGGGCGTAAATCTTGCGGAATGTCCGCAGCGGGATTGCACAGAAATTCCATGAGATTTCCGCATCTGAAGTCCCATGGGTTTTGAAAGCGTCTTGTTCTCCGCTGCGGCCATCACTCCCCATAGGGAGGAGAGAGCCCGCAGCGCAAATGGCAATAAATTGACATGCTGCGGCTTTCAATTCCACGTCGCATGTCAGTTTCCGCAGCCTGTGGATGAAATTTTTGCAAATCTCGTGCACTTTGCTGCTTAATGTCAAGTTTAAGATTGACTGTGGAATTTCCATGCAGAAAGTCTGCATGGAAATTCCGCGGCAATTCCGCCCCGTGTGAACCCATCCTTAGTGTACACTTTCCTTACTTCAGTCATAGCCACGGTCCCACGGGACTTAGATGGAGGAAGCAGATTTGTGCTTCTCGCGTGCTACTCTTCAGCATTGCAATTGGGTTTTATTCTCTCGCTCTTAAACCCCTTCTTAACGAGCCGATTATAATTATCGTTAGAAGTTGTTCGAAACCGCACACTCACTCCTGCGGGTTTTGAACGATGATAAGCCCATGTAAATGCATGAGTGAGAGTTGTTCAGTCGTTCAGTTTCTGCATGCTGAGAACTGAACAACTGCCTGCTTACAGTGAATGGAGGCGGGGGAAAACACCTCTATCTTCATGCTAGCTGCGCTCTGAGTGATCCAGTGATACTCGCTTCTGTATAACAGTACATGAGCGTGCTTCACTGGGGGGCGCTGTCGAGCATCGTTTGTCCAACACTCATCCCGTGTAAATGGGCCCTTACCAGGACCACAACACAAAATTGAAATCCATGTTCTGGGGCCCCTAGGGGCCCGTGCAGCATAGCATTATGTAGTCCTTCCATGCCTTCCTATTCAAGTACGCTATGGTTATTTCAATATAGACCTCAGTACTAACATATAGTGCTAGATCAGGCTTTCTGACTACACCTTGTATATGTATAGCTGGTATAAGTTCTACATCTTCTATATAGTGAGATGGACCCTAAGTGAGGAGATAGGCCTGATACCCCCAGATCTGGCTAAACACATCTGAGGCTGTATTCACACTTCACTTAGGGCCGTCAGTTATAATTCCATCTCTTTGTTCCATTTTTGGAACAGAGCAATAGAATTAAAACAGAAATAAAAGTTTTTTCCTCCACTCATTTCAATGTTTTTTCTTTGTTTTTTACCAAAAATCTTCCCTTGCGTCTGCTCCATTACTGAACAAATAGTGCAGGCTGCAGGCTGCATACATTCTGTTAAAAGAAAAAAAAAAACAGAGATCTAACGGAATGGAAAACTTTGTTTCCTGTTTTTCTTTTTTTTTTCTTTAAAACCTATTGAAAGCAATGAGGAAAAAATAGAAAAATATTTATTTCCATTTTAATTCAGTTTTTCTGCTCCATAAATGGAATACGGAGATGAAATTCTAACTGACAGCCCTAACTGAAGGGTGAAGGCAGCCGGATCGAGGATGTGGTGTTCATCAGTCTGTCAGAGCCAGTTTGCATCAACAGCAGCAACCTCCCATCATCGCTAGAACTTGTCTGGTCTTTACATAATCATTGAGCTCCACCCTGGCTGAGCTCCATCTACCTCAATGCAATACAGCTAAGCACTCTGCTGCTCTAGCATGTGAACTCCTAGCACCTAAGAAGTACAAGAAATCCAGCAGAAGTGTAAGATGCAACGTAATGCAAGATATGTAAACTCGGGACAACCGGCGGACACATAAGTGGCCAGCAGTCATCCCGACAACCATCACGCCTGTGCTTTTTTGGAGATATATCATGGGTCAGTGTGGAAAAACAGCAAGATGATACCTGACTGGTGGATGTCCGGGGCTCGGTCAGATCTGCTTCTTCCAGTTCAGGGAGCGATTCATCGTTGCTTTCGGTGTCATTACAGGAACCTGGAGCAAAGACTAATATTCAGAGGAAGAAGCGGCAGGTACAAGACAAGTTCCAACGCTTTTCAACCTTCTTAAAAATTGTAAGATGCAGTCAGGAGTACCCAGCAACATTTAGTTAAACATGGTAATAGTACACAGTAAACTCCTCAGCTCCCTCTAGTGGTGGCTGCTGTTGGTCCAAAGAGAAGTGAAACGATTGGAACAGGAGGTGGTATATAGAGTTGATTGCTGATCTTTCCTATAAGAGAAGCTCTGTGACTGCACCCTTCTCAGTTATAGGTTTCCATGGCTCCCATTCACTCCAATGGAGAGCAGACCACACATGCACAGAAGATAAGAACAGGACTCCTTGGTTCTTGGTTGGCGTGGTCCAGTGGTTGCTGGACCACCACTGTTCCGTCTTCTCTGCTATAACTGATTAATATACCACAACAGTAATTTTTGCTAAAAAAACGTTAGGAAATTTGACATAGCTGACTTTGCTTACAGGCTAAACAGGTTGTTAGAGTCCATCATGAAAAGCACTTTGTTTCAATTCCCTTTTCAACATAAGTGTTTTAACTCAGCCTGCAGATAAAGGTGGTGCTATAGTCATGAACACATCAGACTATAAGAAAGAAGCAGACAAACAGCTGACGGACACCAGATACTACACCAAACCGGATCAAGACACGACTCAAAAATATGTGAAGGAATTGGGAATGGTAATCAGAAGCCTGGCTGTGGGCTCCACAAAACATTTGGACTTGATACCGGAGAACCCCAGGGTTGGAGTAGTCTACATGCTTCCCAAACTACACAAACTGGCAACCCAGGGAGGCCAATTATCTCAGGTGAGGAAACCCTCACTGAATGAATCTCAGGATGGGTAGAAGGTGTCCTCAAACCATGGGTGAGAAACACAGCCAACTCCTTGCAGGACACCATGGACATACTGAACAAACTATCAACCGTAGTTCCTATCCCCGATGGTGCCATCCTGGCTACCATGGATATGGAATCCTTATACTCCAACATCCCACATGAAGATGGACTGACCGCCTGCCAGGCGCACCTTGAGACCAATGGGGTTACCTCTGAGTCGGTGTTACAACTCACAAGATTCATTCTCATGCACAACTATTTCTCCTTTGGCAAAGAGATATTCCTGTAACTTACCGGAACTACCATCGGTAGTAGAATGGCACCGCAATATGCCAACCTTTTCATGGCAAAACTGGAGAGTGACTTTTTGGCCTCCTGCTCCAGCAAACCATTGGCCTACTTCAGCTACATTGATGACATCATAATCATCTGGACCAACAACGAACAAGAACTAATAAAATTTCATGAGAGATTCAATGCATTCCACCTCACCATAAACCTGATATTAAGCTACACGATACGGAAATCAACTTTTTGGACACCATCATAAAAATTTCAAACAACTCAATAGAGACATCCCTATACTGAAAACCGATTGATCGGCCCACATACCTCAGATGGGACAGTTCCCATCCTAAACACATCAAAAAGTTCATCGTCTACAGCCAGGCCATCAGACACAACCGGGTCTGTTCGAACTCAACAGACAGAGAGGAACATCTATACCATCTTAAGAGGACATTTTTAAATCAGGGCTACCATCCCACCTCAATTGATGACCAAATGACCAGAGCCACCAGGATACACAGGAAGCAACTACTCCAATACACAAAAGAAAGAAACAATCATGTACCTCTAGTAGTGACCTACAATTCACAGCTAGAGGTACTAAGGCAAACCGCAAAGAAGATCCACCTTACACAAGGATGACCGTCTGAAAAACATATTCCCAGACCCTCCACTTCTGTGTTATAGGCAACCTCCAAATTTGAGGAACTTTATAGTCAGAAGTATATTGCCCTCTGCCACACGAAAAGGAAGTAATCCCTCCAAGGTAAGGAGCTGCAAGACCTGCTCACGTGTACTGACCCCAGACAGGATACAAATCCCCAACACACAGCAGGACTATAAGATCCCTGGGACATTTACATGTTCCATGTCCAATGTTGTGTACCTGATCCTGTGCAGTAAATGTCCTGTTTGGGGTCCTTTATCTTTGAGAAACAGGGCAAAAACTGAAAGCGAGGATGAGATCTCATCGCCACAAAATTAAAGAGGGAAAGACAGAATCCCCTGTGGTGGAGTACTTTTTTAGTCACGGACACAACATAGAACATATGAAAGTAATCATATTGAAAGGCAACTTCAATTCACAGCGAATGGAATGCACCTCGGAGGGGGCTTTTTGCATCAGTGGAGAATATGAGAAATCTGAAAAAGCGATAACATGCTGGCCTGGAGACCCTCCAAAGGCCCATTTACACGGAGCGATGATCGCTCAAAAATCACTAGAGAGCGATTGTTTGAGCGATAATCATTGCGTCTAAACGTGCGGCATCATGCACTTTTCGTGACTGCTAGCTGGTCGTTAAGTTTAGGCCAAACTAAAAATCGTCATTCAGCCTTATCAGGAGTTCTCCTGATAGCATTGTTTCCCATTGGAGAACAAAGGAACTGAAAGCAGATAAGAGCCCTCGGGCTGTTAACTGCTTTTAACTAAAGGCTTCATTTGCACGCTTAATTGCTATTAAGTAGCTACTCAATCGTTTATTCAAAATGATCGCTCAAAGCTGTCACTCAAACTGTCGTCTGAGCGAGCATCACTCCGTGTAACCCCAATTTAGAGACCATAAAACTGTCACATCTCTTAACAGTGGACCAATTAAAGGGGTTGTCCCGCGGCAGCAAGTGGGTCTATACACTTCTGTATGGCCATATTAATGCACTTTGTAATGTACATTGTGCATTAATTATGAGCCATACAGAAGTTATAAAAAGTTTTTCACTTACCTGCTCCGTTGCTGGCGTCCTTGTCTCCATGGTTGCCGTCTAATTTTCGCTGTCTAATGGCCAAATTAGACGCGCTTGCGCAGTCCGGGTCTTCTTATCTTCTCAATGGGGCTCCGTGTAGCTCCGTGTAGCTTCGCCCCGTCACGTGCCGATTCCAGCCAATCAGGAGGCTGGAATCGGCAATGGACCACACAGAAGCCCTGCGGTCCACGGAGGGAGAAGATGCCGGCGGCCATCTTCACCGGGTAAGTAAGAAGTCACCGGAGCGCGGGGATTCAGGTAAGCGCTGTCCGGTAATCTTTTTTAACCCCTGCATCGGGGTTGTCTCGCGCCGAACGGGGGGGGGGGGGGGGGGGGGGGGTTGAAAAGAGAAAAAAAAAACGTTTCGGCGCGGGACAACCCCTTTAAGTATTTACTCCTCTGCTAATCTTGTCTGGTATTGTTTTAAGTGCAAATTAATCACACCATGTCTGTGCCTTTTTATATGTGTACATATGTATATACATTAAAAAGTATCATATCTACAAGATTACTTGGTTTCTCTTACTGGGAACAATCACATTTTCCTCAACATGATGCACCAATCAATGACAAGTTCAGCACTGCTGCATCTGAATATGATCATGTCTTACCTCTGTGACTTAGCGTTTCACACCCTCGTTGCCTCAGAAGGGGTTTGCTGATACCTAGTAGGGTTACTGCAGATGTCTCCCGCAGCAGGTGCATCTCCTGCCCTCGAGATGTTAGCTCACTGTCACTGGAGGAGCTTGGCTCGGATGGGGGGCAAGTCAGTGGGGTTTTCTTTCCCACCTGTTCTTGGCTCTGCAAGGCTCTTGGACACCGGCTGGTAAAGGAAGGCTCTGTGCTCAGATTGGAGGTTGTAGAGATGCCTTCAGAAGTTGCTGGAAATACCATGAAATGTATTAATATTGAGCCAAATGACATAAGAAATATAATCTAATCAATTGTAGAAAGCTTCACTCTCTCAACATGTCCTTCCGACTATGACTAGGCTAAATAATGTAGCAATGGGTGGAGGTTCAGGGCATAATGTGATATTAATAGTCATGGTCTGCAGTCTTGGCCCTACAATCCAGGAATATTAGGGTTACCCAAACTCTACTCAAGCTGTACAATGCATGATCACAGCCTTGGAGGTACATTATTGTGAAGGGTTTGAGTTTGCGGTGCTAGTGTAGATGATGTGGTCTCAAATTGGTAAGGTTTCAGAAGAGCTGACTGTGATGGGCAACAAAGTAAATTTACCTGATGAAAGCTTTTTGGATCCCAGATTTTCAGGAGCAGACAGATGCCTGACTAGGTTTTGATCCTGAGGACTTCCATCAGGCAGCAGGGAGAAAGATTTTACAGGAGGCACTTTACTTACAGCAGAAGCGGGGTTCATAAAGTCTGGAGTAGGGGATAGAGCAGCTTTGATTTTAGGGGCTACATGCCGGCACAACTCACGATCAACATCTACATTTGACATCTTGCCCTGGTTGTCATTACTCCTGGTGCTCTGCTGCTCATGTTCTAGATTCTTGTTGAGTAGGTTGGGGGTCCTCGAGTCCTTACTGAAGCCACTATTCATGTTCTGTTCAGGCATGCCTTCTGCTTTTTTAACCTCATCGGATAACTGATCATGTAACTTTTCAGATTCAAGACAAGTCTTGTCTCTAACTTTCTTTTTGTTTGTGAAGCCTCTATCTACCTTGTCAGACTTCAGTGCCTCATCCCGACTCATGTCCCTTCTTGATTGTGTTTCCATATCACAAGTAAATCCAACCTTTTGTGTCTTGCACTCTACATTGTTGTTTTCCAATTGGGCTATAACCCCAGGGTCAACATCTCTACTATCAATGACCTTGGGGATTTTAGTTGAGGAAATGGAAGCATTGGCCTCTGAAGAACCTGACCGAATACTGAGATCCAAAGCCTCCAGCTTACCAAAGGAACCTTGTAGCAGCTTGGACATTTCTTGGATGTCTCCGAACATCTCAATTTTGTCTGTTCTTGGCTTGGATTTTAAATCTGACAAGGCACTGACTGATGGTGGGAGGACCTCTTGTCTTGTGTCATCACATGATCTACATTCTTTTCTTTCTGATATGTAAGATATGGGTGGAGTATTTGTTAACTTGTGGTGAGTTTCTTCTAGTTGCCAATCTTTATTAGTTGAAGACTCTTCCAAGTCAACATTTGAGAAAAGACTATATGAAACGTTTTTGCCCTGTGACTCCTTTTTTTCTAACAGCTTGACTTGCTCTTTGGCTTCTGTACATGTCATGGTGGTTTTTATGAAATGGCGATCTTCTAAACTATTCTTTTCTGATGATCCTTTAGTGCAGGAAAGATTTTGGTGGAGTGAAGAGAATGGGATGGTCAGTGGGTTATGAGCAGTGTCTCTGCAGTCTCTTAGGGTTGGTGAGATACACAAAACATTACCGGTGGTTGATATATTTTCTAAGCCCCTGTTGTCACCAGTTGTATCAGATACATTTCTTTTGTTGAGTTGCCTATTTCCTTCTTCTGGTTTAGCCAATTCTAAAATATTTGTTACTGTATTATCTTGTCCTGGATGACTATCATTTGGAAAGCTGCTATCCATCTCGATGTGGGAACAACTGCTCTGCTGGAAGATGCTTCCAGTATCACTCGTAGGAAATTCAAGTAACTGTTGATTGTCTCCATTCTTTTCAGCTTGTTTGTTGCTCTGAAGAACATCTTCTCTGTCTGGTGGTTCCTTACAAACAGGGTGGTCATGTATGTCACCGGAGTCCTCAATCTCCATTATGTTGGAAACCTGGCACCTACTGACTCCTTGGTTGTCCTCTGTTACTGGCTCATTGGGTTTTGAAGAGAACGGGGGCAACAATTCCCTTTTTGAAGTATACGGACATTTTATAAAGCTCTTCAGATCATAATCATCTTGCGCCTTTGATATTTTATTTGACATTAATACTCGATCTGCGGGATCCTCTGAAGTCTTTGGAAATGATGGTGGAGTTGTGGTATGAGTTGATAAAACACGATCTATTATAGTAATGTTTTCCACTTTAGTTGCTGTTTTCTCACAAGTATACATGTTCTCCTTAGTTTGGAAGTCCTTTTGGTCATTAATGAATAAAGTATTATTGTTACCCAACCCAGAAGTTTCACTTGTGAATAATCCAGAAGAGTCCTCTGTAAATTCAGCAGTAACCAAGTTCATGTTGGACCCTTTCTTACTAGTTCTTGCTTTATTTGAATGGTTGCATATATCATGCACTCTGTCAGCAATGTCACTGTCTGTACAGGTTGCTGCAGAATCCACTTGTGTAGTTGTTCCATCCAATGTCTGTTCTTCCTCTTTGTTATGGGACAGTTGGGCTGTGATATAAGCAGCAGCTTCTTCTTGTTGTTTTTGTATGTGAGCAAGGAGTGAAGCCCGATCCAAGGGTTCAACTTCGTCAGGGTTTTCTTCAGAGTCATAGCATGCAAACAACTCTTCTTGGGCTGTATTTTCTACATAAGTGATATCCTCCTTAGTTCTATCTACTTCTCCAAGTTCTGACTCTCTTTCATACCTCTGATTGGCATCTGTGGTACACACTGGTCCTTGGGAGACATCACTTTCCTCTTCATCAGACTTTTTGGCATCTTCATTATGTTCACATTTCACTGTGAAATAATTTCTATCTTCAGCCAGCTGCACAGCCATGGAAGTTTTCCTTCCGTTCTCATCATCTTGTGTTCTGTCATTTTGTCGGTTTTGTACAGGGGTACACAGAGGGGGCAACGTATCCAGCTCTTCATCAGTGTCAAAACACGCAATCAAACATTCACCAACATTGCCAATTCCAGCTCGAAGGATATGGTCCATTTCAGAGGATGATGAGGATGATTGTTGTTCTACAGGACTATCGGACCACGTCCTCATCGCTCCTTCTCTGTCCTTTAGTTTGGGAGATAATTCAGAATTTGGTTCCATTTTAACTTCTGTTGTAAGAACTAAAGTGCTTCTTATAGGTTCTCCACACACTTCATGAGGGGCTTTGCTGATACTTGAGTCTTCAAGCTCGCTGGAACTGTCTTGTGTGATAGAAGGATCTTCAGAAAAGCCTTGCGCTAGATGAGATAATCCCACATCTTCATCGCATTCTTCACCGCCGAGCTCTTTATCTTCATTTCTGGCTTCATTGACTTTGACAATTTGTTCTTCAATTCCAAGAAGGTCTTCACTGTTCATGCCCAGAGCTGTAAACACCGCACATTCGTCATCCGAGTCGGACAGATCAGACGATGTCTCCATCTCGCTCTCACAACCAGAATTGGAAGAGTCATGCTGACCCCTCACTGGGCCCTCTGCGCTCTGTGCAGCAGAGTCTGTTGTCACTGCATACTCCTCTGTGCCATAGCGTTTATCATCCTCTTCTCCATTGTAAGAGGCTGAATCTGAGGACTCTGAGGTGTCATCCTGATAAGCAAACGATTCATCTACACCTTCATTGATTGAGGTCTCAGATAATGAATGTAGATAGGAGGCTGAAGTACTATCATCATCCTCACCATCTTCTTCTTTCTCTTCTCCATCGATTGCCTCACTTTCAGCTGATTCTCCTTGTGGGAATAATGTGATCTCCATTGATTCAGCCTCAAATATTAAACTTCCCCGGAATGGAAGCATAAAAGCGGGAATCATGTGATCATTTTCCGTGCTTGGCAAGCTTACCGTGTGACGTTCCTGCTGGCTCGCTGGCTGTAGGACACCCTCAACATTTGCAGAGCAGCCTGCCAGAGGTGCTTGCGGTGGATCCTGCACATGCGTCGCGACTGATGAAACCGTGCTCATGAATTCAGGACACAGAGGGATGCTCGTAAAAGATGGAGCAAAGTCTGTTTCCCACTCATCTTCATCTTCTTCTTCACTAGAATGGATGTCACTAGGGTACCCATCTATGAGATCCTCATTGGCAGGAGAGAAGTCTTCAATGTCTATATCTCTGTCATAAAGTTCTGGAATATCTTCATCTTCTAACATGTCAGGGGACATACAACAAGGGTCTTCACATAGACCTTCTTCATGAACTATCATGTGGTCCGGATAAGGGGTAGGAGATTCAATGGTGTCTACGTCAGCCATCAAATTTGGAGAACATGAAGGAGAGCCACTAGAGGTGACTGAGGAGGCCCAGCTGCCTCCTTCTGCAGTGACGTAGGATCCTGAAGGTGATGTCGGAGGAGAAGACATATTGTCATTGTCGAGGTCGTTGTGCTCCTCATTGAGGTGACTCTTTGAGTAGGCATGGTGTTTATATTGGCTGTACATGGTCTTTACTGGCGTGGATGGTGCGGTGGTGTACGGGTCTGAGTCAGCGGTACTCACAGGCTTAGCTTGTAATAAGTGGACATCATTGCCTGTGGAGCTGCAGGGTGACTCTTTGGTGGGTTTGAGAAATGAAGGCACATCAGCTACAGATTCACCCTGAGAAAAAAATTCATCTTTCAATGCAAAATCTCCATGGGTCTCAAAGTGCAAATCGTCAGTGGACTCGGACACAATGGCTTTGTCACTTTCTTGTCCTGAATTCCCTTCAACTTTAGAGTGACTCAAGTGAAACGATACTTCCTCCAAAGCATCTCCGAACACCATCTCCCTTTCAGGAATCATTGTGTGCAACCTATTTACATTCCCCCTTTCTTCAGGGCTACAAGATGTTTCTTCCCCCATCACAATTCTGGTGTCCAGCACTTCTTCAGGATCATGTTGCTCTGTTTCTTCTGACTCTTCTTCTTGGGTCACAGTTGACTCAGATATCTTAGAAGGAAGATGCAGGGTACCAGTGGTGTTCCCAGGAGGCATTTCACTGCTTGCACCCTCTGGCTGCGGTCTGTGTCCTTCTTTGGCCTGAAGGCATGGAGTCATTAGGGCAATGGTGGGGGCACAGGCTGGGGTCACCAATGGGGATTCCTCTAATGGACTTAAACATTTAGGAGTGGTGGAGTCACTACTTGGGGTTGATGCCGTAGAAGCAAGTGGAGATGAACCTGAAATGAAGAATAAATAAATGTGAAGTCTCCATCATATGTAACTCTATAAATTTACACTGTCATTTTGCAGTAGATAAAAAGGATAATAATTTCTGTCTGTAGGTGGCGCTACACCATACAGACGGCTATGGTAATATTGTACAATGATCACTGGATCATTGCATACCGACCTGATAGTAATTTGAATGCATGAACTATGTTAGAACAGAACAGTCTATTTCATTATCTCAGTATAATGGGGCTTGATATGACGCTGACTATTTTACACTTAGGGCGAATTCATACAAGTATATTTGTGCAAGCAACATGCAGAGAACCCCCGCCGGCCCCCGAATCTTTTCGGGCAAGCAGGCATGTACTCGAAAATGGCGATACTCGCTCGAGTAATTTCCCTTAACGAGTACGCTCGCTCATCTCTAGTTACAATGCTACGTTCACTAGCACACAGCTCCCCCTAATGGCCTCTGACTAATTTGTAGCAGATTAAAGCGACCCTTTGGGCCTGGGCCAACAAAGCTGGCCATAATGCTTTCCTGACTACTTGATACACGCTGTGCATTATTGGTCAAACACACTACACTCTCCTTTGATTGGCCAGCGCTGCTCTCATGTGTAGCACTCGCCACCAGTCACAACAGCACATAGTGTCTTAGACTACCCCTGCATACTATGGCACAGCGCGCCTCAGGTTGTCAGAGAAGCAATATGGCCATCTTTGTTTGTCCAGGACTGGAGGGTCACTCTAAAATGTCTCACAAGCAGTAAATGTAATGAGGATGCAGCATGCTGAGATTTACTGCTCTGAGAGAGCCAGACAGAGCTGAATCATACAGATGTTGTGATTATAATCTATATATATAGCGATTTCAAAAGAATAATACAGTTTTCAAGTCCAGATACTTCCTCTGTGTGATTGTAACGTTGGTATAAGTAAGTGATTACAATATCAGAGCAAAAGGAGAATTTAATGTGGAAAACTGACCCCTTGCAGGGAGGCTCTAGTACCCTGTTGTACCGCCTCTAGCTTGGATACAGGATGTGATACAGGTGGGCAGGGAGGCTCTAGTACCCTGTTGTACCACCTCTAGCTTGGATACAGGATGTGATACAGGTGGGCATGGAGGCTCTAGTACCCTGTTGTACTGCCTCTAGCTTGGATACAAGATGTGATACAGGTGGGCATGGAGGATCTAGTACCCTGTTGTACCGCCTCTAGCTTACATACAAGATGTGATACAGGCAGGCATGGAGGCTCTAGTACCCTGTTGTACCGCCTCTAGCTTGTATACAAGATGTGATACAGACAGGCATGAAGGCTCTAGTACCCTGTTGTACCGCATCTAGCTTGGATGCAAGATATGATAAGGGTGGGCATGGAGGCTCTAGTACCCTGTTGTACCGCCTCTAGCTTGGATACAAGATGTGATACAGGTGGACACAGTGGCTCTAGAACCCTGTTGTACCGCCTCTAGCTTGGATACAAGATGTCATACTGGCATATATGTTCTATTAATGCTAAATCTGGTCACCCGGCAGGCCACGGAAGTGTGACAATGTTGTGGGGGCTTCCTGGGACCCCCTTGTGTGTGCGGCCGAGCATTATCCTGCTGGAGGATGCCTCTGGCAAGACCTGCCATGAGAGGAACACATGTGGCTGCAGGATGTTCTGAACTTATCGCTGAGCTGTCATTGTCCCTTGTACCACTACTACGGGGGACCGACTGTCATATGTGATGGTCCCCTCAGACCAGCACACCAGCAGGGGGCAGTGTGCCACCCCACAGCAAAGGCCGGATTGAGGTGCCCTACCCTGGGTCTCCAGACACAAACCTGGCTGTCGTCACTGCCCAAACTACACCTGAATTTGTCGCTGAAGACAACCCGGTTCCACTCTGTAGCCGTCCAGTTTAGTTGTTCATGACACCGCTGTAAACAAGGCGACGGTGGGTGTCAAAGGCCGTACATTTAATGGGCACCATGAGAACAAATGTCCTTCAGCCAAACACCTGGAAATGGTGTCAACAGACACAGGAGCCTATAACAATGGCGCTACCTATCTCTGGATGGCAGGCAACAAAACAGTTGGAGCTACGTGTGCTTATCAGATAATCAAACGATCCTCTCTACTGTTGGTCTGTTAAGGGCTTCCTGAGCCTGGTGGCCTTGTGTGCCCTCACACATCCACTTGTCCCAACACCCCCTAACAGTCTGATTAGAACGGCCCAGGTGGCGGCAATTCATCGATACGACCATCCAGCTTCTCACATCCCAATAATGCGCCCCTCTACCACTCTGGTAATGGGGTGAAATCTCTTCTCTGTGCCGTAGAGGCGTCTAGTGGTCAACAAGCTCCACACCAGCGGAAGAAGAGGTCACTAAACACAAGGAGCCTCCGAGAGCCTCTTATAGGCCAAGGGGAACCACTCTTAGGGCCTCAGGTGACGAGACCGTTCATCTAATCACCACAACTCTAATCATTTGTATAGCTGCCTGAGATGGAACTGCATGCCAAGTAAATACTTTCCACATAGACCTGTCAGACGTCAGATCTGTAGAGCGGCCTGCTGACAACTTTTAGCCTGGAGGACGATGACACCACATTGGCCCATGAGTATGGCCTAAAATTTGCCTCCACCTGCCATAAAAAAAGTGGAAGAGGTAACCGGGCTTTAAAAACCTGCCGCTGTTTAAGCTGGGCTACACGGCAGCTTTGGCCACAACAGGGGTGGCGTGGCCAAAGATTGCTGTATAATCCATAGCGGCTGGAGTTATTTGTAACCTGTGTCTTACACTACAACTCCAGTGCAAGGTCGCAGGGCTACACAGTGATCGTTGGTCGTGTAACTTCTATCACGGGCAAAGTCGCCATGGAACCCTAGCCTAAAAGACAGAGGCCGGTGATGTTTTCATGTTGGTATTACCTAGGCATGTGCAATCCCAGATACATATACCAGCTTATCCTAGAGAGACCTAGAGTATATCAGAACACAAGACCACAAGTCTTAATAGTAGTAGAACTACAAGCACCAGCAATTCCAGACTACACAAGACTATATATCCAGTCATAGAATGAGGGAATGGGGTAGTAAATGTATAAGCAGCAGTGGAACTATAGGCATTCATCCTCTCGCTATCCCTAAGGTACTTTGATACCGCACAGGATTACGCCGCAGGACGCACCGCAAGCAGCGGTAAATTCCGCACCAAAATCCGTAGGCTACCTGTAATACTAAATGACACCATATATAGGAGGCATGGGGCTATAAATGCTGCTGCTCCTGCCTCCAGAGGTAGACTGAGCGGGGCAACTGAGAAGGTGCTGGCACTGAACAATCATCGCTCCGTTTAAATGCGGGTAAACGACTGAATGGCGAGCGAGACTCGTGAGGTTATCACTCATCATTCAGTTTTAGGACTTAGACGAATGTGTTTGCGCAAAACGCGACAAAGCGAAGCCATTGATTTCAATGGGTTTGTTCTCCCGAGTGTGTTTCCCACGTTCCGACATGTGAGAAAAGATAGATCCTTCCCTATCTTTCTGCTTTTTTTTTTTGTGCACGCAGTAGCGAAGGGTTTGAACAGTAAACAAAAAACGAAGACTTATAACTTGTTCATGCGCAAATACGTTCTGTTGCAACGATCATATTTGCGCATACGTTCGTATGTTTAAGACCTCAGTTGGCAAAAAAAAAACCCGCCATCTCGTGCACTTATTCTGTTTAACCACTGATCGTTCAGTGCTTCATGTAGGAATGCGAAACACTGAAGATAAGTGAACGAGAACCATGCAATCTAGACGGACTGCCCGAGCGCAAACAAGCTGGTGATGATGTCACCAGCTCGTTCCCTATGCGAGATTTTTAGCCCATGTAAAGGATACATTAGGCCATTTTCACACAGCCGAGATTTTCACGCGAGATGTGTGCGCACGAGACGTACAAATCTCCCACGAATGTGAGCTCCATTCTGTGACGCGCAAAAAAATTGCGGCACGTCCTATATTTTGGGCGTGCCCTGGCATCGCATCACCCATTGTTTTCAATGGGGCAGCATCGCACTGCATGCTAGGTGCACCCAGTGCGATGTCAGCCACGCTGGAAGATCGCTACTTCCCCGAAGTGATGCGAGGCGGCTTTAATACAAAAACACCTCACATCCGTGGGAAAGTCGCACGTTGGAGAGCGCAATATCGGCCCGATATCGCACTCCTCTGTGTGAAATTAGTCTTAAGATGCTGTACATTAGCAGCCGGCTGCACCTCACCCTCTCAGCTGCCCTCCTCAGTCTAGTACTGGCATTTAGCCCCGCAACACTCCAGGGCCTACAGTATTATAAAAGCCATCAAAAAGTTGTATGTACTCCAAAAAATGAGCCCTCGCACACGTATGTCGAAGGAAAAATAAAAAAGTTATGGCGGCAGAAAATAATTTTTTTTTCTAAAAATAGTACCATTGAAAAATACAATTAAACCCGCAAAAAACAAGCCCTCTGACCATTACGTGGATAGATAAATAAAAGAGTTATGATTTTTGGTAAACAAATTTTTTTTAAAAAAGGACCATGTCCTTAACCCTTTCCAATCCAACTTGTATCCTGGTTTTCTTAGGGGGCTCACTCTTTTTTTTCCATTATACAACAGCGCTATCTGCTGGCTAAAGCCAGTACTGCATGAGGTGACACGTTGGATAGGCTCCGACAGCAGAGAGGCTGGCAACATACAGTAAGAGAACCCCGACGGACGTCTTCCAACATCGGAGCTGTACAGCCTTAAATCATAATGTCTTCAGAGGTCAGACAGTGGATTGGAAAGGGTTAAGGGGTTAAAGGCAGCCGCAGCCTCCCCAGCACCCGCCAGGTGTGCCTGCCACTCCTGCTGTCTATATTCCCCCTGCAGATTTCACATCCCCAATGTGCAACCCAAACACCGCCTCCCTCATGAGGACAACATGGCGGAGACACTAGTGTAGGTTAGTGACCACTTACATTCTGTGTCTGGTCTGAGACTGGAGGATGGCAGGAGGGACTCTGCGGCTGTCAGTGACCGTTGCTCCATCCTTCCTCAGCGGCATGCAGTCTGCACGCTGATTGGTGGAGCCGCCCCTGCGGACTGCAGCTCCACCAATCAGTGCTGTGCTGAGACTGCACACAGTTAGTAGTTTGCCGTCTCCATGGTGATGTGCCCGCCCCTGAGGGAAAGATGATGGACTTTACTAATAGGCTATGCAGGTGTACGCACCTGCATGGGGGTAAAGGAGGAGCACAGACAGAGTAGGGGAGACCCTGAACCTCTACACATGTCCCCCCTGTAGTACCTCTGCCCCTGTACCCTCCCTTATTCTGTGTGCCGAGGGTTACTGTCCTGCTATGTGCCATACGCTGCATTGTATATTGTGATCAGAGCTGAGGCAGCACTATGTATTTCTGTATCTGGTACCGTGTGACTTCAGCGTCTGCTCCCCGGAGAGACGTGTAACAATCTGCACATTCACTGCTGACACCAGGACTCTCCTCCCTACATTCTGTTCTGGGGACCAACCTAAAAAGACAAACCTCAACTTTCTGGAGACTCAATGACACGATCTAGACACCAGAAGGATGAGGAACCCTCCGGGATGTCATAGTAGGCCTCATCCAGTCCCCGGAAAATAAACTTTCATCCTTCTATAATAAACAGTTCAGCCATTTTCTATTAGACTTTGTGTTTCAATTCTGCACCAAGATCTCTGCTTGCTGTTGGTGAACGAGAACTTTTTTTTTTTTTATACGCAGACTCTAGAAACTTCCCCCAATCACCTGATCACATGGATTGGCTACCACGAATTAGTGTAGGTAAGAGCCAGGGGTTCATGATGGCAGAGAGATTGAAACAGAGCCCTGGTACCTGAGGGGGCTTCACTGCCACACAAGAAGAGCAGTGTTATAAATGGCACATAGTACGTGGGCGCCTGCTATGGATTTTATATTCGGGCACGACAGCTCTGGATTTGTGCTGCTGAAGTGTTTAGCTCACGGAGGATTGTCTACACTGATACACTGTAGGAAACCCTCAGCTGTGTTAGCAGGGCTTGGTAGGAGAGGTTTCCAATATGCCTTTTTACTGACCACATTAATGGGCTTTAAATCTGCACATATGTCTTTTTTAAGGCTACTGACAGCCAGGCTCCTGCTCTAAGGAGAAACCTCAGTTCATGGCAGTTTAACCCCTTATTATCAATAGCAACTGTAGCATATGAGCATGTGACAGGGGAATCCTTCCATTACCCATCAGCACCCCGCAGTGTGATTGCAAGGTACTAATGGGTTCCCTCAGCAACTGGAAGCCTGGCATAGGCCTCTATATCTGCCATGTAACTCAGCCTATTAGACCCCGCCTCTGGCAGAGTCTAACAGGCTGCTGTCCTAAGCTTCGTAGAATGCACTGCATAGGTAATGCAGTGTACTATTCTAGCGATCGAACTATCACATCTTCAAGTCCCCTTGAAGGACTAAAAAATAGCATAAAAATAGTTCAATGAAGTTTAATGTAATGGTAAAAAATCAGTTAAAAAATATATAATTTTTTTTCCTACAAAACCCCTTTTTAAATTGCTAAAATACTAAAGAAAATATTTAAAAAGCAGCACATAATGGGTATAGCTGCATTTGTAATGATCCAAACAATGAAATATTTTGTTATTTATCGCACACGGTGAACACTGTAAAAACAATTTTTAAAAGGAATATCAAAATTGCTATTTTTCTTTTGCTCGCCTTCCCAAAACACACAATAAAAAGCAATCTAAATGTCACATGTACCTCCAACTGGTGCCAATAAAAACTACAGTTCTCCTCACAAAAAATAACTCGTCACAGAGCTCCACTGATGGAACAATAACAATGTTATGGGTCTTAGGGCTTATTCAGACGACCGTATATCGGCTGGGTTTTCACGTCCGGCCGATATAGTGTCCTTGTCTGCAGGGGGAGGAAGATGGAAGAGCCAGGAGCAGGAACTGAGCTCCCGCCTCCTCTCCGCCCCTTGCCACTATTTGCAATAGGAGGGGGTGAGACAGGGGCGGAGCTAAGTACCATTGCTTAGCTCCGCCCCGTCCCACCCCTCCCATTGTAAATAGTGGAGAGGGGGCAGGAGCTCAGTTCCTGCTCCTGGCTCTTCCATCCTCCCCCCTGCAGACAAGGACACCGTATATCGGCCGGGTGTGAAAACACAGTCGATATACGGTCGTCTGAATAAGCCCTTAGAATGTGGGGATGCAGACTCAATTCTGTTTCTTTTAAAAATGTGTTTTTATTGTGCAAAATTACAAAAAAATAAAACAATCGAAATAAACTTGGTAGCGCAGTAATCACGCTGATCAAGATAAGAAAGGGATCAGCTTATTTTTACGGAATTGTGAACGCTGTAAAAACATAACCCCAAAACAATGGCAGCACTTCTGAGCGGTTCATTGATTTACCCCCGAAAAGTTTAATAAAAGTTATACAACACATTATATATACCGCAGAGTGGTGCCATTAAAAAATACAACTTGTCCCCCCCCCCCCCCCAAAAAAAAACCCAACAAGCCCACATACGGTTATGTCAACAAATTACGGCTCTTACAATCTAATGATGACAATCGCTTGATCCTTAAAGTAAAAAATAGGCTTGTCACTAAGGGGTTAATGTAAACAATAGCGTTCCCTTCACTTTCAGCAAACAGGGATTAGGCTAATGGTGAAGAACTGAAACACAAAGCATATTAGAAAGTTTGGGTGCTTTTACACGGCATGGCCTGTTGGGTGCAGCTTCCATTCACAGTAAACAGGCAGATGTTCATAGATGACTGACTGCCTGTTCACGTGGGCCGATCTGTTGTTCAGTTTTTATGCCTGCGGAAACTGATCAACAAACAAGCGTATTGTTCGTCTTACAGTTCTGCGTACATTTAGATTGGACGATAATCCTTCGCATTCTCTCTCGGTCCGTGTTAAAGGGCCCTCACACTAAGGATTGGGCTTTATTTGCAGAGGACCTAATAATTCTCCCAGCTGAGAGTTTGCTACAATTATATCCAGTCCATGCAGTAATGATCTTCATTGCTCTAGGGACAGTTTATTCCCAGACTTCTAAGGTCCATGTCGTTCTCCTATATATCTCTGATCCTGTGAGGCCCAACCTTGTTGACTCTGCTCTATGCTCCAGATAACCCTTGTGGTGCCAAGACACATTTTATTATAGTATCATCTCTGTAATGCCTTCCGACTATCAGCAAGTGTCACTGCACCTATGGCTCCGCGATAGATCCACTCTCCTACCTACCAAGAGCAACAACCCCAACTTCCCACATCCCCTCTTCACACAACCATCTCACACAGACCCCAGACCCTGACTTTGCACCATGACCCTCATCCTTTATATTCCTGCTCAGATTCTTAACTTTCTCCAGAGCCATTCTCCGAGAGGGGTCAGGATTTACCTTCATGACTCAACTGAGCTCCTTGGTCCCAATGTAAGGCCATGTGCCAGGACCCCATACCACATGCTATATGAATGCAGTGTCCTTACACTATGTAGCAGTAGGGATTCAACACTATCACAGCTCTGCACTGCCTATAATCACTCTGCTGTTCTTTTGTATGGTGGAGGATCCTGTGAGCCCCCTTAGGCACCAGTGTCCAGGATGGCACCGTTATATCCAAAGACCCAACCCACTGTTCTTGGAATGTCTTAGCAGAACCAGCTATATGGCCTTCAGCGTAGTCATCCATGGGGGCCCCATAAAGAATAGATCCAGCCATAGTTCCCCCCATAACAGTGTCAACGACAGTGCTACCAGATCAGTACTTAAAGAGACAGGACAATATTTCAACTGAACCCTCTCAGAGCACCACTGTAGCCCCGGACTCTGCAGTATCTGAGTTGGCAATTGCTATCATTTAAGGTAAATGTATCAAAAGTGACCAAGTCACCAAGCTCACTGATCCCTGACGTACTGACCTCATCACTGCCTACCACGCACCGTTCTGACAAGCTACCATCATGCACTGTCACCACTCCATGTGTAAGACCCGACCCCTGGGCCCTGGGGTAAATGAGCACTTAAGAATTAGGTCAGACAAATATTTGTTAAGTGGGTCAGAGTCATTGTTGAGGAGAAGAGCGACGTTATAGGAACAGGGCGGACAATGCAAAGTCAGAGTTGGTCATATGGCTGTTTGGACAGATGGACCTAAGGATCAGATCCTTGGTGTCGGGGCCTGGAAGGAATCTTATCACCCCCCAGTGATAATCCTTGTCAGTGAGCCTGAGGCCTGAATACAAGGACTGTTCAGCTGGTTGTTCGCCACAGGGCCAAGATTTTCCCATGTCAGGTACACGATGATCTGCGCCCTCCCTGATCTGCTGATCCCTGTGTCTCACTCCTAATCCCTTCTGATCCTTCATCCTTTTCCGAAATAAGATCCTCCACCCTCCCCTCACCTGCTTCAGCCTGCAGCGTCCTGACATCCTTCTGCGCAGCCCTCTCCTCCTGGGTAGAATCCACCGGCATCTTCCTTGCTCCTTGTGTGAATCCTGGAGCCCCCTGTGTGTCAGGACGAGCGTCTCAAGGGACGGATGGATGGATGAATGGAGGATTTCTAAGGCTCAGGATCTGTCTGCATCCCTCCTGCTAGCAGAAGACAGAGAGGAGGTTGGAGGCTGCGCACTAAGCTGCGGCTCCACTGACTGATAAGGGGCTGATGCTCTGTCATTCTGCGTGATGTCAGCACGAGGCTGGGTGTGCACCAGGCACTGCGGAGGAGAAGGAAGGACCCCCCTCCCTTCATGGTTACTGTACATCACTTATATTCCAGGCAGAGCTGAATCTTTCTCCCAAGTCTTTTAACCCTTTGTTGAAGACATTTAATAAGACAGAGATTATAAATCTTCTGCCCCTTTAAAAAGGCTCATAAGATTAATACACCACCAACCTCAATAAAGATCTGCAGAACATCGCTCTTTCCCCTCTACCTCCGACCGATCCATAGTAATATATTCTGCAGATTATTAAACCCTACACCTCTCTAGAGATCTGCAAAACATTGATCTGTCTGCTCTACCTCCTACGGATGCATAATAAAGTATTCTACAGACTATTGCATCACTGAGCTCTCTAGGGATCTGCAGAACATCGCTCCTTCCCTTCTACATCCGTACACAAATATATTAATATAGGCTGTGTAATTTTACATCACAGACCTCCAAGGTGGTATCTGCCATGCAAATAGGACCAGGTAATGAGCAGCTTCTTCTGCTTGCGTGGTCACTGCATTCTGCTTCTATTTGTTGCTGTATAACTCCTTATGTAGTGAGCTCCCCCTTGTGGTGGCTGCAGGCAGTCAGAATTATATCATTTGTTATCTGATACACAGAGCCTTCTATAAACAGATATATTATGTAATTGGTCAGCTCTGAATAAAGGACCCAAAACGTGAAGGTCTAAGGGGTTTCTCGTAAAGAGTTAAACTGTTGTCAAAGAAATGGCTTGACAATGACATGTAGCAAATTTAGTGAAAAATTGGCATGTGCAACAAA
The DNA here is from genome assembly GCF_035609145.1 of Eleutherodactylus coqui. NCBI lineage: Eukaryota > Metazoa > Chordata > Amphibia > Anura > Eleutherodactylidae > Eleutherodactylus > Eleutherodactylus coqui. Next base: position 115,066,384 of record NC_089848.1, read on the forward strand.
ATTTGTGACAATTTGAACCAAGCATGCCTCATTAGGGATTCACCGATTAGCTGCTGCTAAGCCAATAAAAGGATTTTCTGGCTGCCTCATATGGAGAACACAAAGATCCAGTAAAGTGAACGGAGTTGCTGTCAGGTGGAGAGGTCTGCTAGGAGAGACAGCCTGCAGAGCTACCGGAGTACAGCTGGCTGAATGGCTGGAGATGTTCGAGACACTGAGGACACTCATTGCTCAGTTGGAGACTGCTTGTATCTGCCTACACAGAGCATGCCAAAATGGCAGAGGAGCTACCAATTGTTCCGCAAGACACAGAAGGATCAAAGTTGCGCTAGAGAATCAACAGATTAAGACTCATCAGAAGACACTAAGGAGGTTGACAAATCAGGTCGTAAGTGAGGCCGCCCTCATTAGAAGCCAAACAATGTGCACACCAAATTGTGACTTTTTAGGATCTAAGGAGGCTTACTACCAGTGTAGCAAGGCAAACGCTATTTGTTGGGACACTAGTATTGCAAAGCCCGAACATCTAGCAGAGAACAGCCACTGTGACTTTTGCCAGGATCAAGCTTGGGACTATTGGACAATAGTATTAGAATATTTGCAAACCTCTAGGTCGCAGAGAGTATATTTGTCATTTGTGTGCGGTAAGCCGCGGTTATTGGTTCAATATAATGTATTGTAGTTGAATTTATCTTATCTATCGTGTGTCGCTAACATTGCAATTATCTCATACAAAGCGTGAAATGTTCTCATTTCCAGGTACACCTAACATAGGAGTTGTAGTCCTTAGTCATAGTAAGGATTGACTAACGGTACCATAAAAAGTTTGTGTTCTCTAAATTTCATATTACTGTTCTGTTTGCTGTTACTTGTTTAATATAAAACTTCCTATTTTTGTAATTCCGTTGTCCCCGTTGTATCCTGTAACCTGCACCTCCAGCAGCGATAAAGGCATAGTGCCTAAGCTGGATCTCTCAGCAGAGAGTAGGGCTCAGCAATCTTCTGCAGATCTCTTGAGGGGTTGTGGTGTAATAATCTGCAGGATATATCACTATGCATCTGTTTTAGGTAGAGGGAGCAGAGCAATATTCTGCAGATCTCTGGAGAGGTCAGTGGTATAATAAGTGGCAGAGTATTCATTTTTTGGGACCGAGTAACATCAGTTAATTAGGAGTCTTCAGATTGAGGACGGTACCAGGGAAGTCAGGGAGGGGATAGCAGATAAATGTTCCATCCGTCCTGCTGTCCGTGGTGCTGGAGTCAGTCACATCATTTTCTGCTCTTATTTACATGTCCAGACTTTTTTTTTTTTTATCAATTCACTTTTTATTTAATTTTTTATCTTTAACATTTGCTATGACAGTATGATAAAACTTTTGTCAATCAGCAGTTTATAACATGTATTTCAAACAGTCTAATTAATTCATTAACTTTGGTACTGGTTAGAGGTGCATACTGTAACAACTTAGTGTATGTTCACCCACGCCCGCCCCCCCCCCTCCCCCAGCCCCGGGTGCTTATAGGCTTTATTTTCTGGGTCGGGGGGGGGGGGACATGTCCAGGTTTTCTACTATACCTTGTGTATCAGTTCCTCACCATTTTTTACATTTCTGCTTGCTGTCAGTGAATGTGAATATTTATTTATTTTATATTTCAAGGCTGAAATCTGTCCAACACATTTCAGCTCATACAGCTGCAGATTGTTACAGTGTATCAGTGCAGGAAAGAGCTAGCAGCAGTAAGGCTGGGTTCGCACGGGGCAGAATTGCCGCAGAATGTCCGTACAGACAATTTTTATCCCAGGATAAAGCAGCAAAGTGGACGAGATTTGCAAAAAATCTCGTCCTCATGCTGCGGAGAAGCTGTTGCAGCCAAGCTGCGATAAAACTGAACTGCCGCGCGGAATTTAAAGCCCCGGTATGTCAATTGTATCACCATCTCTTCTCTCTATGCAGAGAGATGGCGGCAGCAGAATGCAGGAGGCAAAGCTGCTTCAAAACCCGCGATGAATGGCGCAAGTTTTGAAGCTGCATATCTGCCACGGAAATCTTGCGGTATTTCCGTGGGGGCCCCCTGCGATCATTCCGAGAGATCTCCATGGGATTTACGCCCCCAGTGTGAACCCAGCCTAAGGAGTCCAGGACCAAACATAGATTTATGCTGCTACTATGTTCAGATCACGAAGGATTGCCTGATACATTGTAGCAAACCTCCAGCTGTGTGAGTAGAACTAATATAGTTTTAGATTGCAGCTCCTAGTTTTGTAAGGCCGCCTGCACATGGGCGGACTTGCATTGCAGAATCCAGGGCGGGCGTCTGCAACCGAATTCCGTATCAAATACCTCCCACAGCTTCCTATGGCAAAACACTTTTTCCTCTATGGGAGTGGAAATCAATTGCGATTTTAAGCTTGTGGAGGAAAAATCGCAGCATGCTCTATTTCTGTGCGAATTCCGCACGGGCGGCTTCCATTGAAGTCAATTGCAGCCGTCTGGCCCGCGGCCCTTCCGTAATAACATTTCGGAAAGGTCGCGGATTTCGCATTTTTGCCTACCAACGGTGCAGGAAAAGCTGGGATTTAAAAAAAAAAAAAAAAAAAAGCTGTACTGGACATGTCCATCCGCAGTACGGCCTTCAAAGAAGAAAAGCAGGTACGCGCGGATGGGCACAGGGTTGGATTCCGCTGTAGGCTCCCGCATGTGGAATCCGACCCGGCTGTGTGCAGCCGGCCTAAGAGTGAGTGTGGGCTGGTAAGCAGCAATTATTGGTGAGACCAGGCAGAAAAGATTGTCTGGGGGTGTTTGCAGCACCCCTGCAGTATGACATGGGCTGCTCCAAACTGGACGAACCCTTTAAATTTTTCATGTCCAAACAAATTCACAAACCAGCAACATTGTATTGTATAGTAATCATTACTCATAACCCTGAGCTTTACAGCAGCACACTGACATTTAAGGTTAACTGAGAGAAAAGGACATTTATAAGTAATCATGATGGCAGTGAGGCAACAAGCTGGTAGCATGTGAGCATGGAAAGACCTCAAATACATCCGCAGTACAAGGACTGCGACTAGTAATGTGCAAGACTCCCATAGTTACCAAGGCCATTCCATGTAAAAGAGTGTAATCAGTGTATAAATGAAGTGTTCTGGAGCTTTCTAACAGACTTTGTGTTTCAATTCCTCACTAACTGTTTCCATTCACTAACAGCAAGAAAAATAATGTAAGGAATTGAAATATTAACCCTTTCCAATCCAATTTGTATCCTGATTTTCCTAGGGGGCTTACTCTTTATCTACTGTTATACAATGGCGCTATCTTCTGGCTAAAGCCAGTACTGCATGAGGTGACACCTTGGATAGGCTTCGACAGCAGAGAGGCTGGCCATATACAGTAAGAGAACCCCAATGGACATCTTCCAACATCGGAGCTGTACAGCCTTAAATCATAATGTCTTTAGACGTCAGACAGTGGATTGGAGAGGGTTAAAGTGCACCTCCAACTTTAACCCCTTAGTGACGGAGGTTTTTTTTGCTTTTTTCCATTTTCGTTTTTTCCTCCTCCCTTTTAAAAACCGTAGCTTGTTTATTTCTCCATCACCGTCGCTCTATGAAGGCTTGTTTTTTGCGGGACGAGTTGTATTTTTCAATGGTGCTATTTATTGTACCACATAATGTACTTAAAAACTTTTAAAAAATTCTAAGCGGAGAGAAATGGAAAAAAACCGACATTCCATCATTTTTCGGTGGGTCCTGTTTCTATGGCGCACAAACTGCAACAAAAATGACCTGATAACTTTATTCTATGTGTCAGTATAATTACTATGATACCAAACATATATAGTTTTTTGTTTGCTGTACTACTTGTATTTTTTTTTAAGATATTTCATTTTTTAAAATTATTTTCTGCGCCCAATAACTTTTTTATTTTTCTGACCACATAGTTATGTGAGGGCTCATTTTGTGCGGTATGTCCTGTCATTTCCATTGGTACCATTTTCGCATACAATTGATTTTTTGATCGTTTTTTATTCCATTTTTTCTCTGAGATAGGGTGACCAAAAGAGTGCATTTTGAGCGTTCTTTATTTTTTTTTTTAGACCACGTTCACCGTGCGGGGTAAATAATACATTACTTTGATAGATCGGACTTTTATGGACGCAGCGATATCAAACACATATTTTTGGTTTAATATTTAGATTTTTTTTAATGCCAATATGGCAAAAGGTTTTTTTTAACTTTTATTACTTTTTTTAAAATTAATTACTAAAACTTATTTTTACACTTTCTTTTAGTCCTCCTGGGGGACTACAACCAGTGATGCTTTGATCGCTCCTGCAGTATGACGTAATGCTATAGCATTACGTCTTACTGTTTTTTGACAGGCAGTCTATCAAGCCACCCCACGGGGATGGCTTGATAGGCAGTCTGCTAAGGCAGCCCTGGGGCCTTTCAGAAGGCCCCCGGCTGCCATGACACCTGCACGGCTTCCCCGATCTCACTGCGGGGGGGGGGGGGTGTACAATACCCCCGAACATCGCTATCTCCCTCCATACACGTCCTGCTGTAAAAACACAATTGGGCCGTCACTAAGAGGCTAAAGGGGCACTAAACTTTCAGACGACTAATGCTCATCTACTAGCTTGTGTTAGTGTTATCATTTCTGTAATATACTTGCATTAAAAAGCTTGTTGCTTTACCAATGTAAATCACATTTAAAGTGTCCACCACTATAGGTCTCCCTTTCAGCTTCTCTGCAATCCACTCTCTGTGGTCAGGTATAGAGCTTCTGTGGTAACAAAGACACAACAATGTTTTCATAGTAACAGGGGCTATCTTCACAGGCAGCATCCCTGTACTTAAAGGTTGCAAGCTGACAGATGTGCAGACACTGTGATAATAATCTCTACATCCCCTGCTATCACAGTATTTGTGTGTGTCTGTGTGTGTGCACATATTACACACACACTATAGTGGGTTTACTTACCATTTGGCCAGAATGTCTCTAAATGCCTGATCATCCTAGGAAAGCAGAAGGGCAGGCATTCATATACTGCCTCCCTGCTGATTGGACAACCACAGACAATGCAATGCAGCTTGGGAAATGAGGGAAAGAAAGTACAGGACAGTAAACTACTGGCAAAATGCTAGGCTTGCTAAATGCCTCCTCCCTGAAAGCAGATTGCTAACAGCAAAAAAATGAGAAAGGTCACCTAAAATAATCGTCAAATCTAAAATTCTGAATCTGTATGATATATCTTCATTTTTTCCTGTTTTTATGATTTTTTTAGGCTGTTCTACTCTCTGCAATGTTGGAAAAATAGTTTCCTACTTGTTTGAAACTAGTGGAATCAGTAAGAAGGCTGCTAGTTGTTCTTGCTGTTGTTGACTAACCTTTTAATGTATCTACTTTCCATCTGATTGCGGCTTCTGTTCATCCCTGGTTGAGTGTTTTCCATCAGATTTTCTGTCTGTAAAATGCGGGCCAAAATCAGACGGAAATCTAACATATTGTATTAAATGGTTATATTCAGATGTGTAATATTTAATCGGATGAAAAGTCCAAGCAAGAAAAAAAATCGCAGCCTGTCCTAAGTTGCTTCCAATTTTCAGACGAAGATAGCTGCATTCAATTCTCTTGGTGCGATTAGGAATCTGATTGCACTGGTTTGATGCAATTGCGATTTGTTTTATCGCATGTAATCATAGTAACCATAAAACAAGTGTGCAGAACGCTTAATTCCATCATTTGGCCCATCATGGGATTTTTTTTATACTCATGTAAAAATCGGATGGAAAACAGGTGAAAATTAGGTGTGAAAATCGCAAGAAAAATTGGTCCAATTTTTCATGACCGAAAAAAATCGCCCGTGTGAATGCACCCTTAGGGCTTATTCACACGGGTGTATATTGGCCAGGTTTTCATACTCAACCGATATACGCTGCCCCTCTGATGCATTGGCTTACAATGCATCAGTGCACAGGGGCGTATTTATGTGGTGTAAAAGCGCCCAACTGGGCGCTTTCATGCCGACGCCGGCAACTGCATAGATTCCTATGGGAGCCTATGCTAGCTGCCGGAGAAGGGAGGTGGGAGAGAGTTTAGCAGTATGACTGCTAAACTCCCTTCCCTTCTCTTCTCCTCTCCGCTCCTTGACGCTGTTCGCAATGGGGGGGGAGCGGGATGGGGGTGGAGCTAAGCTCTGCCCGCTCTGTCCCCTCCCATTGCTGGCTGCAGACAAGGGGCAGGGAGGGGTGGGAGCTTAGCTCTGCCCCTTGCCACTCCCATTGCAAACAACTGGAGGGGAGGAGAGAGGAGGTGAGTCAGCGAGGGAGAGGGAAGGGGGAATGTCTCCCCAGGCCCCACGGCATTGGGGCCTCAGTGTATATACACCAGACCCTTTGCCATTCAGGCATCTTTACAGCGCCAGCAGGCAAACGTAAAACGCCTACGGCCGTCTAAATAGGCGCTTAGGCTGTATGCACATGTCCGCTTTTTGTTATTTTCAGTCCTGAAAAATCATACTGACTTTTCATGTGATTTTCACCCATATTAAATCCAATTTTTATGTTCATAAAAAATATTCTGCACACTTTTTTAAGGTTACCATGGTTACATGCAAGAAAAACGGATCCCAATCGCATCAAATGAGTGCAGTCTGTTATTTTAAATGCACTCTTGGACTTCATTGAGTGATTTTCATCTGAAAGTTACAACAAAATAGGACGGGCTGCGGTTTATTTCGCTCGGATTGTTTTGTCCGATTAAAAAATTGCAAGTGTCAAAAAAAGAAGCATTTAAATTACTGCACTTTATTTCCGTCCGAATTTGGTCCAATTTTTTTCGGTCTAAAAATCGGACAGAAAATCACTTGTGTGACTATAATCTAAAAAAATCACGAGATTACGACACATTCTGGGTGTCGCACATTTGCAGATCCCATGGGTGCTCATAGCCTGTGTTCACCTATTAGTATGTATTTGCATGATCTCTAACTACAAACAAATGAAATGTGTGAGCTTCGTAAACACCTGATCACGCGCACAATATCTGCATGGAGACAACCAGCGCATTATACACTCTGGGCGGGTTCTACCTGCTCTAATTATATAATACTGGATTGTATTGTGTTGGAGATGGTCTAGTGCCACCTGCTGGTAATAGTTGGAATTTCAAGCCTTTCACCAATCTTGAGGCCTGAGTTACACTGAAGCTTTGTAGTTTGGAAACTTTTGGATGTAAAAGGTTTTATTTTAACTTTTAATATTATTTAAATTAAAAAAAACCCACTTTTTTTCCATTTTTCTTAGGCCGCTCTCACACAGGCGTATTGTCATTGTGCGGTGTGCATCACCATTTCACTGACCCATCCATTTGTATTGGGCCACTCACACCAGCGGGGTTTTTTGTGTGCGTATTACTCGTATTACACAGCATGTTCTATCTTGGTGTGTGTTACGCACGCATACACACCAAGATGGTGCATGAGGATTGGTGGCATGCAGCAAATATACATGTCATTGTGTACTTGTTGCGTGCCAGTGTGCGCGAGATTCGCACGCAGCACGCTGGTGCTCATGGTTGTGTGAGCCCAGCTTTAATCCAACTATGGCTCTTAAACATATGATTTCTTGATCACTTGTACAATACAGTGCAGTACTTGTGTATTGCAGTGTATTGCTCTGGATTCTCATCCTATCACACCCTGCCGAAGTAGGGTGTTATAGATGAACTGTGATGACAGGTCTGGAGGCTCTCACTAGGCCTAAGGCTGCAATCACAAACTTTCTGCACCCTGCGATTATATTGCAGGAAGGCTAATCTCATGACAGAGTGAACCCCCTTCTCCATGTATTTAGATATGGATTGTGTCTGATATTGCATCTCAGGTCCACTGAAGTGAATGAGAACACTGCAATAGCAGACACAACCAATGGACAGGTTGTTTTTGGAATAAAGCAGCCATGTTGTTTTTACTCTAATGCAACTGTTTGCAGCTATTTTTGGTTATCGGACTTTCATCATTATATTGATGGTTCCTTTGCACAGAAAAGTGCTCAGTATCCAAAACTGAAGTCTTTGGGATCGTTACATGTAAGTTACAGTAGTTATTTGTCCTCTTCTTTATAATGGGGAAACTGTATGCAGAGTAAATGTAATGGACTGCAATACCCAGAACAGACAGCAGATGGAGATGCTGCTTCATACTGAGAGCTTCGCCAGCTCTGCTACATTCACAACTGGTGCTGCCCTCAGCTTTATGAGAATCTTGTCTGTACTGCGCCTAATATGAAGGCCAGTACACTATCTGGGTTTCCAGGACTCCAGAATTTCTAATGAAATATAACCCATTAACCCTCGAATAGTTGAAGTAGTAATATCTGAGTGATCTTGTAATACGCATAGGGGATAACTGTAGACCCTATAATAGAATCTATAAAATCACCCATCTTTTCTAGACACCCGAATGGTTTAGTAAGTATGAATAGTAAAGTTGAAGAAGGATACCTAAGTAGTGTGACACCCGTTGTGGGGTCTATGATGCTGAACGTCACCCACCTTTTCCTCCTTGATGACTCAAGGGTGATTGGACCTGCAGATATCAGCATATATGATATTTACTGGCAGATACACACTAATGCACCCTGTGCAGACATTTCCTCTCACCCAGTTTAGTTTGGATTTTCTTCACAGGCGTGAACGCAGAACTCAGGGATCATTTCTATTTTATTTGGCGCCTCTGCTGGATCATATCAGATGGATTCTAACTTCCGGGCGTCTCGAAAAGAGCAAAACAGAGGAGGTTCAGACAGAGGGTTGTGTAGTGCAGCTACATTTCTTTATAACATCATCGGACAGTCCAGAATATCTGATAATCTGGAATAGCCTCAATGACAAACCATCAGAGATGAGCAAGCATACTCGCTAAGGGCAATTACTCGAGCGAGCATTGTCCTTAGCGAGTACCTGCCCGCTCGGAAGAAAAGGTTTGGCTGCCGGCGGCGGGCGGGGAGCGGCAGGGGAGCACGGGGAGGAACAGAGAGGAGATCTCTCTCTCCCTCTCCCCCCTCCCCCCTCCCCCCCCCGCTCCCCCTTGCTCACTGCCACAACTCACCTCTCACCTGCATTGGCAGCCGACCCTTTTCTTCCGAGCGGGCAGGTACTCGCTAAGGACAATGCTCGATCGAGTAACTGTCCTTAGTGAATATGCTCGCTCATCTCTGCAAACCATCCAGAAGTGTAAATTGTCTGATGGTCCAGATTTTTCACAGTCCTAAGAGACATTAGGAGGCGACACCAACTATAAAACTAAAGGTACCCTTATACGGGGCGATGATCGCCTGAATAATCGCTCAAAACAGTGATTTTTGGCAATAGCTGTACCTTGTACATACAACCACATATCGAGAAATTGCTGATCGCTTTGTTCCTGCTCACTGAAGCAACTAGGGAGCGACTTCTTGCTCAGTGTAAACAGGAGTCATTCAATCTTCGAATGACTGCCTGTTCAATGTGAATAGAGGCGGCCGTCCAGTAGAAATTTTTGGTGCACTCCACCTCCATTCACTGAATGACTATTGCTCTCATGTAAAAGCACAGACCCGATTGTCGTTGGGAAGACTAGCAGGCATTTATGCACCCACCAGTTAACCCATATAAAGGTACCTTAATGGCTAACCTAAAAATGAGGATTCCCAGGAGGTCTAGGCTTTTTTGTATTTAGCAAAGACGAGGGATTTTTTCATAACATCTGGCCGGCTACTCATTTTCTGGATTATTGGAATTTCCCATTTGATAAATGCATATATTGCCTCACATGGTTATATTTTACATTGTCGTGATATTTTCCAATCGGTTGGAAATCTAACAATTCTATAAAAGTCATTACATTTGAGTGATATTAATTCTTGTCTGCAGTGTTTGCAGCCTTTTCACACGCTATGATCTGTAACTTAAAGCTACAGTATGTTATGTATTGGAATCTGATGTTGTCCTTCATGCTTTATACTGCAGCTCTGCTCGTTCAAACTGACTGTTGTGAATACATACAAACTCAGCATGAAATCTGAATGTGGAGAGATGATTACATTACAGCAGAGACAGAAAATTATTAACTACAAGGAGCTAAATCCCCAGTGAGAGGCAGAAGATTATATGGAAATTGGTGCATAGACTGAGAGGAGGAACCTTAATAGAGGGGTGAATTCCCAATGTAGTCATTACACATGAGGATTTGCGGGGTTTGTGCTACTTTTTCTGCAAGTTACATCAGCTTCGTGGCCTGGGGTTGGGTTTGCTCCCTCCAGCTGATACATTGTAGCTGTTCTTACAGAATAGAATAAATAGAGGAACGGATACATTGTAACAATTATTACAGCTGGGGTGGGATCTGCTGAGAGCTGGATGTCGGCCCTGTGTGTGGCTTCTGCCCTTCATCCTGTGGTCACCACTTCGTCCTGAGACATTATTATTTCCTGACTTTTATTCTGGTTATTTTGTTCTCTGCGATATCATCACAATTTCTTTTTAACAGTCCTGAAATTGTGTAAGCTGCATGTGTTTGTTGGGTTAACCCTATAATGACGTGATCAACACATATAATGGAGTATAGGTGTCCTCTTCCATTCTAACTCTTTGTAATGTGCGGCATGGTTACATTATAACATACAGTCCAGTCCAGCACATTCCAACTCATTATGTCAGCACGCGGCACCATATATATATATATATATATATATATATATATATATATATATACTACCGTTCAAAAGTTTGGGGTCACATTGAAATGTCCTTATTTTTGAAGGAAAAGCACTGTACTTTTCAATGAAGATAACTTTAAACTAGTCCTAACTTTAAACAAGTGCACTCTATACATTGCTAATGTGGTAAATGACTATTCTAGCTGCAAATGTCTGTTTTTTTGTGCAATATCTACAAAGGTGTATAGAGGCCCATTTCCAGCAACTATCACTCCAGTGTTCTAATGGTACAATGTGTTTGCTCATTGGCTCAGAAGGCTAATTGATGATTAGAAAACCCTTGTGCAATCATGTTCACACATCTGAAAACAGTCTAGCTCGTTACAGAAGCTAAAAAACTGACCTTCCTGTGAGCAGATTGAGTTTCTGGAGCATCACATTTGTGGGGTCAATTAAACGCTCAAAATGGCCAGAAAAAGAGAACTTTCATCTGAAACTCGACAGTCTATTCTTGTTCTTAGAAATGAAGGCTATTCCATGCGAGAAATTGCTAAGAAATTGAAGATTTCCTACAACGGTGTATACTACTCCCTTCAGAGGACAGCACAAACAGGCTCTAACCAGAGTAGAAAAAGAAGTGGGAGGCCGCGTTGCACAACTAAGCAAGAAGATAAGCACATTAGAGTCTCTAGTTTGAGAAACAGACGCCTCACAGGTACCCAACTGGCATCTTCATTAAATAGTACCCGCAAAACACCAGTGTCAACATCTACAGTGAAGAGGCGGCTGCAGGATTTTGGGCTTCAGGGCAGAGTGGCAAAGAAAAAGCCATATCTGAGACTGGCCAATAAAAGAAAAAGATTAAGATGGGCAAAAGAACACAGACATTGGACAGAGGAAGACTGGAAAAAAGTGTTGTGGACGGATGAATCCAAGTTTGAGGTGTTTGGATCACAAAGAAGAACGTTTGTGAGACGCAGAACAAATGAAAAGATGCTGGAAGAATGCCTGACGCCATCTGTTAAGCATGGTGGAGGTAATGTGATGGTCTGGGGTTGCTTTGGTGCTGGTAAGGTGGGAGATTTGTACAGGGTAAAAGGGATTCTGAATAAGGAAGGCTATCACTCCATTTTGCAACGCCATGCCATACCCAGTGGACAGCGCTTGATTGGAACCAATTTCATCCTACAACAGGACAATGACCCTAAACACACCTCCAAATTGTGCAAGAACTATTTACAGCAGAAGCAGGCAGCTGGTATTCTATCGGTAATGGAGTGGCCAGCGCAGTCACCAGATCTGAACCCCATTGAGCTGTTGTGGGAGCAGCTTGACCGTATGGTACGCCAGAAGTGCCCATCCAACCAATCCAACTTGTGGGAGATGCTTCTAGAAGCGTGGGGTGCAATTTCACAAGCTTACCTCAGCAAATTAACAGCTAGAATGTCAAAGGTGTTGGGGTGACCCCAAACTTTTGAACGGTAGTGTATATATATATATACAAACTTATTGAATCGTATTCTTTTGTTAATATCATTTTTCTACTTCTCTCTGATTCTGCCAAAGTTGGGAGACAATAAAGTGCTGCATCTTATGAGGCTTGAGGCCCCTATAAAGTGATAGCCTGGTTACCAGTGGCGTAACACTTGTGGTCGCAGAGGGTGTGCATCTGGGCTTAGAGGGGAATCGAGCCCAACTGGATCCCTGGGCGAGTGCTGCTTTCAATTGCATCCATGTCCTCAGGTTGGAGATCCAGTGGATTACTAAGGCAATCCAGAGAGCCATCAGCTCCCTGCCCTCCACTTACTCTTAGTGAGGAGCACAGAGATGCCATGCTCTCCGCTCAGAAAGTGCAATGACATTACCGATCGTACTACCTGCGCTAAGGTGTAGCCAACAGGAAAGGACCTCGATGCTTGTAGTATGCATGGGGTTACCTGAGTTTTTTTAAAATTTGAATTGGTGCAAAGAGAGCACTAAAAGAATATGACTATATTGGGGCACTAACATTACTAATGTATGGAGACTAGAGATGAGCGAGTATACTCGCTAAAGGCAATTGCTCGAGCGAGCATTGCCTTTAGCGAGTATCTCCCTGCTCGAGACGGAAGGTTCGGGTGCCGGCGCGGGGGAGCGGTGAGTAGCGGCTGTCAGCAGGAGGGAGCGGGGGGGGGGGGAGAGAGGGAGATCTCCCCTCTGTTCTGCCCCGCTCTCCCCCGCAGCTCCCTGCCCGCTGCCGGCACTCGAACCTTCCGTCTCGAGCGGGCAGGTACTCGCTAAAGGCAATGTTTGCTCGAGCAATTGCCTTTAGCGAGTATACTCGCTCATCTATAATGGAGACACAAAGAGGGCAATAATACTGTATGGGGACACAAAGGGGACATCATTACCATCTAGGGCACTATGGATGGTGAGTTTGTACAGAGATGGGGAAAAGGTGGAGCAGTTTATGGAAAGAGAAGAACTAAAGATGTCTGTGTGTTAAAATCTGCAGAGATGAGCTGTGGTTGGGAGAAGTCATCATGGTGGTCTAGATCAGATAGAGAAGAAAAGTGAAAGTCAATTACTCCAATTGGTGAAAAAGTCAATCTTGATCACTTGATATAACAGTATTGTAATCACAGTTTGCAGGCTATATAATTCTATATTCATTATTTGTATTATTATTTAGGGCGAGACATATATGTTTATAGACTTTAGCAACAATACTAAGACCAACGTATTCAAACAACAAGCAGGGGGAGAAAGGCAAACCCAAAACTTTCCCTGGGGCCCATAGGATTCAAGTTAATCCCATGCCAATGGCCCATTTTCACATGCTGCAATCGTATAACTAGTGGCATTATAGCCAGCCATAGGGCCCTTATAAAAGTAACCGGCACAGTGTGCATTTAACACTAATAAAAGCAGCCACGGATCCCACATAACATGGTCATCTGGGTGAAGGTACAGAATCCTCTGTAGGGCAATGCAGGGGGTGTTATCAGCAGTGTGGATGGGGGATCAGGGGTAGACTGCTGCACTACTTGCATTAAGAACAAAAATGACATGTAACGGAAGCAAACAGAAACATTTCCATTTTTTTTGAAAACCCATTGAAATCCATGGGGAAAAAATGGGAATGTTTAATTCGATTTTATTTCTGTTTCTCTGCTCCAAAAACGGAACAGAGGAAGGCAAATCAGTAAGGCTAGTGTGACCAAGCTGTAACCTGTGATTAATTAGAAATTAGACTGCCTGTCCACGGGCGATAGGTCATTGAGTTACCCGCGTCGATAATCCGGCTGCAGGTAGTGCAGTGAACGCTTTCCATAGCGCAGCCCCCCTGTCCACGAGCGGAGAATCATAGCGATTCTCCGCTCACAGGATTCAAATTGCGGCATGCCGCGATTTGCCACGATTCTCCATGGTGAGCCTATCAGATAGGCTCACTGCAGAGAGCTGACAGCTCTCCCCCCTGCATCCCCGAGGCGGAATATCACTAGCAATATTCCATCACGGCCGTGGACAGGGGGCCTTACCGCTCCCCACCTTGTGAGGACTAACATGACTTTCACTTGCCTATGAATGGTGGATGGCTTTGATGTTTAACAGTTTTATTCCTTGCCCTTGTGGGCTGTTCTGCTGCCTCTGGGGTGGGAGGCTTGAACTTGTTACAAGGAGAATGGAATCGGAGAATTATCATGTGCTACAAAGTGTAAGAATAGGTTTGAATCAAACAAAACGGGTCCTACAGCACAATAATCAATCAAAGCTCACGGCTGGAAGTACACAATGGTTAAGGAGGGAAAATGGACTGTTTTAAACTGGCCAGTAGAGATGAGTGAGCATACTCGCTAAGGGCAAATACTCGAACGAGTATTGCCTTTTGTGAGTAACTGCCTGCTCGTCTCAAAAGATTCGGGTGCCGGCGGGGGGCAGGGAGCGGCGGGGGAGAGCGGGGAGGAACGAGGAGGGAGAGATCTCTCTCTCACTCTCTCCCCCCGCTCCCCCCTCCTCACTCCCGCAACTCACCGCTCTCCCCCGCCGTCACCCGAATCTTTTGAGACGAGCGGGCAGTTACTCGCAAAAGGCAATACTCGCTCGAGTATTTGCCCTTAGTGAGTACGCTCACTCATGTCAACTGGCCAGCAATGAGTCCTGGTCGTAATTCAATGGAAAATCTTTGGAAAGAGCAGAAAGAGGAACCAACATTCAGCAGCTTGAGAGAACTGCAGTGGAAGGAACGACCAGCGGACGGGTGCAAAAAGCTCCAGACGACTCCAAAAACATTCAGGGGCCATCGTTGCCAAAGGATGTCCAACAGGGTATTGGGGAAGGTGCCTTTAATCCTCTCCTTGTCATATACTGCGGTGTATTCTTTTCAGTAATGACTGCATGTATAGTGATGGGGAAACTTTTTTTGATAAGAGGGAACCTTTTTTGCTGAATGTATTTGGACATACTATGAAAGTATTCTAACGATAAAGGATAGTACAGGCCACTTAAGGTGTTGTTCTTTTATAATAAACTACCAAGGCTGCCAGTAATGTCGACCACAACCCTACGCACGCAGCAATTTTCAGTTTTTCAATGTTATATTAAACAAGTCCAAATAATGAATTGTGATCTGGAAATGTTGGTTTGCAATGAAAGCGTCACTTGTATTTCAGACATATTTGATGACGGGGGAATGAATAATCTTGCAAATTACTTTATATACAGATAATCAAATGTCTCTCTCTCTATATATATATATATATATATATATATATATATTTAGTCATTACATATACATCTCTATATACTAACTCCATAGAAGTCTTGCAGGCCCTTACGTCTGGTCAGAGTCTGACTACTCTGTGGTTGGTGGAAACTACCTGAACTCTGGATTATTTATTCCCATCTCTGGCCAAATCCTGGGAACCGCTCCTGCTGGGATTCTGCTTGTGCCCCTCTGACCGGCCAGGAAATAATCAGCCCAGGGCCTGGAGCAGTGAGTCAGGGTGAGTCACTATATAACATCACAGACTGCTGTGCTTTATACAGGAGCAGGACAGAGTGCAGCGAGGAGGAGCCCTGCAGATGTTGGGCTGTACTCTAACCCATGGACCACATTCTCCTCTTGCCAAAACGAACTGTCTGACATTCCTGTCCACACAGCCAGATCCAGCAGGAAGAGAAGAGGGGAGATCTGGGTACAGGGGGAAAGAAGAGGGGCTGAAGGAGGTAAAACACCCCAATATATTCACATGGAGACACCACTGCTGCGCTGTGTATCTAATCCTATCACACGTGATACCTTTTGCTAAACTGTTGTATCTAATTCTAGCATGTGTGATACTGTCTACTGAGCTGTATATCTAATCCTAGCATGTGTGATACAGTCTGCTAAACCAATGTATCTAACTCTATCATGTGTGATACTGTCTACTGAGCTGTATATCTAACTCTATCATGTGTGATATTGTCTCCTGAACCAATGTATCTAATTCTATTATGTGTGATGCTTTCTGCTGAGCTGCTGTATCTAATCCAATTTTGTGTAATACAGTCTACTGAGTTACATATCTAGTCCTATTATAATCCTATCACGTGTGATACTCTTGTAGCTAATTCAAGTGTGTGTGATACTACTGTATCTTCTGAGCCTCAGTATCTAATCCTATCATGAGTGATACTATGTATTTATCTGATGCATCTAATCCAATCAGATGTGATACTAATTTGCAAGCTACTGTATCTAAGCCTTTTATATGTAAGGGTGTTTCAAACTAGCATAGGCTATTAAGTATTACACACTGAGGTTTTCTGCGCCTAATCCGCAGTACCAATCTCCCAATAGACTTTCAGTTGTGCCACTTGCGAGCTGCGCAAAATATGCGTGGAAAACAATTGCGACATGTTCTATCTTGGTGCGTATTACGCATGCATACACACCAAGATAGTGCATGGGGATTGGCGGCCAGCAGCAAGCACACATGTATCTCTAGTGTGCGGTACGCTGGCAAACCCAGTGAGCCCAGACTAATACTATTTCCGAGAATGTTCGTATGTTACGTCCTGCAGGACTCAGGATTTCATCCCTGTGGTCAGTCAGCAGATTCCTCGCACTGCAGGTTCATTACAGGTCTCTTTGTATATAGCCCTCTGTGTACATTATAAAACTGCAGACAGGAGACACTTTGCTATGTACTTCGTAAATTTTGCTTTTGGATAGTACCATATATAAAGGTCTTTAACCCTTTCCAATCCACTGTCTGACGTCTGAAGATATTCTGATTGAAGGCTGTACAGCTCCGATGTCGGAAGACGTCCGGCAGGGTATTCTTACTGCAGATTACTAGCCGCTCTGTTGTCGGGGGCCTCCCCAGCATGTTCCATACTGCAGTATTGGCTCTAGCCAGCAGGTGGCGCCATTGTATAATGGCTGAAAGAGAAACCCGCCTAGGAAACCCTAAATCCAAAATTGGATTGCAAAGGGTTAAAATCCAGTGCATTCATATACAACTGTGTATACTGACTCTAAGGAAGCCTTCCATGCTATTGCCCCAGAGCGTCCAATGAGATTCGGACTATTCAGCAGCTGGTGGAAATTCTCTGGCCTCTAGAATATGTATTCTCTGTGTATCTAAGCACATCATATGTGATACTGTCTGTTAAATTGCTGTATCTAATCTTAGCATGTATCTGCTGAGCTGCAATATGTTATCCTATTCTGTATGATATAGAGCTTATGCACACGTGCATATTTGCGCAGAGTATTATTACGCATGCAGAGTATTATGCTTATGCCTGTATGAAGCCAGACATACTGTCTGCTGAGCTGCTGTATCTAATCTATGATGTGTGATACTGTCTGCTGAGCTGCTGTATCTAATCTATGATGTGTGATACTGTCTGCTGAGCTGCTGTATCTAATCTATGATGTGTGATACTGTCTGCTGAGCTACTGTATCTAATCTATGATGTGGGATACTGTCTGCTGAGCTGCTGTATCTAATCTATGATGTGTGATACTGTCTGCTGAGCTGCTGTATCTAATCTATGATGTGTGATACTGTCTGCTGAGCTGCTGTATCTAATCTATGATGTGTGATACTGTCTGCTGAGCTGCTGTATCTAATCTATGATGTGTGATACTGTCTGCTGAACCAATGTATTTAATCCTATCACGTGCGACATACTGTCTGCTGAGCTGCTGTATCTAATCCTGTCACATGTGATACTGTCTGCTCAGCTGCTGTATCTAAGCCTTTTTATGTGTGATACTGTCTGCTGAGCTGCTGTATCTAATCTATGATGTGTGATACTGTCTGCTGAGCTGCTGTATCTAATCTATGATGTGTGATACTGTCTGCTGAGCTGCTGTATCTAATCTATGATGTGTGATACAGTCTGCTGAACCAATGTATTTAATCCTATCACATGCGACATACTGTCTGCTGAGCTGCTGTATCTAATCCTGTTACATGTGATACTGTCTGCTCAGCTGCTGTATCTAAGCCTTTTTATGTGTGATACTATTTCCGAGAAAGTTGGTATATTCCGTCCTGCAGGACTCAGGATTTCATCCCTGTGGTCAGTCAGCAGATTCCTCGCACTGTAGGTTCATTACAGGTCTGGGTCTATATATAACACTGGGTACGTTATAAAACCGCACACAGGAGGGCTTCAGAGAAGTGACGATCGCGCTGCGCTGTGATTGCTTCACTATAACCAGTGGTATGAACCCAGAGCTCCATGTATTCTACACTGGGAGACGTGGGATTATCTTGTTTTTTTTTATTAGTTGTCCATTTTTACTTTCTTGCATTGATTCTAGTCGCCTTATGGCTTCTACTCCAGTCACATCCAGAGCTGCATTCACAATTTTACCAGTTCTCTAAAGTGAAAGAGCAGTGTATTGTGGGAGCTCAGGTGGGACCAGGTCACATGTCTCAACGATTATCGCTTTTACACAAGAGCAATAATTGCTCACTGAATGGAGGCGGAATGCGTTGGAGATCTCCATCCGCTTAATCCAGCGATTAACCGAACAATATAATCGTTGCGTGTGAAGACGCCCTAAGACATGTTAAATATCTAATTTCTATATGAAAACCAGCTCAGCCAATGAAATGACAGTTGTTACTTTAATAGTACAGGTTATAATTTAGCAATCTGATTGCTAAATTATAACCTGGTGTGTGCGGGAATTTACGTGCCTCCTCAGGTACTAGATCTAGGGGGCGCCACATATGCATAGGTAGCATTAAGTCTTAGCATTGGTGCTAGAAATGCCCGCTGCAGAGGAGCAATGGAAAAGCAATTACAGAATGATGTCATCACTTAAGATAAAGCTACTAAAATAGAGAGATGACATCACATACTGCACCCTGTGACATCATGATCACTTACACAAGTGGGACAAGTATAGCCTTTAGAGCTCTTTCACATGAATTAGAACAATCCATAATTCGCTGCGGAATTGCCATGCAGAAAAGTTCACACCAAAGTCTAACATCTGGATTTTAAAGCGGATCACCATTTAAAAATGCGAATGTCGACAGCGGAATATTCTGTGGCGCATTGTAAATGTTCCAGTGTGTGAATGAGCTCTTACACTTAGAGGGTTTCCGAAGACTCTGAGTCTTGTTTCTAGAAGGATTTTGATCTTCTTCCTGCAGAACATGCTGCGTTGAGCCGCTGCGCTGTTTGTGGTCTGGTTCAGGCTGAGGAGGGGGCTCATAACCACGAGGGGCGTAGGGCGTTGAGCTGGCAGGGGGCTCATCCATTCAGTGGGATTCAGCCTGAGCCCCAAGAGAAAGCGAAGAATGTGAGAAGAAAACCCGGAATTATATAAATATAGGGGAGATGTGGAAATCTGGGGTGGGGGGGTCTGGAAGTGATTTCTTGACCAAACATCCTGCTCACTGGCTGACGTGATCTGAGTAGATGTCTGCGGGATGAGCCATGTACAGAATAGATATATACTTAATATTAACCCCTTTTCAACTATCCAGAGAACTTAGAGGCTGGAACCCCATCAGTCTACTGGCACGGCTGCATGTTTGCTACAATGTATCGGTGTAGGTCACAGCTATGAGCCTGGAGTCCAGGACAAAAGAAAGATTTGGGTTTTCGCTTGTGTTCATATAGAGATCACAGGGGATGGCTGCAGGGGATTATGGAAGTTGGGGCCACACCTGGGAGCCTAACAAGGTCCCTCTGCCTCATATGAGGAGACTAGTATAATGACGTAAATGTGATAGTTGGGAGGGCTCTGTTGGCGTCCCAGGAGCTCTAAATTATTATGCCTCTGGCATTTGTCTACCAGATACATTGTGACAAAACTGCAGCTGCGTGTGAGGCTCAGGCAAAAATATCTATATTCACTGACACCAGGCAGAGATGTGACAATGGTGAGAAACTGAAGCACAAAGTTTATTTGAGGGTTGCAGAACTTGTCATTATACAAGAATTCAGATTTATGACTGGACGATTCGTTTTAGTCATCTGGATTCTGTTAAAAAAAGTGGAAAAAAAGGAAAAGAAAAAAGAGCAGAAAAGAGAAAAAGACAAAAAAAGAGAGACAGCCCCAGCTGACGTCCAGCTGTACATGACATTATCATTAAAGAGGTTTCCTAGGCATTTACTATTGGTGACCTATGCTTAGGATAGGTCTTCAATAGTTGATCCGCGGGCTCTGTCGCTTGGGATCCCTGGCCTGACCGTCAGTGCGGACAGTGCTGGAAGTAGATAGCACTGTCAACATTGATTTCAATGGGAGCGGTGCCCAATGTACCAAACCAAACCTCTGCCATACGGACAGCGCCATCAGCCTCTCACACAGTCCGTACTAACAGCGGGCCCAAGGATGACCTATCCTGATGATACCAGTAGGTTATCTATAGGAAAAGTCCTTAATAGACAGAAGCTTGGAGTTACTGTAATGTCTTCACCCAGCAGCTGATGCGAGGACTGTGGTGCAGCAGGAGGGGAGTGGTGTTACTTTATGGCGTGGCGGTGACAGATGGAGGCAGCACACTTTTTTTTAATAAAAAATATAATTTTTGCTGAAGAAAACATAATTCTGCTCCAGAGGAATAAGAGCATTAAGAAGATACTAGCTGATATACCCGGCTGTGCCACCCCTCCCACTCTCCTCACTTTTTACCCTTAACCCCTTCATGAGGCGGCCTATTTTGGGCTTAAAGACGCAACAATTTTTGGCGGATTTTCTTCTCCGTATATCAAAAGTCATAACTTTTTTATTTTTCCGTCGACGCGGCCGTGTGAGGGCTTGTTTTTTGCGTGGCGAACTGTAGTTTTTATCGGTGCCACTTTTGGGTACATAGACTATATTGTAAAACTTTTTTTTTTTTTTAATGATAGCAGGGAGAGAAAACGCATCAATTCTACCATAGATTTTTTAATTTTTTTTTACAGCATTTATCATGCAGCATAAATGAGACATTCCATTTTTTCTGCGGACCGGTACGGTTACAACGTTACCAAAATTCTTACATTTTTTTTAGGTTTTCCCACTTTTCTGCAATAAAAACCCTTTTTTTTGGAAATCTTTTTTCTATTCTAAATTGCTGCATTCAAAGTCCTGTAACTTTTTTATTTTTTGATGTACGGCGCTCTATGAGGGCTTATTTTTTGCGAGATGAGCTGTAGATTTTACTGGTACAATCTTGGGGTACATATGGCTTTTTTGATCACTTTTATTGCGTTTTTAGTGAGGCAAAATGCTAAAAAATAGCATTTTGCCTCAGTTTTTTAGCGTTTTTTTGCGTGCACAGTGAAATGCATGTGCAATTTATTGTACACATCGTTACGGACGCAACAATACCAAATATGTGGAGTTTAATTTTTTTTAACCCTTTTTTTTGCTAATCTGAGAAAAAGCATAAAAAAGGGGGATTTTTTACATTTTTTTTTACATTTTTCTTTTTTTTACATTTTTCTTTCTTTTTTTTTACATAATTTGAGTCCCTCTGAGGGACTTACATCACTTTACCGATGATCGCTGTCATAAGGCATGGCAGAGCTACTGCTCTGCCATGCCTTATCGCTTATACAGCGAGCATAGGCATTGGCAATACAGGACGCCAGTGTCTGGCGTCCTGTTGCCATGGTGAGATGCCGGGCTCTCGCGATGACATCGTGAGTTCCGGCCGGAGACACAGAGGGAGCGCGATCCCTCTGTGAACTCTTTCTCTGCCGCGATCTACTTAGATCGCGACAGGGAAGGGGTTAACAGCGGGGGGGCGCATCTCCGATGCCCCCCCGCTGTTGCAGCGGGACACCGGCTGTGACTGACAGCCGGCTCCCGCTGCGGGATAGGGCGGGATCTTATGTGATCCCGCGCTATCTCCAGGACGTAAGTTTACGTCCTGTTGCGAGAAGTACCAGGCTGCCAGGATGTAAACTTACGCCCTGCAGCGGGAAGGGGTTAAAGGTTGCAACCCCTTCTTAGCCTTAAAGACATGTTCTATCCCTGCAGTCCATGGCCGCTTCCTTATGTACTTTATAGCCTTTTAGTATATGCAGACAGAGGTCAGTTATAGTCTCCTCAGTATACAAATAAAGGTGAGGTAGATTCTCCTCAGTATATACACAGAGAGGTCAGTTATATTCTCCTCAGTATATGCACACAGAGGTCAGTTAGATTCTCCTTAGTATATATACATACAGAAGAGTGTTAGTGTCTCCTCAGTATATACACAGAGGCTTTATGGTTTCTAAAAAAAAGGACTATCTCATGTTTCACAGATTTTCACAGATTTTCTTATTTAGAACCTAAAGAATGGTCGTGCCAAATTTCAAGTTTGTATGACTCCGGGAAGTTAGAGAATTAGATTGGATACATAACATTGAGGGTCACTTACTTTGTAGCTTAGATTTACATAAGCAAGTTGCCACCCCTTTACTTTTCCTATATACGACCTAAAGAATGGTCGTGCCAAATTTCAAGTTTGTATGACACCGGGAAGTTAGAGAATTAGATTAGGCACATAACTAAGGTGGGCACTTACTTTGGCGCTTAGAATTCAATAATCAAGGTGCGACCCATTTACTTTTCCTATATATGACCTAAAGAATGGTCATGCCAAATTTCAAGTTTGTATAACATCGGGAAGTTAGAGAATTAGATTATGTACATTATATAGGGGGTCACTTACTTTTGCACTTAGAATTGAACAATCAGGTTGCGACCCCTTTACTTTTCCTTTTTAAGATCTAAAGAATGGTCGGGAGTTTTCATAAGCACTCACTGCTGGAAGTAGGGTGGGTGCCAGGTTCACTCCCACTGAAATCAATGGGAGTGCCACGGTGCTATTTGTTATGGTCAGGATGTCACAACCAGTCTTGACCATTAGAAAAGCAGGAAGTGGAAGAGAAGCACGGCGCTGCCACTAATTTCAATGGGAGTGAACCCAGCGCAACCCCTTGCAGTGGGAACCCTGCAGTGAGAACTGATGACAACGTCCAGCTTGCTGCACTGACAGTGGGCCAGGAGGTCAGCCGATGGACCGGGGTCCCAAGTGGCGGACCCCCATCCATCAACTACTAATCATCTATCCAGAGTGTAGGTCATGAATTAAAATAGCCCGGAATTCCCCTTTAAATAAAGAGCTCCAACCAGAATGCCACGAAGGGGCTAACAGTGGCTGAGCCGTGATCATAAGTAAGAGGGGAGCAGGGCACTGCTCACCCCCCTTACATGATCGCAGGGATAGTAACTCACTCTAGACCTGTCACGCCCCCACAACACCATAAGCTATGTAATGGAGATGTTAGGGGAAATGACAGGGAGCCGGGGGAGGTAATTTTTTTATACTCACCCGCTCTGACAGTATCCTCCCCTGAAGTCGACACGCAGCATGAAAATTAGACTCTTTTCAGAATCCGATGCGTGCCTTCTCTTATACAAGTCTTAGTTTATGGTGCTGTGGGGTCATGACAGGTTCCCTTTAAGACTCCATCGCAGTGATTATGACAACACTGCTGCCAAGTATGGGTGTGCTGCACATTTGGACACTTAATGACACGGTTTTATGTGCGCTGTATGGTGTAATTACTCTGAATGGACCTTATTGACTATAATATGGTCCGTCCAGCTTCTCTTATGCCCCTGACATTTTCCCAGATGAAGCAGCAGCATGTTTCGCTAGTTCATCCGAGACTTCATGCTGAATCTGTGTCCGAGGCTCCACATAGAGAACCGTAGAAGTCTATGGGGCCATACTGTACCTCGGTGGTTTTATAGACAGCCATATGGAGTTTTTCCTGATGGAAGACTGCAACATGTCATGTTTTAGACCCTACACAGCCCACCAAATCTGCTGAGCTCAGGCTGAGGCGAGAGCAGATGTGTCTACTCAGGGCAGGCTGTGCCAAGGGTGAGGGGGGTTGGTATGTTTGCCAGCCTCAGACTGCCAGCGTGGTGGCGATTGTAGGGATCTGCTGGGTGAATTAGCTTTTCCTATAGATCTTCCTGCCAGTGAACAGACTTGGTATCACATTGTGTATTGATCTCCCAACACCGGATTATGGCATTATATGAGTTCTAGTATTAGAGCTGTCAATCACACTGCAGCCCACCCACGGCGAACTGCAGTATGCCCACTGGGGGCAACACAGCAGTGACAGTAAAGACTAAAGGTACCTTTACAGAGGACAACTCTTAGGCGCATAAGCGCCCGACCGTCTTCCCAATGACTATCGCTCATGTGCTTTCACCCAGGACCAATAGTCATTCAGTGACGTGAGACTTTTTCCCCGCTGCCGTCCTCCATTCCCATTTAAAAGGGAATTGTTGAAAGACTGAATGACTCCTATTTACAAGAATTTACGAGAAGTTACTCAATAGTTGTTTCGGTTCAGTGAGCTGAAATTAAGCGACTAATGACTACTGAGAAATGTTATGCTCAGTGCGCTGACAGTGGTTGTGTGGACGTGGTATGACTATCAATGAAAATCACTGTTACAAACGACTATTCAGGCAATAATCGCCCCATGTGAAAGTACCGTAAGGGCTCATTCACACTAGCGAATCTGCGTGCGTATTTGGGCACGCAAAATTTGCACATGTGCTATATGCAGAGAATAGAACCCATTCATATCAGAGGGTTCATACACACTTCCCATTTCTCATGCTTGCAAATATACTGTATTTTCCTCTGTATTTGCACAGCAAAGATCCCCATAGAAGTCTATGAGCATGCAAATGCGCAATATGCTTCGCAATTCCGCTGGAAAAAGAACACAGTTTCACCGTCTCTTCTCCTTGTCATTTTTTTCTGTACAGAACCTCCAGACACAGAACATTCAACGAGCTCTGGACTTGTGCAACCATGAAGACCCTCACGTCCCTTACCCTGCTGCTGACCACCCTGAGTGTGGTGGTAGAGGGCAACGGTGCCACTACAAGGCAACAGGTGGGTGATACTATGGTGGTGGAATACAGGCACCAACCACTTGAGGAGGGGAAAGAGGAACATAGGCCATAGGGTTGCCTGGTTTATCGGCCCACCATTATAGTACATTGTATTGTTGCATCACATTCCTGTGCTAGAGGACACAACACACAACCTTTATTCTGTATAGTTCCCAGATAATATGTGCTCTGTAACAGTGACACCTGCAGGCAGTAGAAGGAATTGCATTAAAATAAAAAACTGATTTCTGTTTACTCATAATTTCTGAATAAACCATAATACATATTAATAACTAGTAGAAAATCCGTCCTAGGATGGCGACTGCAGTCTATATATATATATATATATATATATATATATATATATAAAAAACATTCATGCTCAGGACAATTATTCAGTGGAATTAGGAATAATAGACTTAATACAAAGGCATCAGCTATTTTGAATACATTAAATGCTCAGGGCAAACCAACATAGAGGTCCCTTTGCGCATTGTTGGGCTACTTTTCCATGGCCTACCCTGTAGATGCTATGGTGATGATGGGGATGAGGCATAGCATGTAGTTACAGAATGCATCCACATGAGGGCAGATTTTGATAACAAACCACACCACATCAGGCTAAGATGTACGTATGCGTATATATATATATATATATATATATATATATAAGATCTTTGTGGACTCCTTCATCGATAAATACTGTATTTTTTTCTCCATGTATCTAACAGTTGAAAAGCCCAGGGCAGATTCAGTTGGTAAGAAGAAGAGGAGGCCTTAACCAGCCAGTGCGCATGGCCCAACGTGGGAGGAAGAAAAGTATCTGGTCGTACAACCCCGGGCACAGATCCTTGGCATTCTTGGTGAATTCACTATACATGGAGCAGTAGAGGGTTGGGGGTCTGACTGGAGACATCACTTATGCCCATCCAGTTCAGCCAATTACCCCCTTCACAGGGGCATATTGGCGCATGCAAAATTTACACATGCAATATGCATAGAATAGAACCCTTAGATTTCATTGGGTTTGTTCACGTGCGTATTTTTTCTGCGTATTTCAGTCACGTAAAAAGAAAAAAAAGCAGCATGTTCTATTTTCTTGGATTCGGACACCCAAAGTCCTCAGAGAAGTCAATGGTGATGCTCAAATGCACGTGCAATACGCTAGGAGAAGCATAAAACACTGCATAATTGCGCAGGAAAAAATATCTGGAACTCAGACTAATTAGCTATTTAAATCAGTGCATCTTTGTTTGCCACGCGCAAATAAAAATAAATGCAGGCACCAAAAATACAGTAAAATACACAGATATGTGCGCAAAAAAAGCCTTGTTCACTACGCACAAGTTGCACTGAGGCGTGCGTCATGTGAAGGGGGTCTTAAACTGCAAAGTAGTGATTATGAGAGCAACTGTTATAATGTAACTACCACGGGGCACTATATGGGAAGATACTGTCTCTATGCTGGTAACTAGAGATGAGTGAGCATACTCGCTAAGGGCAATTGCTCGATCGAGCATTGCCCTTAGCGTGTACCCGCCTGCTCGGGAGCAAAGATTCGGCTGCCGGGGGCGGGGAGCGGCGGGGGAGAGCGGGAAGGAACGGAGGGGAGATCTCTCTCTCCCCCCGCTCCACCCTGCTCATGGCCGCCACTCACCTCTCACACGCGCCGGCAGCCGAACCTTTTCTTCCGAGCGGGGAGATACCCGCTAAGGACAATGCTCGCTCATCTCTACTGGTAACTTATGGAACTATGTGGGTACTATTTGGTTTCATGTGTGCACTGTATGACATGGTCTGGTGTGAGACTTTGGGAAATGTGTGATTGTTCTCAGTAAGAGAAACCAAGTAATCTTGTAGATATGATACCTTTTAATGGCTAACAGAAATACATGGTGTTACAGCCAGCTTTCGGATGCTTTTGTTATCCACCCTTCATCAGGTTAAAATGAATCTGGTTTGGATGGCACACAATTATAACACACAAATGCAGAGGGGAAGGTGGACACCCCTCTAGGTCTAAATAAATGTTCACACACAGAAATTTGAGACTTAAACTAATACCAATCTAAGAAAATACATAGATGCTTAATCAGTCCACTGAGCTGAGGAATGTGACAGTTTTATGATGTCTCTTATCTTTACTTGAACTGCACATGGAAAGATGATAATACTACCACCTATTGGATGGCAACATTGTTACAATCAATTTCTATTTTTTTATGAGAAAAACAAAAAACAGACAATGGTTGGGAAGAGGACACCCATCTTGACTTCCTTCAGACCATTCATATTCTCCACTTATGCAAGAATCCTGGGCCGAGGTTCATTCCATTCTTGAGGGTCTCAAACATGGCCATAAATTTAAACGCCCAAATTCTTCTGTGACACTGGGACTTGAAGTTGCCCTTCAGTAAAATAACTCTCATCTGTTCTATGCTATGACTGTGATCACAAAAATGTTTTGCCACAGGTAATTTCGTCTTTTTCTCTCCAATTGAGTGGCAGTGAGATCTCCCCGATAGGACAAAAACTGAGAGCCAGGATGAGATCTCACCGCCACTCAATTGGAGAGGAAAAGACGCAATTACCTGTGGCAAAATATTTTAGTGGTCACGGACATAACATAGAGCAGATCAGAGTTATCATACTGAAGGGCTACTTCAAGTCAGAGCGTCACAGAAGAATTTTGGAATACAAATTTATGGCCATGTTTGATGCCCTCAAGAATGGAATGAACCTCGCCCCAGGATTCTTGCATAAGTGGAGAATATGAAAGGTCTGAAGGAGGTTAAGATGGGTGTCCTCTTCCAAACCATTGTTTGTGCTTTGTTTTTCTCATAAAAATTAAGAAATTGATTGTTGCCATCCAATAGGTGGTGCTGCAGAGCTAGTATTACCATCTTGCCATCTGCAGTTCAAGTAAAGATAAGAGATATCATAAAACTGTCACATTCCTCTGCTCAGTGGACTGATTAAGCATTTATGTCTTTTCTTAGATTAGTGTTAGTTTAAGTCTCAAATTTCTGTGTGTGAACATTTATTTAGATCTGGAGGGGTGTGCACCTTCCCCTCTGCATTTGTGTGTTATAATTGTGTGCCATCCAAACCAGTTTCATTTTAGCCTGATGAAGGGTGGATAACAGAAGCATCCGAAAGCTGGCTGTAACACCATGTATTTTTGTTAGCCATTAAAAGCTATCATATCTACAAGATTACTTGGTTTCTCCTACTGAAAGCAATAACACTTTGCTCTATTGGCTAACACGGTCCCAAACGTTTTTCATATTACTTTGGGGAATGTATCATGCCGTATGTATGTAGCTATAATCTGAGCACTGTGCATTGCTATTCTTCTATCCTGTCCCATACACTTGGGAGGTATAGCTCATATAGCACTAATACAGTACACATACAATACACATGCTGCACATACAGTACATATAATACACATACAATACACATGCTGCATATGCAGTACATATAATACACATACAGTATACATTCAGTTCAGCGGATTGACCACTGTCCTGGAGATAACCACGTTTCTTGCAGGTTGCTGGGGAGGTGATCGTGGTCTCTCCACCACCGGTAGAGCCTGGGACTGGGGATTATCGCTGCCTCGGCTGCTGTGGAGACAAAAATATAATCCCAGTAAGTAACCAACAGAGAACCCCCCAGAGGGAAATATATAATCTGGCATCCGAAAAATCTCCAACATCCAGAGAGCGCAAAATAATGAAGAACGCAGCACTAGAATCTCACACAAAGACCTAAACCTGTTCCTGTTCTAGGTGTGATGCTGCAGCACTTTGTGGGAGATCTAGGGTGTCTTACATAGGACTGCTGTACAGTATCCTAGGAGCAGCAGTCAGGTTCTGCAGCCTAGAGCTAACTGCAATGCAGAATTGTGAATACAGCTCTGGATGTGACTGGAGTGTAAAACAAGATGCATACAAGATCAATATAAGACAAGTGGACTGTTATTACATGGGCAGCTTATACATTGAGATTTTCTTCACTTTGTGCTCAGGGTAAAGCTACCACCGCGCCAAAGATCCCCAACAGAGTGAGCCAGATTCTTCTCCCTTCAGAGAGGCTTGGAGCTCTGGGAACCGAACCAAATTCCATTAATGACCGGTGTCTTGGCTGCTGTGAGGAAAGTGTGACCCCCACCCTGAGAGTGACAACTGTGACCGAGGTGAGAACCGCATAGCAGCAGACAGAGGGATGGTGCGTGTGTATACATATATACTTTATGGGCCGATGCAGCTTATATAGATGATGCTTAAAGGACATTTCCAGGACTACACTATTGATGATGTATCCTCAGGATAGGTCATTGGTGGGGGCCATTGTTGTTTAGTTGATTAAAGAGGCTGCGGCCTTCAGTTAGGCATTAGGCTTCTTCTCAGGATCGTGACATCGTGTTCATTGGTTATATGGCCTCGGTCCCATTCAAGTGAGTGGGACTGAGCTGCAATACCAGGCACAGCCGCTATACAATGTACAGCACTGTGCCTGATATGGACTGAAGTGACAGCAGTGCTCACCCAAGCTCTGCTGTCACTTCAATCAACTGAACGGTGGGGATTTCGAACAGTAGACCCTGCTGATCAACTATTGATGATTATCCTGAGGATACGCCATCAATTGTGTAGTCCAAGAATATCCCTTTAATAATTGTAAAATGGCAAGTTCTGCAACTTTCTAATAGATTTTGTTTAATCCCTTGCCATTTTTAAGAACTCTGCTTGCTGTCAAAATGGAACATTCTTGTTCTACTTAGTTCTTCCCAGAAAGTTAAAGTTTGTTACAATGAATAAGTTCCTTTCACTCCACCTTTTGGGCTGGTGAAATGTTCTGCAAAGAAGTAATGTTCTGCAAGAGATTTTAGAGGAGCCCCCCATGGAATAAAGTTCAGAATTTTTTTTTCTCTTTTCAAAATTTAAAAAACGGATGCGAACAGATCCGGTATTTTAACAGATCCGGCGGTTTAAAAAATGGGGGCAATTTACTAAGCCCAGCATTTCCTGCGCCGCCCTTAGTATAATTTACCTGGGCACACAGTGTCCTGAATACACCCCCGGTAGCTGCGTGCGCCTACACAGAAATATACGCCAGGTCCAACCTGGCATACATTTCTGGTATAATTTATGCATAAATCTCCCGGTTTGGGGCGGACACGCCACATTCCAACAAGCCCCACCTACTCTTCACTTTGGCGCAGAAAGAAGAAGCTAATTTTTGTGCAAGTATACATTTACGCAAAAATGTGGACTTTGTAACGCTAGAAACTGGCATAAACCCTTTCCTAAATGTGCCCCAATGTTCTGTCTTAGGGCGCCCACCCACTGGCGATTTTTTTTCCTTTGCGTTTTGCGTTTTTTCTCAAGAGCAATTAGTTTTGAATGTACTCCTGTCCACTGGCGTTTTTTTTTTCGGTCCGTTGCAATTTTTAACATAGGAACTGTCAGTTGCATATGTGTCCTTATTTTTCTCTTAATGCACCCATGAATGTCAATGGAAATTAACGGAAAAGCCGCGAAAATGCAGCGAAAACGCAGTGGAAAACGCTGCGTTTTTCACGCACGGAAATCGCAAACGCCAGTGGGTGGGCGCCCTTAGGGTAAGACTCTGCAGGTAACGTCTGCTGTAATGTTCTGGTTTAAAACACCTTACTGGATTCTAGAGACAGATTAATGCTCTGCAGGCAGCGGAGGAATGTTCTGCAGAGAGCATGTGGAGGTTCTGGAGCAATGATCTGCAGGTTTCCCAGGGGTTAAAGAGGACCTGAACTTGGGACCCTGTTTTTCTGCTTGTTCTTGCCTCATCCGCAGCTCTGGGAACGTTCTGCTCTCCCAGGAGAAGGTCGGTTCTGTGGTTTCCAGCATCCTTAGATGGCGAGGGACGGCGGCCGCGTACATCTGTCATCTGGTCATGTAGAGATGTTTATACAGGATGAGGCGGTTTTGATGTGACCACATGATAGGGTCATTCCTCGGCATGATGGGTGCTGTCAGCTCTATGCCGGTTATATGACTTGTCTCACACTGATGGTCCGAATTTGAGAAATCTCTGTACGTCCTATTTTTGTGCCTTTTTGACACTGGAATAGGCCGTGTAACATGCGGCCTGCCGCACATCGCACAATACAGGGTCACCGTGTTCCTGTGCTGTGGGATGAGAATCTCAGGCACTACCTGCTCTCGGCCGTGTGAATGCAACCTTATTGCAGCGCCATCTAGTAGACGAGTGATGTCACAGCAGGAAATGTACTTAAAGTCTGGAGATATTTGCTTCTTGCAGGTCAGTGATTTATACGGAAATATTATCCCTAAGATTTGTGATGTTTTTTTTTTCTTCTAATAGAGAAAAACCACAACTGGGCCAAAAAAAAGGGTGACACCGGGGGTACAACGGCCGCAGCAAGAGCGAGCGCGTCAGCAGCCCTGTACCTCACCCAAGTGCAACCCCGACTGGAGGTACGAGTCTTCCAGCTCAAGTGAAGAGGTGAGTGCAAGACTATCGTGTGTGATACTGTCTGCGTATCTAATCCCATCGTGTGATACTGTCATCTGAGCCGCTGTATCTAATCCTATCATGTGTGATACTGTCTGTTGAGCCGCTGTATCTAATCCTATCATGTGTGATACTGTCTGCTGAGCTGCTGTATCTAATCCTATCATGTGTGATACTGTCTGCTGAGCTGCTGTATCTAATCCTATCATGTGTGATACTGTCTGCTGAGCCGCTGTATCTAATCCTATCATGTGTGATACTGTCTACTGAGCCGCTGTATCTAATCCTATCATGTGTGATACTGTCTACTGAGCCTTTGTATCTAATCCTATCATGTGTGATACTGTCTGCTGAGCCGCTGTATCTAATCCTATCATGTGTGGTACTGTCTGCTGAGCTGCTGTATCTAATCCTATCATGTGGGATACTGTCTGCTGAGCTGCTGTATCTAATCCTATCATGTGTGATACTGTCTGCTGAGCCGCTGTATCTAATCCCATCATGTGTGATACTGTCTGCTGAGCTGCTGTATCTAATCCTATCATGTGTGATACTGTCTGCTGAGCCGCTGTATCTAATCCTATCATGTGTGATACTGTCTGCTGAGCCGCTGTATCTAATCCCATCATGTGTGATACTGTCTGCTGAGCCGCTGTATCTAATCCTATCATGTGTGATACTGTCTGCTGAGCTGCTGTATCTAATCCTATCATGTGTGATACTGTCTGCTGAGCCGCTGTATCTAATCCTATCATGTGTGATACTGTCTGCTGAGCTGCTGTATCTAATCATATCATGTGTGATACTGTCTGCTGAGCCGCTGTATCTAATCCTATCATGTGTGATACTGTCTGCTGAGCTGCTGTATCTAATCATATCATGTGTGATTCTGTCTGCTGAGCCGCTGTATCTAATCCTATCATGTGTGATACTGTCTGCTGAGCCGCTGTATCTAATCGTATCATGTGTGATTCTGTCTGCTGAGCTGCTGTATCTAATCCTATCATGTGTGATACTGTCTGCTGAGCCTTTGTATCTAATCCCATCATGTGTGATACTGTCTGCTGAGCCGCTGTATCTAATCCTATCATGTGTGATACTGTCTGCTGAGCTGCTGTATCTAATCATATCATGTGTGATACTGTCTGCTGAGCCGCTGTATCTAATCCTATCATGTGTGATACTGTCTGCTGAGCTGCTGTATCTAATCCCATCATGTGTGATACTGTCTGCTGAGCTGCTGTATCTAATCCTATCATGTGTGATACTGTCTGCTGAGCTGCTGTATCTAATCCTATCATGTGTGATACTGTCTGCTGAGCTGCTGTATCTAATCCTATCATGTGTGATACTGTCTGCTGAGCTGCTGTATCTAATCCTATCATGTGTGATACTGTCTGCTGAGTGACTGTATCTAATCCTATCATGTGTGATACTGTCTGCTGAGCCGCTGTATCTAATCCCATCATGTGTGATACTGTCTGCTGAGCTGCTGTATCTAATCCCATCATGTGTGATACTGTCTGCTGAGTGACTGTATCTAATCCTATCATGTGTGATACTGTCTGCTGAGCTGCTGTATCTAATCCTATCATGTGTGATAGCAGAGCTTTTGTACCCAAGCTTGATCTGTCTCCTTCCCTCCAGATGCCAGCGATCAGACGCCAGGGACCACGCAGCAGACTGCAGCCCATACAGCTTAGGACAGGAAATCGGTGCCGCCATCTTGGCTGTAGATCTGCTTTGGGGTCGGGGCCCATTCGGGACGATTCCAGCTCCAGTGAGGAGGACGATTGATCAGCGGGTAGGATTAGAAACGTCTGTATCAAGATTACAAAAATGATGTACTGTTGACAATTATGTCCAATCTGTATCTGGGAAAGCTGGTGACAACCAATATGGCCGCCATTCCACCCCCACTGGGATTGTCACCAGCTTTTCCGGAATCCTACATAGTAAACTTGAGAAACAGTGTAACACGATATAATGAGGCAAATGTGCCATTCATTATTTTAAGGGCTCTTTCACACGGGCGCTGCAATTTTTGGCCGCCCATCGCAGCTGAAAATCTCATGAACGAGAGCCAGCCGTGACCAAGTCGCGGATGCATCTCCCATTTTCTCGCCCATTCAGACTGCTGGGTTTTTATGTGCTAAACTCCCTCCTCCTCTCCGCCCCAGCCTATGGGAGATACTGTCAAGGGGAGGGACTTTAGCAATGCTGATGGCTCTCATAGGCTCCCATAGGAGTCTATGGGAACGGCCAGTGTATTCCTGCAAAAGATAGGACAAGTCCTATCTTTTCCGGTGGTGTGTTAATGGAAAATCGCCCATCTGAACGGATGCATTGGAATCCAATGCTTCAGATGATCATGATTTTCGGCCGGCGTTTTATTGCGGCAAAATAACCGCGCTAAAACGCTTGCGTAAAACTGTAGGGTACCTTTACATGTAAATGTAGGGTCACGTTCATTAGGGGGCCTTCAGGAACTCCCTACATAGTTATTTTTGTAGAAACTTCTTAAGTGTTGTGTCTTCCTTACTCTACAGACCACAATGGAAGCGAAAAGAAGAAGAGGGTCCGAATTGACTGGAGGGGGTCTCCATACACCATGGGGGGGGGGGGGGGTCGAATATCTTATTTAAATGATACAATTAAAGAATAGCGAATCTGTGTAGTTATTATGAATGGACAATCTACATGTCCTGTAGATCGTAAGCTCTGGGGTTCAGCCTCACTGTATGTTTCTGTATTATTATGTTTCTTACTTTTTATTATGACACTTCACCTTCATTCAGGATTTTTGTTACGGTTAGCCAATCCTCAATCTGTGCAGTGTAGGATAATTCTCGTCACCTGGAAACCATCAGTATGCTGCTGCTGACAGATCCTATTATGGCTTTATTTGCATTCTAGTTATGGCTTGTGTGAACCCCACCCCAAGATACAAGAATAAGTAATACATCTAAATATGCAAAGTGGATTTGGTTATTTGTAGGTTAAAGAGGTTATCCAGGCAGTGCCCACTGGGATATATCAGGGTTAGAGTGGAAGCACTGCTCCGACCCTATGTAGTGGCATATGCTTGTAATTGCAGGTGCAGCTCTCATTGAATTCAATGGGACCCTAGCCTGCAATTATAAGCGTAATTCCCATTGATTTTAATAAGAGCTACCCTTGCAATTACGAGCGCTGGCCACTACACAAGGGTCGGAGCAGCATGTTCACTTCGACTCCCGTGTATCAGGGCAGGCATTGCTTAGATAACTCCTTTAGTGTCAAGATATGAAACTTATATGAAGCCACATCACAGGTATAATTAATCACATGATTAAAATGGTACGAAATCAGTAACTGAACAGTCGAGTACAATAACTGAAATAAAGTGCAAAACTATGAAAGAAAAGCGAGAAGTAAACCGCACCAATTCTGGAGACACGGACTGCAGTCTTCATCAGAGGTGGAGCAACACTGTAATAATAGACTGACAACAATACAGCCACTTTGCCATTGTACGGTCATGTGACCAGAGATAATCGTCTGCCTGATGTACAATAATAAACTTTATATACTAAAATGTTATATTGTCATTTATTTTCCGCTGATTGGTCACCGACCACCAACAGTGTGGCGCAGAGTGTTAAGGCAGTTGTATGCAGTCCTAATCTCTCGCTCATGAGAGGCTCACGGTTGCAGGTGCAATCCCCACGTGGTTTAGGTAGCCTCAGGTTGACTCAGCCTTCCATCCTTCTGAGTACCCAGCGTGCTGGGGGGTGATAAATAAATTACCTGAAAGCGCTGCAGAATAAATTGGTGCTTCCCTTCCCTTCTAACTCCTCCTCATAGGACACACTGGCGCCCCCCCCTTATTATCAGCCAGAGCAGGGAACCACAGGCATACTCACAGTACAAACGAGCATCTCAGTGAGCAGTCAGTACAGCTGAACTTTACCTACAGCAGCGAGCCGTAATTCCTGTTAAATCCCTCCGTCCTAATTTTATACAGTGAGAAGTCTCCAAAATATAATCTTTTTTTTGGGGAGGAAAACCATTTTTCACTGCTATATCATCTAGTTATTTCAGCTAGCACAACTGGTTCACATCTGTGCTGGAAGCTCCATTCTGTCGCAGAGTCGGCACAAAATAACGGAGGAAATAGCGACTATACCGGCCAGCTGAGCGGGAAGTGAACGGACCCCATTATAGTCAATGCGGTCCGTTCTACACTGTTCGATTCCGTCATAAGACGGACCTGTTCGGCTAAGGGATTCCCCTTTCCTGATGCCTGAACTGAGCAGAAAAACTGAACCCCGCCGCAGATGTGAAAGAAGCCTACTACAGATCTGACACTATACATATTATACTATGTATCTACAATAATGCCACCTAGTGATGTAATCTAGCACTGCAAGTTTGGCACTTCATATTACATAACTGCATGTAAATGGGAGATGTTACAGTGCCTTGACAGCACCACCTACTAGAAGATAACTTTCCGACAAGTCAATGTATGACCTTCCAAGCGACCTTTCACAAGTTCAGAATATTTCTGCAAGATGCACCTAAAGATGCAGAAAGTTCTGCACCGAAGTCTGCCTGTATACATTGTGGGTTATGGAGCAGAACTCTGCAGCAGCAGATAGGTGCACTTGTGAAAAGTCCCTAACAGGTCTTGTGACAAGACTTGGAATCTAAGCAAAACTATATCCCTCCCGATCAATGCCATAGGCCTCTCATCCAGCCAGCCAGAGACCTGCTGCACACTGATCAGGGACAAAAACTCTGGAACAGTCTGTCTGTATGTGGCTTATCTTTTCCTTCTGGAGAAGATTCTGGTTTTGGATTATATTCCTAGTCATTGCTACAAGGCCTGGTAGAAGGTTGGAGAGCTGCCCTCTAGTAGGCAGTGCTGCAGATGCATTGTATTATCTTGCATTTCTATACTACATTTCCCAGAGGAGCATTGCATGGCCTTTTAAATCTCCTTACACCTACTAGGCAGTCTCCACGAGGAAAGGCTTTACCCCCCCCCCCCCCCCTCAGACTTTATATGACTGCAATATTCCATCTATTGATGTAATCCAGTACTGCAGGTCTGACACTGCATTATATAACTACAATAATGCCACCTAGTGATACAATCTAGTACTGCAAGTCTGACAGTCATACACTCGCTATAAAAAACTTTGATATAAGTGATTACAATAACAGAGCAAAAGGAGAATTTATTGTGAAAACTGACCCCTCGAAAGGAGGCTCTAGTATCCTGTTGTACCACCTCTAGATTGGATACAAGATGTGATATGGATGGGCAGGGAGGTGCCAGTACCCTTGTGATAGACATGATGATTATTTATAAAATGTCTATCGTTTAATATAACCCAAATGTATTTTGCTATTGTAATGACTTTTAGCTCAGGAGTTTAAAGGACACACACACAATCTAATCATAGTATTTGCTAGACAATGGATGTCTGATCTAATGTTAGTTAAGTACATAGAAGTTACACAAGTTGCACAACCAGCTTCTAAGAGTTAAGGGCCATAGTCTCTGTGTATATCCTTATATCCTGTGTTTAATACTGAGTGTTTGTCTAGCCCCCTTCCACTCCTCATCCTGAAGCTAGGTAAACAATGAGTCATCACTACACGGAGCTGACTTCAGCTAGGACAAAAGTCCATACTACCTCACCACTTGGAGGGGGTGGGCAGAGAGGTGGGGGATTCTGTATGATCCGACAAATGAGAATCTTATATGTTACTGATGTAATCTGTTGCACGCCCATTGAAGGGCGGTTGTCATGTGTTATAATAAAAAGCCTGAGCCTCTACACATGGTAGAGACTCTCCCAGTTTTAGACCAACATTGGTGTCTGATTCTGGTTCGATGATGTGTGCACACGATACTCAATTCGGAAAGCGACAAAATACCCCAAAGCCTGCTGGAGAAATCATATTCCAGATCACCCTGTTGTATCACCTCTAGCTTGGATACAAGATGTGATACGGGCGGGCATGGAGGCTCTAGTACCTTGTACCATGTCTAGATTGGATACAAGATGTGATACGGGTGGGCATGGAGGCTCTAGTACCCTGTTGTACCGCCTCTAGCTTGTATACAAGATGTGCCGATATAGGGGGCATTATTATATTACTACTGAGGCCACTGTGGGGGGTCACTATTACTACTGGAGCTGATATAGGGGACACTATTAACTACTGGGGCTAATATAGGGATCACTATTACTACAGAGGCCACCTTGGGGGTTACTATTACTACTGGGGCTAATACAGAGGACACTATTACTACTGGGGCTAATATAGGAGACACTATTACTACTGGGGTCACTATAACTACTGGGGCCGATATAGAGGGCACTATTATATTACTATTGAGGCCACTGTGGGGGTCACTATTACTACTGTGGCCAATATAGGGGACACTATTGATACGGAGGCTAATATAGGGATCACTATTATTACTGAGGCCACTGTGGGGGTCACTATTGCTACTAGGGCTAATACAGAGGACACTATTACTACTGGAGCTAATATAGGATACACTTATACTACTGGGGTCACTATAACTACTTGGGGCCGTTCTAGGGGTCACTATTATATTACTATTGAGGCCACTGTGGGGGTCAATATTACTACTGTGGCCTATATAGGAAACAATATTGCTACTTGGGCTAATATAGGGATCATTATTACTATTAGGCCCACTGTGGGGGTCACTGTTACTACTGGGGCTAATACAGAGGACACTATTACTACTGGGGCTAATATAGGGGACACAAAAACTGCTGGGGTCACTATTACTACCAGGGCTGTGTATAGGGGGCATTATTATATTACCATTGAGGCCCCTTGGGGTCACTATTACTACTATGGCGGATATAGGGGCAATATTACTACTGAGGCTGATATAGGGGACACTATTATTACT
The DNA here is from genome assembly GCF_035609145.1 of Eleutherodactylus coqui. Taxonomy (NCBI): domain Eukaryota; kingdom Metazoa; phylum Chordata; class Amphibia; order Anura; family Eleutherodactylidae; genus Eleutherodactylus; species Eleutherodactylus coqui. Next base: position 115,104,967 of record NC_089848.1, read on the forward strand.
GGGGTCAATATAACTATTGGGGCCGATATAGGGGGTACTATTATATTACTATTGAGGCCACTGTGGGGGGGTCACTATTACTACTGTGGCCAATATACTACTGGGGCGGATATAGGGGGCAATATTACTACTGGGGGAAATATAGGGATCACTATTATTACTGAGGCCACTGTGGGAGTCACTATTACTACTGAGGCTAACATAGGGGACACTATTACTACTGGGGTCACTATAACTACTGGGGCCGATATAGGGGGCACTATTATATTACTATTGAGGCCACTGTGGGGGTCACTATTACTACACGGGGCCAATATAGGGAACAGTATTACTACTGGGGCTAATATACGGATCACTATTACTACTGGGGCCACTGTGGGGTCATTATTACTACTGGGGTTAATACAGAGGACACTATTATTACTAGGCCCAATATAGGGGACACTATTACTACTGGGGCTGATATAAGTGGCTGTATTATATTACTACTGAGGCCACTGTGGGGGTCGCTATTACTACTGAGCAGGGGAATAACTATAGGAGATGCAGAGGATGCGGTTGCACCCGGGCCCAGGAGCCCTAATGTTCTTATAAGGCCACTTTTCTCCATATAGGAAGCACAGTACTATGAATAAAGCATTATATTTGGGTCCGCTGTTATAGATTTCGCATTGGAGATCATGTGCAGCAGCACTGGTCAGATGAGGCAACTACAGGACACTGAGAACCAGAAGCCGGGGAGCACTGACAGCGGGAAGACTTTGGAGAAAGTGAGGGGGAGTGTAGTGGCCCAGAGTTAATAGGGCCCCTCCATAATGTTATATGTCTCGTGTCATTGTCTTGTCAGCGTCTTATTTGTAGAGTGCATTTGATTTATGTGTATTGGATGTTTGCAGGACTGCATGGGTTAATGTCTAGTATGTGGTGTCCTGTCTGAAAAATGTAACGTATTGTGAGTCATGTGACTATGCTTTATATATATGTTTGCAAGAATGCAAGAAGAGAAAGTCTGGTCTAGTCAGTGCAGTGTGGGAGAGTGATACCCACACACCAAACGAGTCAGACTGTGTGTCGAGCATGGAGGAGGCCAAGCGATGGTCTGATGCTCAGCCTGCACCTAACCAATTCAGGAATCCTCAGCACTTCTGGTGAGCTCTGGGAGTGAAACAAACAACTCCTTAGCGAGAAGACGAAGAAACAGCAGAGTGAGTGTTCACCAGTAGAGAGAGAAAGAGTTTGCCGGGAGTGGGAATCACACAGATAACTTGGACTGTGGCTTGTCCGAATGTCCCGAGAGTCCTCCCTGTTGCACTACTTTGGCTTGTCGTTTCTGTACCAATGCTGTTTGTTTGGAATAAAGTTCAAGAGTTTCCAGTAAACGGACGGAACCGACTGTCCCCGTTTTTTGTTCAGAAAGTTGCCCTGTATGTGGACTACTGTTACGGCACTCTGCCCCCCGAGCGCCAGGTGGGGTGCCCTGAACTTCCCGCACCCCACTGTCCCTGCCTACTTGCCTCGGCCCTGGCTAACCCCAGGCGGACAACTGGGCGGCGGTCCCTGCTCTGGCTAGGGACCTGGTGACTACCTAGATGGAACTAACTAACGAGGGACAGAGTGCCGACAGAAGAGCCAGGTGGAACAGACCAACAAAACAAAGACTGAGCAAAGACAGGCTGGAGGAAGCTGACTAGCTAACTAGGAGCTGCTGAGACTTGCTGCAGACAGATTAACTAGTGGCTAACAGAACCAATAACTGGCAGTGAGCTCAGGTCACTGCCAGCCTTTTAACACGCCCACGCCGCCGCACGCTGGCTGCCCCACGCCGCCGGGAGAGCCCCGACTGCAGAGCTCCGGGACGCCGGAGCCAACACCGGTGCAGCGAGCGCCGCCCTGCATGGTAACAACTACTTTATTACATCTGGAAGATTAGTCGCAGAGGCGTAACTTCAAGCTCCCGGGCCCCGATGCAAAACTTGTAACAGGGCCCCCAACTATAATACTTTATTCATAGTACTGGGTTCCCTATATGGAGAAGAGCGGCCTTATGGGCCCGCTAAGGCTCCTGGGCCCGGGTGCAACCGCATCCCCTGCATCCTCTTTAGTTACGTCCCTGCGCAGAGGATGGAACGGTGGCGTCAAAAGTGACAACTGGACTTAAGGTAACCCCCGATTACTACCACTGTGATCCCCCCCAGAGGTAACGTGGTCAGGTCCCGAGCTACCCCCAGGGGAGGAGACGGTAGAGCCCCGTGACAAGGCTTTTCTCTACCCCGCTGTTTCCTCAGCTGTGGGCCCGCTTCTCAGATGATGCAGGAGCGCAGCATAGTATGAAATAATCACACCACAACTCTAATCATTTGTATATCTGTGTGAGATGTAGGACTCCTGTTCTATTTTTCTGCGTAGTTGAACACCAGGGGACCCCATAGAAGTCAATGGGAGTTGCGTAAACACTCAATATGCGCACCAATGCGCAATAAGCAGCGCAATTCAATGGGAATTAGAAGATATCTGGACTTTAGGCTAAATAGCCTTTTAAATAATGGATAGGGTGTGTCGCACACGCTTGTAAACTGGCCCTGGGTGTGCAAAAAGTACCGTACTATGCAGAGATACGTGCAAACATCTACCTCAGCAAACCTCGTTCACTGTGTTAATGCGTTGCGCTGAAGCTTCTGCAATTGCACATAGTCGTCTGAAGCCAGCTTTACCTGCGATTTCATTGTGATTTGCATGCGACAGAAAATCACGTGAACGAGCGCACAAATCTGCTGTTTACACATATACACATATACACTAAGCCCGGATTGCCGTCAGCTGGGGGGAGACAGTTCAGCTCTGCTAAACTGCCTCCCCCTTTCTCCCCCCTTGCCGGGTTTTAACAAGGGGAGGGAGCGGGACGGGGCAGGAGCTAGTGTGCTAAGCTCCCATCCCATGTCAGCTGCGAGCAATGGTAGGGCGCAGGACAGGGTGGGAGCTTAGCACACTAGTTCTCGCCCCGTCTCGCCCCATCCAATTGCAAACAGCCGGCAAGGGATGGAGAGGAGAAGGGAAGGGGGTGGGAGTTTAGCAGACATGCTGTTAAACTCCCTCCCTTCTCCGGCAGCTACCATAGAAGTCTATGGAGCCGTCGCCGTATTCCGGCCAGGAAGATAGTTGGTGAACTATATTTCCCGGCCATCGTAAAAGCGCCCAGCCAGGCACTTTTACGCCGCGGGAATAGAATACACCCATCTGAACTGTTGCATTGTAAAATGATGCATCAGATGGGCAGAGTATATCAGCCGTCCGCGAAAGCGCAGCCGATATACGCTCATGTAAATGAAGCCTGAGGGCCTAAACACATGGGTGTGATTTCAATGGTTTCCTTTTCACAAGTGGGATTCTCACGTGTTAATACTACGCACAAGATAGCACTTGCCTATTTCATTCACACAAAAAGAAAATACACCGCACGTTCCATTTTCATGTGTATTGTGCACAAAAATGGCACATATTAAACTAATTAAACCTAATTGCCCATTGAAATCAATGGCAACATGCTTGTGTACTTTTTTTGCACAGGTGCGCCAAAACTATAGTAAAATACGTACAGATGTGCATAGAAACACAATGCCCATTTTGCAAATACCTAGTGCAAATGAGCGCGTTAATACGCTTATGCCCGTGTGAAGCTGCTTTAATTGGGTGGTGTCACGCGAGCACATTTTTCCGCGTTTTTTCAATGCAGATAAATCCGACTGAAACGGCGGGTAACAGAGCGCATTGATTTCTATAGGTCCATTCTCCTTTTTTTTTTGAGCGGGCGATTCTTGCGGGTGCAAAAAATTGGACCTGTTCTATTTTGTGTGCATTTGTATACCAAAAAGACCCCTAGAGTTCTATGGTAGGTGCACAAATGTGCCCATAGATACTCCTGAACAACGGCACCTCGTTTGGCTTAATAGCCATTTAGGTCAGGGTGGGGTGATTCCCCGCTCATGTGAACCAACTGTGTCTGCACCAATACGCTCGTGCGCAAAGTACCCTTGTTCATTCTGCAAAAACATTGCACAGGAGCAAGCATATTTTGGAATACACTCGTCTAAGGATCTCTTAGGGCTCCTGCCCACAGCCGGATATTTTCTGTGGAATTTGCAGCGGGCTTCAGCACCGCTGATCCGCGGCAGATAGCTTCCCTAGCATGCCATGGGAAATCGACTCTTCCTCCACACTTGCGGAAACCAATTGCAGTTTCTGCAAGCGAAGGAAAGATTGCAGCTTGCTGCATTTTCCATGGATTCCACGCGGACTGCCTGCAATGAAGTCAATGGAGGCCATCCGACCCGCAGCCTATCTGCAATAAACATTGTGGACGGGCCGCAGATTCCGCGTTGTCGCCTAGCAGCGGCACGTGGTAAAACAAACTTGAAAAAAAGACCAGGTACGGGCGGAAGCTGCTGCTGGCAGAGACGGATTCCGTCTCCGCAGTGTAAAAGGAACCTTAGTCTGACTCTCCAGCTACATTTTACCCTGTGTACATTTGATTGTACCCACTGGCGTAACTATAGAGGGTGCAGGGAATGTGGGTGCACCCGGGCCCAGGAGCTTTAGGCCTCATGTCCACGGGCGGGTGGGATTCTGCCCACAGCAGGAGCCGACCCTGCCCACGGACAAGGACATTTTTTTACCTGTGCAGGTCTCCTCCAGACCAGTCCGGGTCTTCTTTCTTCTGCACTGCTTTTTGCAGATCCGCGGCACGTCATTGACTACAATGGAAGCCGTAAGTGCGGGATCCACACAGGAATAGAGCATGTTGTGATTTGTTTTCTGGACCAGAAGGTCCTCAAATCAAATCCGATGCTTTAATTAATTTGTGGACGCCCATGCTTCCCTACGGGTAGCTTGATTTGTCGATCTCCCACGCGGATTCCGCAAATCAAATGCGCCCGTGGACATGCGGCCTTATGGGGCCCAAAAGGCCTCTCTTCTCCATATAGGGAGCCCAGTACTATGAATAAAGCATTATAGATGGGGCCCTGTTACAGGTTTTGCATTGGGGCCCAGAAGCTTCAGGTTACACCTCTGATTGTACCTCTCTGGGTTCGACCACTGATGTCAGTGATTCCGACCGGTGTACAGTACTGCAGAATACGAAGAATGGAAATAATAGAACAGCAGTAAATACTTTCCAGGGCGGATGTACTGGACCGTCTGTCCTCCCTGCTGGAAGGCAAAGTTCCTGAACGCTGCATAGTGTACGGCTTGTCCTCCTACCGCTGCTTCTCAGAGAGGAGTCCAAAGAGTAAGCTTCAGGGCTCACTCATATGGGCGTATGTTGCCCGCATATAATGCATGCATTTTTCACACGCGTAATACACTAGGCTAGAAGCCCACTGATTTCTATTGTGCTACTCACACGTATGTTTAATGCACCAATATAGGCTATGGAGATTTATCCTACACAGCAAATACACGTGCTCTGCATATTTTATGTGTGCTAAAAATGTGCGCATATTAGGTAGGCAACATACAGCTATGTGAGTGAGCCCTTAAACTGTGGCTTGTGACTCACGCAGATTTTCCAATTTTAGGGCGGCTTAAGACGACCGTATATGGGCCAGGTTTTCACGTCCTCTCCCGCCCCCTTTCTGCCCCCTCGCCACTATTTGCAATGGGAGGGGCAGTGGCGGACCTATGTTCTGAGACTTAGCTCCGCCCCCTCCCATTGCACATAGTGCCAGGGGGCGGAGAGGGGGTGGGAGCTCAGTGCACTGCTCCCGGCTCTTCCAGCCTCCTCCCCCTGCAGAGAGGGACACCGTATATCGTTCGAACGTGAAAACCCAGCCGATATATATACGGTCATCTGAATAAGCCTTAAGGTTAAGAATTCTTAATTTTCAAATAAACAAAAAGCTCTGCAACTTTGTCTGGATTCACACAAACGGATTCACACAGTGGATTCCAGCTGTGAGCCTGGCTGGTGACCCTGCGTACCTGCTTATACTGTATTGCCGGTGACCCCAGCGGCTCGCAGGCGGTCATACGCAGTACAGGGTATTTTTTCTTTGTTTGTATTTCCCGCGCCGTTGCTTAACGACGTCATGGGTACCTGCAGCCCAAACACAATGTTAATTGCGTAGGGGCTGCAAGTCAGACTTCAATGGAGGCCATCCACAGCAAAATACAGCACGCTGCAATTTTTCTTCCGCTTGCGGAATACGCAATTTGTATCCGCAAATGTGAAGGAAAAATCAAAACTACATGCCTTTTAATGCCTGCGTTTTGCAATTCTGCAATTAGAATCCATTGAGGACCCCCCCTTCCTTCTCATATGCTTTGTGCTTCATTGCTTTACCATTGCAAGACCTCTGCTTGCAGCTTGTGAATGGGAACACTCTCGTATATATATTCAAAGGTCATAAGCTTGTACATAGCTTGTCTTGCTCTCAGCTGACAAGATACAATATATCAAGTGTAGATATGCTCTGTTAGGTAAACACATTAGCAAGTCTCTGAAGTCTGTTACAATGTATCAGTCTGGAGTCCAGGGTGTTTCTATCACAGAGCTTTGTCTGCACTGGATACATCTGTAAGGCCAGCTGCACACTAACGGATTTGCACTGCAGAATCTGCGGTTGGCGACCGCACCGCGGATCCACAGCGAATACCGTTTGTAACATGCGGTGTAAAAGCGTTTCTTCCTGCACTCTTGCAGAAACCAATTGCGATTTTTATTTTGTTCTATTTTAGTGCGGATTCTGCACAGACGTCTTCCATTCAAGTCAATGGAAGCGGTCTGACCCATTGTGGATAGGTCACCGGTACCCATCGCCTAGCGATGGTGCGGGAAAAACAAAGTTTAGGGGGGGGGGAAATCTGTACTGCGTACGTCCGACGGCGGCTCACCGCAGCCATCCGACTACAGATAGAGATGACAAGAGAGATGTACGCACAGATGCCGGCTGCGGTCACGGTCGAATTCCGTTATGGTCTCCCACATGCGCATCCAAGCCGTTCGTGTGCAGCTGGCCTAATAAAGTCACCGCTAAGAGCAGGACTAGCTATACTCAGGCTTATTGCCTCTGCATGTAATCAAGTCTTCTCATTCACTGACACTAACTGAATATCTGGAAAACACAAAATATAATAGATTTGTACCAGGTTTCATTTATAGGGTGATTAACCTTTAGGCCGGCTGCACGCGAGCGTAATTTGCTGCGTTCCACCTGCATGTGACAGTTGCGCAGCAAGAATGCAATGACATTGTGTACTTGCTGCAGGCAGCCGATTGGCGCGCCACTATTTTGGCGGGTATGCATGTGTAATACATGCCAAGATAGAACATGCTGCACAATTCCACGGGAAAAAGAACACATCTGGGACTCACTAGGCTAAATAACCATTTAAATCCGGGCATGTTCGTCTGCCGCGCGCAAATGAACATTCCCTGCAAGTGTAAAAGTACAGCAAAATACAACGATATGCACACATAAAAGACTCGTTCACAGCGCAAATACGTTGTTGCTGAGTTGCCTACAGTTGTGGATACGCCGTGTGAAGGAGCCCTAAGTGAATGCAGTCAAGGTGCTTTGTCAGAGACAAACAATGACTTCATTCTCACTTGATTTAACCCCTGCAGTGCCTGGGTCCACAGACTCTGCCAGTGACTCTACATGCTGCACAGGGGTGTCAAGATCTTCAGGGTTTGGCCTGATGCTACTTTCATTTGATCCTTCTTTCACTTTCTTGAGAATTCCCCCTCCTCCAGGTACTTTCCAGGAAGTCAGGTGGCTTCTTGGATTATATGTATCTGCGGTCCCTTATAAGTGCTATAAATATACCGAAGTCTCCACATATTAGAAAGTGACCCCAAGTCCTGATCATTGCACAGGAGGTTCTGCAGCTGCCAGGTAAGTTGACGGTCTTTATCTGTGATATTGATCTATGCTGTGTATATCCAGATCCACTTCTATATGATGCAGCCATGTCAGTGCCCTCTCTCAAGTTGTTAGTGAATAGAACCTATAGAGAGAGAAGGAGTGGGAAGGGTTGGGGACCCCAATAAGATTTTCATGGAATCAGAAAACCTGTTTAAAATCAGTATCTTCCCCTCGTCTTGTGATACTATATAATAGAGTTCCCTTCACAGATATAGATTAAAATTAAAATGAATAACTTTTTATTAATAACTAGTTAAAATTGGGGCCACATAAATCATATAACAAACAAAAACAGACGTGGACTAACAACATGGATCATATAACAAGACCCAGTGATCAGATGATATGAGGGTATCGATTCCCTTCTAACAGCCAGTCAGGTTAACCCCTATTGACAATATTAGGGGACTGGGTCACTGGTTTGTAGCGGTACGTCACGAAGCAAAAAGTTGGTCAGAATGTATCCGGTTTCCGGTTAGGGAGAATAGGGTACCTCCATTTATGATTAGAGGCTGGAAATCAGCTGACCTTATTTTTTGTCGCCGCTTTCAGTATATCTGAATACAGTAGGGATTCATGTATTTGATCAGATGTATATGTTACACAGTATGAAGTCCGTAGTCACTCAGGGTTTGGGTATTACAGCGTTGGTACTGGAAGAATTGGTTTATATGGTAAACACCCACTCAGATACTATTATGTGTAATCCACCGTTGACAATAGAGTGAATTGCTAAGCAGTCGCTCATGTGTGTTACGTCTATTGACGTTTAGAGATAAAGTAATTGCTCCAGACGTGGGCGACTGCTTAAAGTGTCTTAGCATATGACGACTTTTTACTGTGTTTCAACTTTTAAAGAATAGGATATTTTGCTTGCTCAATAGGGTAATTGCTTGCTCAACGCGTTTCTCCGCCTCTGTCTGGGGCGGTTCCTCAGGAGCAGGGCCAAGGGTTGCCCTAGGATTTACGTGATTATCCCTATTAGTCCTATCGTAGTAGATAAGACCCTTGTTGATAGTCCTTTCGATTAAGAGGGAATAAGACTATATCCCTGATAAAGATGGGGTTCTCCTATTGCTACTTCCCTCTTTCTCTTGGCTCAGAGACTTAGTTTAGAGAGTCGCTTTGCTATAAAGGTTCGCAAAGAGACCAGTGATAGCCTACAAGTATTAATCTGAGACCATTTTTCAATGCATCGAGACCGGTTAACATATATGAGTCTCGAGGCGAGAAAGTGAGAGTTAGATGTACCAATTCCCTTCCCCCCGGAGGAACCTAGGAAACCGATTCTCTCCTATGGCGCAGTATGTATCATGCCCAGAAATACTACAGGGCTAGTGGGATAGATCTGTTGGTTCACACCCACAGATACTGGACCAATGTCCTATTACAGCCTGCCGCCTGTAAAGGACTGTCTGTTACTTGGTCCCTAAAACAGGGATGGATAAATAAACCAATGCGCCTAATTGGGTTGGCAGCAATGCCCCAAGTGCCGGACAGAGCTGCTCAGCCCTAGTAGTAAGGGGGGGGGGGGGGGGGTATGTAGCGGATGGAAAAGAGGAGAAAAAGTATAGCGCCTGCGGCTCTGATGGTGAGCGGCTGGCAATGAAGTCCCAGAGCTCACAGCAAGGATTAAATAGAGGTGTGGCTCCTCCCATTTCCGGGGGCCTGTCCACAATTAACCAATGGGTTCCCTTTTGGGGCGGGTTCCACTTATCTAGCTGAATAGCAAATTAATCCATTCATCTTTGTACTTACCAGATCACTATTCTGGTATAGACTAAAGTCCAGACAATAGCGCTGTTCCAGATATGTGCAAAGCACCTAGCCGATCGTCACATGGGGTGCCGTGATCGGCCGTACCTACTCTCATATGTTACTTCCGCGTTCCACGCTGGAACGCATCCGTCGCTGCCGGGTGAAGTCACCGCGCTACTTGCGTAGGTAGCGCATTCAGTAGTGTGATACTACCGCGTTCCACGCTGGAACGCATCGCCGCACTGCCGAGTGACGTCACCGCGCTCCGTACGTCCCGAATGGACGGGCGGATGGCAGCGCGATGTCGTCAGTTGGCGGCTGTAACTATGGGCGGGGACGGAGTAAGGTAAGTCAGGAAGGCAGCATGGGAGTGGCTACATTGCTGTCTGAACGCCCCCTTCTCCACGGTCTGTATTACCAGTTACAGAGGGGGCCGTTCGTGCTCAAAAGAGTTTGAGTCTTATGATATCTATGTTCATATCCCTGACTGGGAAATATCACGGCCGAGTTTGCACAAAGTTGCTATGGGCAACGGACTATTATTAGTGGGGAGCCCAAACTATATTACCTATACAGTGATGATCTCTGGGATGTATATTATATAACATATGTATCCCCCAGGTCTTGATCAAATATAATTGTTTGCATGTAAGTAAGAAGAGTCGGTGTAAACCGGCAAGGTGTCTCAATATATACATGCTAATCGTAGCCAGATGCGGAGGTAATTATGAACAGTTATTCTATAAAGGGTTAATCCCATGTAATTCAATAGAAATATGTACTCTGAAGGATGCACAAATACTGTTGTATTCAATGCTCAGGTTGAACCCCTGTTCCTCCCATAATAGGGCGGGGATAGATCCGACATAAAGCAGGAATAAAATGGGTAGTGTGGTAGATGTTAAAAGACTCATATGGGTATTTGTGAATTCATCAGTACCAGAGGGTTTAGAGGAAGCAGTTGAAGTTAAGTGTTGCGTTTAGGCCAGCGGGGGTTACCGTATTTAGCCTAAAGATCCAGGCTGCTTCTTTTCTAAGAAGCATCTTGTCAATGTTGCCCCGTCTGACATTGGTTCGTAAATTTTCAATTCCTTGGAATTTCAAATCCGTCAGATTTCCGTTATGGACCGTTAGGAAGTGATCCGCCAGTGGTGTCTTTTCCCGGCGTCGGATATTTCCTACATGCCCCAGGATACGACGCCGGAACTCCTGAATAGTTTTCCCGACGTAGTTCCTGGGGCATGGACAGGACGCCATGTAAACGATGTTGCGTGTTTTACAGTTGATAAAACTCCTATTGGAGTAGGTTCTGTTGGTACTAGCACTGGTAAATGTATTGCTCTTCAATATAAAGGTACACGCCTCACAATCGTGACATGGGAATGTCCCACACGGTTTTAGGCTACCCAACCAGTTTTCCTTCAGGCAGGGGGTTAGGTGGCTCTTGACAAGATGATCCCTGAGGTTATGGCCCCTCCGGAATGTTATCATCGGGTATGCTGGTATAGTGTCACTCAGATCTGGGTCATTCGAAAGAATGGTCCAGTAGTGTTCCAGGATGTGCCGTACCTCCTTGGTTCCTGTATCAAACGTCCCGATGATCCTCGAAGTTCTTGTATTATCGCGTTGTCGGGGGGTTAGGAGGTTTTGTCTTGGTTGTGATTCTGCATGTTTCTGTGCGTCCTCAATTATGTTGCTCGGGTAATCCCTCTCTTGAAAACGTTGCTTAAGTTTTGCACTTTCTCTTTGGAAATCTTCGTCATTAGAGCAGTTCCGTTTAACTCTAAGGAACTGCCCTTTTGGGATTCCTTTCTTTAAAGTAAAGGGATGATGACTATCCCATTTAAGAAGGCTATTTGTAGCCGTTGCTTTACGATGGAGAGTAGATGTAATAGATCCATCAGTATTTTTCTGAATGAGTAAATCAAGGAAGGCAATGGATTTTCTGTTGATTTCCGATGTAAGTTTGAGATTCAAATTATTAGTGTTAAGCGTTTCAACGAATCTATGGAATGATGCCTCGGAACCTCTCCAGAGGACCAAGATATCATCAATGAAACGTAACCAAAGGGTGATATTTTCAGACCAATCTTCGTTCGGGTAAATGTACTTTTCCTCCCACCAGCCCAGGTAGAGATTGGCGTACGATGGGGCACAAGATGTCCCCATCGCCGTCCCCCTGAGCTGGTGGAAGTACTGGGTATCGAACAAAAAGAAATTGTGGGTCAGAATAAACGATAGAAAATTAAGGACGCACTGATTATGTTGTAAACATTGTGTCCCCCTTTGCTCCAAGAAGAACAATAGAGTTGTGTGACGCAATGTGCGACAATAGGAGTGTACGTAGAGTAAGTGGGCCCATTACAAAGATTAAATGGCACCCCCAACAGGTGCTGGCTATCACTACCTGAGGCAGGTATTTGGAAGAAAACACTGTATCCCTAGAGATATCTGGATTGTTTCTCCCCAGGAAGATTGAACCGTGAGCCGCATTGTAGTCATTATGGGAAAATTTATGAAGCGATTTACGTCAGCTTTCTGGCATAGAAAAGTCGCATATTTTCATAAATTTTGTGATTGAACGGGGTTAGGTGGGAGGGTGTCGGGTCACAGTAAGGGTGCATTCACACGAACGTATATCGGCTGGGTTTTCACTCCCAGCCTATATACGTCGTCTCTCTCTGCAGGGGGGGAGGCTGGAAGAGCCAGGAGCAGTGCTCTGAGCCCCCACCCCCTCTCTGTCTCCTCTCCGCCTCTCTGTACTATTTGCAATGAGAAGAGGCGGGATGGGGGCGGGGCTAATTCTCAGAACTTAGCCCCACCCCCTTTCATTGCAAATAGTGCAGAGGGGCGGAGAGGGGGTGGAGAGGGGTCGGGAGCTCAGTTCCTGCTCCTGGCTCTTCCATCCTCCCCCCCTGCAGATGAGGACATCGTATATAGGCTTGGCGTGAAAACCCAGCCGATATACGTTCGTCTGAAACCACCCGGGGGCTGCATTCAGACGAACGTATATCGGCTCGGTTTTCACCCCAAGCCGATATACATTGTCCTCGTATGCAGGGGGGGGGAGGATGGAAGAGCCAGGAGCAGTAACTGAGCTCCCGCCCCCTCTCTGCCTCCTCTCTGCCCCTCTGCACTATTTGCAATGAAAGGAGGCGGTATGGGGGCAGGGCTAAGTTGTGCAAATTAGCCCCGCCCCTGGCCCGCCTCTCCCCATTGCGAATAGTGCAGAGGGGCGGAGAGGGGGCGGGAGCTCAGAGCACTGCTCCTGGCTCTTCCATCCTCCCCCCCCCCCTGCACACGAGGACAACGTATATCGGCTCAACGTGAAAACCGAGCCGATATACGTTCGTCTGAATGCAGCCATAGTACAACAGATTTATTATAATTTATGCCAGAAATTAGTGTAAATTATAGCACAAATCTTTATATTCCGGGCATGCAGACGGCCAAAGATGCACCAGATTTATTAAGAGGTATGTGTGCCTCTTAATAAATTTGGTGCGTCCTACTCCACTGCACATCGGTTTAAGACTGCAGCATGAAACACCAGTCTCAGTAAATCTCTTCCTCTGTGATAACAATAAGGACGAAGCTCTAGAAGGACCTGGGATGGACTCTCCTTGGATTTCATACTTTTTGTACCTTGTTCAATTCTTCCAGAGTTACATGAAGATTTGGACCATTGTTGACTGGTGAGAACAACCATGAACATGAAGACAACCCAGAGAAGGTGGTGGATCTCCAGTCTTCTGGTGATGGCCATGATGGGGATTGTCTCCATGGATTCACTCACAGACCTTGGAAAAGAGGCAGTCAGATTAGTGAGGAAGAACTTCCACGAGACCAACAAGATGAAAAATGCTTTCCAAGTGTCCTCCACAGTGTATGAGGTAAGTGTTGACCATGCGAATGAACAGAGGGAGTCAAAGGCTCTTAGTCCAAGGGCCTCATCCTGGAGGACATAGAAATAGTGAGAAGTGACTCCCAGGCTAATATTTACTGGGAACGGGTAGAAATAGTGTCCATTAGGGCTTATTCAGACAAACATATATCTGCCGGGTATTCACGCCGGCCGATATACGGGGTCTCTCTCTGCAGGGGGAGGAGGCTGGAAGAGCCAGGAGCAGTGCACCGAGCTCCCGCCCCCTCTCCACCCCTCGGCACTCTTTGCAATGCGAGGAGGTGGGGTGGGGGCGGATCTAAGGCCTCATGTCCACGGGGAAAATCAGGCCCGCTACGGATTCTACATAGAGAATCCGTAGCGGGTCCCTCCTGCCCCGCGGACATGAGCGCTGAAAATAGGAATAAATGAGAATAAACTCACCTCCCATCCGCTCCATTTCTTCTCTTCGCCGCGGCGTCATCTTCTCTGCGTCGCGGCCGGATCTTCTGTCTTCGGCTCGGCGGATGCGCATGATGACGTCGGTGACGTGCCCCGCACATGCGCCGTCCCGAAGAAAAAAGATCCGGCCGCGACGGAGAGAAGATGGCACCGCGCGAAGAGAAGAAACGGAGCGTGTGAGTAAATCCCGATTTTTGTCTCCCGCGGATCCGGACGGCTTCCATAGGCTTCAATAGAAGCCCGCGGGAGACCCGCATAAAAATGGAGCATGGTCCAGATTTTTTCATGCTCCATTTTTAAAAAAATCCCTTTTATTGACCATCCGCGGGTATTTATCTACCCCGCGGGTGGTCAATGCATCCCTATGGGGTGCGGATCCGCGGGCAGGAGAAGAGTTAAAATCTGCTGCGGATTTTAATTCTTATTTTGCCCGTGGACATGAGGCCTTAGTCCTGGGAGTTGGATCTGCCCCATCCCACCCCCTCCCTTTGCAAATAGTGCTGAGGGGTGGAGAGGGGGCGGTAGCTCAGTGCACTGCTCCTGGCTCTTCCAGCCTCCTCCCCCAGCAGAGAGGGACGCTGTATATCAGCCGGCGTGAATACGCGACCGATATACGGTCGTCTGAATAAGCCCTTAGGTTGATAGAAAATTCAACATAAGATTCTTTCAGTCTTATTATTATCTCCCAGATCTTGGAGAATTTTCTATCATTATTTCTTCAACTTGCAGGAACTTTCTAATGAGACATTTGTTAAAGTAAAATTCAGAATGAAACAGACAAACTGCAAAAGGCGCGAATGGAAGAACCCAGACTGCACCCCCATTAAGAAAATTAAGGTGAGAGGCTCATATATTTATGTGAGTGTATTTATATGTATGTTAGTGCATGTACTTATAGGTGTGTTTCGGGCTATATTTATATGTACATTGGATCTGGAAAGTCTGCAGACCTTTTCACTTTTTCAACAACTTTTTGAACATTGTTATGCTATGCCTTATGCAAATTTTAAAAAATTCCAGTTTTCCCCATCATTCTGCACTCAATACCTCATTATGACAAACTAAGAACAGAATGTTAGAAATCTTTGTCATTTTTTTCTTTAATAAAAAACTAACATTTTGCATTGACATAAGTATTCACACCCTGCACTCCGTACTTAGTTGAAACACCTCTCCAGTCTTCTTGAGTATGCACCGCTGGATTTGGGAATTTTCTACCATTGCTCTCTGCAGATCTTCTCAAGCTGTCAGGTTGGATGGGGGCCGTCTGTGAACAGCTATTTTCAGGTCTCTCTAGAAATGCTCAATTGGGCTCAAGTCAGGGCTCTGGTTGGGCCACTCAAGGACATTCAGCAAGTTGCCCCTAAGCCACTCCTCTGTTCCCTTGGCTGTGTGCTTAGGGTCAAAGTCTTGTTGGAAGGTTAGCCTTCTGCCCAGTCTGAGGTCCCTTGCACTCAGGTTTTGATTAAGAATATCTTTGTACATTCCTCCATACAGCTTTCCATCAATCCTGATCAGTCTCCTCGACCCAACTGGATGCAGAATGATGGGGAAAATCTGATTTTTTTAAAATTTGTATAAGGCCACAACATAACCAAATGAAAGAAAGTGAAAGTGTCTGAAGGCTTTCCGAACCCACTGTAAGTGCATGTACAGTATATATGTATGTCAGTGTGTGTACTAATAGGTATATTTATAACTGTATGGATATACACGTATCTGTCTGTGTAAATCCGTCCCAGACAGTCGCAGCGTCAGCGCGTACCTGCTTTCTTGAATCTCTGTATACATTATTGTGTACATTGTATCTTTTTATCAGAGAGCGTTCAACTGCGTTGGATGCTTCAAGTTTAATTCCAGTGGAGATCTACTTAAGACAGGATATCAGAAATGTGTGCGCCAAAGTCGTGCAAACACGGTGAGTGATTCTGTAAAGCTAAAAAAATATTTGCATTGTAACCAGTGGACAGAGCTGACATAAATTGTGGTACAGTAACATTTCTTTACTCCAACTTTTGATAGCCTAGAAACTCTAATACTACAGGTGTTATTTCTATCACACAACTGCTAGATGGTCTTGAAGTTCTCTCCTGATATGGCTCTCTGTGACATCCAATAATTGCATAGTATTTGATAATCTGTTAGGTCTCTCTTATTCATATTAAGGCAACTCTCTGGTCATCCCAGAAATGAGGAGTACTATTACCTGCTGCCCTCCGTTTGCATTGCTCTATTGCAGATCAGTTGGCTTGCAGGCTTGCACTACTCTGACTACCTGATGCACATTGTGCATTGGTAGTGCATCAGTAGTCTAAGCCAATACACCTGCTCTCTGATTGGCCAGCCCTGTTCACATGAGCATTGCTGGCTACTCAGGTAGCAATGTGTAGTATCTTAAACTATGATGCACAGTGTACACCGGGTAGTGATAGGAGCCATCTCAGAATCAATGGAACAGAGGCCACAGATTCATTCTAGAGGGCCCCAGAGGGTGGCAGGTAAAATTACTCCCACCCCATCTATGGGCAAACACAAGATTTCCAACTTGATCCTCTTCTTATTTAAAAAGATTTAGAGGCTGAGTAGGAGAGACACAGGTGGACAACACTAAGACCGGCCATACTCATTATTATCAGGCTTTCTCTGACTTTGTACTGCAGTCCACCGTGGTGTGCTACTCATCTTCAGGCTCCTAAATACAGACTCAGAGCAGACCACCTAACTAAATTCAGACTCCATACCCTCTAAAAATAGATCCAGAGTAGACCAGTAAGAAAATTTCAGACCCCAGACCCCCAAAATACAAACCTAGACCAAACCCTGTAAATAAATTCAGACCCCAGACCCACTAAATACCCACTGAAAATAAATTCGGACCCCAAAATACACACCCAAACCAACCCCCCTAAGTAAATGTAAACCCCAGACCAACTAAATACAGACCCCAAGATCCAGATCATTGTGCTTGAAGTCATGTGACCTTTCTTTTAAAGATCCTTCTGCAGTTTCTGGGATCATTGCACAATGCGGTATTTTCAGCAAAACTCACAATACTGCTATGAGCTTCAAGTCTTTGGGTCAGGGGTCATCTTCACAGTAAAAACCTCAATAAACCTGCATTGTGCAATCTTGCAGGGCAAATACGGTCCTGTCTGCAGGGGGAAAGGGGATTCAGAGCAACTGGAAAACTTCCACCCCCAAAGTCCACCCCTGCAGCTAGACGCTGGACAAATCTTGTCTACAGGGCCATAGGGTTGCTTTAGTTGAATGTACTGCATGTGGATAATTTGTGCCCACCAACTCACTATAGAAAGAAGTTACAGAACAGAGACGGAAGGCATGCTCTAGACTGAGAGACAAAAAAGAGAAAAAAGAGAAAAAAACGGTCTACGATGTGGGTGTCTACAGCTTCCGAAGGTGAGCCCCCAGGATGTAAGTACGTGCATGGGGAGTGGGAGCAGGACTTCTGACTTTCCCTTCTTGACTCTCCAAATATTACTAATTCAGATGAAAAACAAAGTAATCTTGTAGATATGATACCTTTTCAATGGATAACAAAAAGAGATGTTACAGCAAGCTTTCGAATCTACTTAGGATTCTTCATCAGGTGTATATAGGTTATATCTGAAAAGGTAAATATACACATAAAAGGACGCAGACATGGTGTCATTAGTTCCCAGCAGGAGAAACCAAGTAATTTTGTGGAAATTATATCTTTTAATGATCGAGCCGGCGCTCGATCATTCACAGCCATGTAGTGGATGACATCACTGAAAGGCTGTGATTGGTTTATTGAGCGCCAGCTGTGATTCGCTGGCGCTTGATCCAATCACAGCGCTTACCTACACAGCGCTGACGGCGGAGGAATTCAAAGCAGAGCAGGGAGATGACAGCGGGGAGAATTCTCAAACAGCTTGCCCCACCACCGGGGACACAGACGCCGGCTGGTAGGTGAGTATTGCATTTTTTCTTTACCTAGTATATACTCAAGTATAGCTAGGCTTATAGTCGAGTCAATAAGTTTTACCAGTTTTTTGTGGTAAAACTTATTGACTCGGCTTATTCTCAGGTCGGCTAAAACTCGAGTATATACGGTAATGAGTCCACAGATAAGAATGTAAAAGTGTTATGGTCTCTAATTTGATGTCAGGGGGTGCCAAGGCCAGCGTGTTATCTCTGCTATCCATTTCTCACATTCTCCAATGATGCATGAAGCTACTTGCGATGTTGATTCCTGTTTTGACAGTGTCAAAGATGGTTATATACTTGTACTCCCAAATTATTCTAAGATGTTGAGATTTGAGGTTGCCTTTTAATATAGTAACTTTCATATATTCTATGTTGTGTCCGTGACTAGAAAAATGCTCAGCCACAGGTAACTCAGCTTTTCTTTCTTTAACTGTATGACGATGAGATCTCATCCTTGCTTTGCGTTTTTGTCCTGTTTCTCCAACATAAAGGGTCCCCAACAGGACATTTACTGCACAGGATCAGATGTAGAACATGTGACTGTCCCCGGGATCTTATAGTCCTGCTGTATGTTGGGTATTTGTATCCTGTCTGCGGTCAGTATATGTGAGCAGGTATTGCAGCTCCTTACCTTGCAGGGATAAGTTCCTTTTTGTGCAACAGAGTGCAATGCACTCCTGATTATAAAGTTTCTCAAATTTGGAGGTTGCCTGTAACATAGAAGGGGAGGGTTCGGGAATATTGTTTTCAGGTGGTCATCTTTGTGTAGGGTACCATGGAGTTTCACTGCAGTTTTCCTCACTACCTCTGGTTGTGGGTTTTAGGTTACTACTAGGGGTACACAATTCTTCTATTCCTTTTTTTTGGATTGGCGCAGTTGACTTCTGGGTATCCTGGTGGCTCTGGTGATTTGATCATCAACTGGATTGGGATGGTAACCCTGATTCATCAATTAAGGTGGGATGGTAGCCCTGATTAAGTAGATCCTATGAATCCTAGATTTGAAAGCTTGCTATAACATCATTGAAAGCTATCATATCTACAAGATTAGTCTGTTACTGTGAAAAATCCCATTTTGCTCAACTGGCTAAACAGGTGCCAAACTTTTTTCTTTTAATTCAGATGACCGTTGCTCATCCTGATCACAGGGGAAAAAGTGGCTCTCAAAGTACTAGGACACTAAATCACTAGTCACCTGTGACTATGGCATTAAACCACTGTGACTGGAAGACTAAACCTCTGACCAACAGGGATTGGGACACTAAACCACTAGAAACCAGGGTCAGAGACACTAAGCCACCAGACAACAGCAACTAATAGACTCCCAAAATTGGGACACTGAATCATTGAATACCATGGACTAGGTCATGAAACCGGTAGATGTGAATAGTTGGAACACAGAACCACTTTACGCCAGGGCCCGAAACACCTAGCCACTAGACACCAGGAACTGAAAGACTTCACAACTTCATAACAGGGACTGGGAGACTAAACCCGTGGACATAAGGGACTTAGGCACAAGTGATGGTGATAGAGATGATGATGCAGCCTCTGTCTCTTTCTTTCCTGTTTCAGAGCCCCTGAAGGACAATATGAATACTAACCCCAACCTCCACATGAGAATGTATATCTGGCTTCATCATATTATGACATATACACATATATGTTATCACCTGGACACTGTTACATACTTCTGTTAGCCGTTTAGTAACATTCATGGATATAACAGTTATAAGGAGTCAGAAGTGGAAGACATGGCCAAGGACCGTGGTGGGAATCCATCCAGAGCTCCATCTTCATGAAGTTTATATGATCTTCTCCTCGCATTCACCTGGGATTCACTCATAGTTACAAACTGGTAGATGAACTGCTTACCCTTGAATATTCTAGGTCTAATGTAGATTGTAAGCTCTGATCTCTCAGCAGGATATTCTCTGCACAGTGTAATAACAATAAAAGCTATTTGTATGAAATGATGGGAATGGCTGAAATACTGTATCTTGGACTCTAAATGAAGGAGAAATGAGAAAGCTAAGTAACAAACCAGTAGACTCTGCTTCATGAAGGACACCCCATATACATTCACTGTAAAAAAAAAAAATCCCTCCGCTATAAGGAGTTGTCGGAATCGAATGACACTTTGTATGTGTGATTGTAACGGTGATATAAGTAAGTGATTACAATATCAGAGCAAAAGGCAAATTTACAGAATATTGATCCCATGAAGGGAGGCTCTAGTACCCTGTTGTATTGCCTCTAGCTTGGATACAAGATGTGATACAGGTGGGCATGGAGGCTCTAGTACCCTGTTGTACCACCTCTAGCTTGGATACAAGATGTGATACGGTTGGGCATAGTGGTTGTAGTACCCTGTTGTACCACCTCTAGCTTATATACCCTAGACAGGGTCTTATATTAATTTTGTTCAAAAAGGTTTAACTTTTTTACATGTATAGCTGCCTGGACACTATTTAAATTGACTTTTTTAATTAACTGTTAGCAGGGCTTAATTTTGGAGTAGGGCTTATATTTCAAGCATCCTCAAAAAGCCTGAAAAATCATTCTGCATCCTCAAAAATTGTGGAAAGTCATGCTATGTCTTATTTTCAGGGTATGTCTTATTTTCAGGGAAACAGGGTATCATTAGTGGTTCTCAATCAGCATATGGGCTCATTTTATGCAGGACGAGGCAGCCAAAGTTATAAAAAACACATGCAATTCAAATAAGGTAAAAAAAAACAAGCAATGACTCATCTCACACCAGGGAAAACAAGGAGTGGCTGGAAACAAAGAACAGTGATGGGAAAAGGAGAAGAGGTAAGTTCATGAGAACATCTAGTATCACTACATTGTGTATTGGAATTTCTAAATTTCTAGAATATTCCTTGAAGACCAAAAATATTCTGGGCCTTAAGGTAGTTAAAGTAAAAAAAAAATAAAGGTTTGCCAACAGTTTAATTAAAAAATGCTCTGGAGTATAATACAGAATATAATTTAGGATTAGTACAGGATAAATGATGTAATGCATGTACACAGTGACTCCACCACCAGAATAGTGAGTACAGCTCTGGGGTATAATACAGGATGTAACTCAGGATCAGTACAGGATAAGTAATGTATGTACACAGTGACTCCACCACCAGAATAGTGATTACAGCTCTGGAGTATAATACAGGATGTAACTCAGGATCAGTACAGGATAAGTAATGTAATGTATGTACACAGTGATTCCACCAGCAGAATAGTGAGTGCAGCTCTGGAGTATAATACAAGATGTAACTCAGTATCAGTACAGGATAAGTAATGTAATGTATGTACAGAGTGACTCCACCAGCAGAATAGAGAGTGCAGCTCTGCAGTATAATACAGGATGTAACTCAGGATCAGTACAGGATAAGTAATGTAATGTATGTACACAGTGATTCCACCAGCAGAATAGTGAGTGCAGCTCTGGAGTATAATACAAGATGTAACTCAGTATCAGTACAGGATAAGTAATGTAATGTATGTACAGAGTGACTCTACCAGCAGAATAGTGAGTGCAGCTCTGCAGTATAATACAGGATGTAACTCAGGATCAGTACAGGATAAGTAATGTACTGTATGTACACAGTGACTCCACCAACGGAATAGTGAGTGCAGCTCTGGAGTATAATATAGGCTGCAACTCAGGATCAGTACAGGATAAGTAATGTAATGTATGCACACAGTGACTCCACCAGCAGAATAGTGAGTGCAGCTCTGGAGTATAATACAGGATGTAACTCAGGATCAGTACAGGATAAGTAATGTAATGTATGTACACAGTGACTCCACTAGCAGAATAGCGAGTGCAGCTCTGGTGTATAATACAGGATGTAACTCAGGAACAGTACAGGATAAGTAATGTATGTACACAGCGACTCCACCAGCAGAATAGTGAGTACAGATCTGGAGTATAATACAGGATGTAACGCAGGATCAGTACAGGATAAGTAATGTAATGTATGTACACAGTGACTTCACCAGCAGAATAGTGAGTGCAGCTCTGGGGTATAATACAGGATGTAACTCAGGATCAGTACAGGATAAGTAATGTAATGTATGTACACAGTGACTCCACCAGCAGAATAGTGAGTGCAGCTCTGAAGATTAACACAGGATGTAAGTCAGGATAAGTAAGTGGTGACTCTGCTGTTTATGTAGGTTTATGTATCCATTTAGTACTAAGATCCTGTCCTACAGTCTTCCATATTGTCAAATGTCTCCATGCTGGGAGTTGTAGTACAATAACAGCTTGATGGAGGTTACTGGTTTATTAACTGCAGGGTTCCAAGACAGTTTGTGTGATGCAAAGTATTATCGAGTGGAATTTCCCCATATTATTCAGCTTCCTCGGATATGTAGAACTTCTGCAATGCTCCTGATCAGCATACACTGCAGAGACCTTACAGATCTGGGGCTCCTCAGCGCACAGTCCTACCCTGGCTGCTGCTGTTGTTGTGAGGTCCCCGCTGCAGCTTCCTCTACCTCCCCAATCCCCTCCTATCGCCTGTTTCCTATTGTTATAACCCCCCCACCCCCTAGTCCAGACACAGAGGGTCCCCGGTACAGGCGAGAGCAGCGCTGCGAGGAGCTGTGTATGTATGTATTACATCTTTGTCTTGTCCTGATTCTCTACTACTCAGTTACTGATTCTGGAATATTCACTTTTGGATTATTTCCATCACTTCGGCAACTTTTCAGTTGTTTTTCCACGAAAACGAAAGTTGCTCTTTGCTGACAGCAACTGTATTACGTCCCTTGCCATAATTAAAGGGCCAGTGATTCTAAAGTATTCCGCTCATAACGGTGCAGGAGCGTTATAAGAGGAGGGACTGATATCAATCACATATGATGTAAATGTCTCTGTAGGTTCTAACACTATGTGACATAAAGTAGCAATCATGGGGGGGGGATTGCTACACTTCTTGTCACTCGTTCCACTGAAGAACACTGGAAGCCTGAAATGTCTGATAACAGGGAGCAATAGATTGTATTAATCTACCCTACATTCAGCCTGATCCTGCGTGTTATAGGTCAGTCAATCACAGTGTCATGGTTTCCATTATAGCCTATTCATATAATATTTGTAATGAAATGCTGACATCGCACTCCATTATACATGTAGATTGGCGCTGGTGGGCATGTCATATGTAGACTACCTCACTGCACCATCGCAACAACCATTTATATTCTGCTTGCTGTTACTGGAAACAGTCAGCAAGTTTGTGGGATGACATTTGCACTAGATGGTGCGTATTTTGGTGCAGATCTTGCTTTTTCCTCTACAAGAAAATCTACAGCAAATCCATCAGGTGTGAATGCATCCTAACAGGCCACACGGAGACATTTTCCCTCCCCTTTACACCCTCAATATTACCCACAAGGGGCTGATTTACGACAATCGCATTGAAGAAAATTGATCTTATTTGTCCCTATTAACCAATCACAGAGCAGCTTTCATTTTTCAAGAGCAGAGTATAAAACGAAAGCTGAGCTGTGATTGTTTGCTGGGGGCAACAAAGGCAGTTGTTCTTTTAGGCCGTTTCATATATGTCCCCCATATATGGTAGATTCTATATCATCCGCTCCATATTACACGCATATATTGCACAAACACAGGGTACGATGATCCCAGAAATGTTTGCACTCTACTGCCAAATCTGATCAAGCAGTTTCATGTTTAGAAGTTTAATGACGCGGCGCCCCTCGCTGCTGGAATGTGATCACTTCCTGTAAACAGCGACTAATTATGAGAAATGTTTCCTCACACCCCAACTCCACAGGCAACTGAAACAGTCCAGAGGCAGAGAAAAAAAAATGGTTTGAGCTGTTTGGGGATAAACAACTTTTTAACACTTTGTATCAAGATTTACAAAGACCCCAATCAAGCAAATATTTTATAATGCTTAGCATAGTTCTTGATGTTCTAGCACAATCCTGAATGCAGATCTGGGTGTAACTGGAGTATAAGACATTGGATAGCATGAGCACCCCTTAGGAATTGAGGGTTTTAGCTATTACCACTATGCTTCTAGTGTATGAGCATCAAGTACACTCATTGACAAAAGAAAATAATGCACCCAGATAGAAATGTCGGATTTCTGCGAAACTCGGCAAGCGGTTGCATCTCAGGCAGATACAAAGGCGATGACAGTTGTGGTGTGATTAAATGAATGGTCTTGCCACCAGAGGCAGTAAAAGTGCTTCCCTTGTTGCCCTATAAGAGGCTCTCGGAGGCTACTTATGTGTAGTGACTAGAAATGAGCGACCATACTTGCTAAGGCAAACTACTCGAGCGAGTAGTGCCTTATTCGAGTACCTGCTCGCTCGTCTCTAAAGATTCGGCTGCCGGTGCGGGTGAGCGGTGAGATGCGAGAGTGAGCAGGGGGGAGCGGGGGGGAGAGAGGAAGAGAGAGATCTCCCCTCCATTCCTCCCCGCCGCAACCCCGCCGCAACCCCGCCCCCTGCCGACTGCCGAATCTTTAGAGACAAGCGGGCAGGTACTCAAATAAGGCACTACTCGCTCGAGGAGTTTGCCTTAGCGAGTATACTCGCTCATTTCTAGTAGTGGCCTCTTCTTCTGCTTGTGTGGAGCTTGTTGACCACTAGACGTCTCTACAACGCAGAGAAGACATTTTGCCCAGTGAAAATGCTTTTGTTCAGGTTGTTTATTTTTGCACATTGAAAATCGAAACTGAACATCAAAAGGGAATCTTGTGTCTTCTGAAGAATCAGAACAAATAATCAATTTAATTTCTTCTTCTAAAAGACATAAAGAGAAAAAATCCTGATATCTTACCTGGAGCATCGGACACCGACCCAACCACTCATCACCATGAAAACAGTGGCCATAACATGGTGGATTATATCTGCTCTGATAGTTGTCAGGAGTGAAGGTGAAATCACAAGTGACTTCTCAGAGAACCAGAACAAATCGCTCCAACTGATCCTGGAACATTTCCATAACAAAGATCATATTAAGAATGGATTTAAAGTGTCCGACATCCTCAAATCAATCGAAGTGGTAAGTGTTCTACTGAAGGATTCAGGAGGTAGGAGCAGTATTATAGTAACTAAATCACTGTATATAGGAGCAGTATTATAGTAGTTATATTCTTGTACATAGGGGGCAGTATTATAGTAGTTATATTCTTGTACATAGGGACAGTATTCTAGTAGTTATATTCTTGTACATAGGGGGCTGTATTATAGTAGTTATATTCTTGTACATAGGAGGCAGTATTATAGTAGTTATATTCTTCTACATAGGAGGCAGTATTATAGTAGTTATATTCTTGTACATAGGGACAGTATTCTAGTAGTTATATTCTTGTACATAGGGAGCAGTATTATAGTAGTTATATTCTTGTACATAGGGGGCTGTATTATAGTAGTTATATTCTTGTACATAGGAGGCTGTATTATAGTAGTTATATTCTTGTACATAGGGACAGTATTCTAGTAGTTATATTCTTGTACATAGGGAGCAGTATTATAGTAGTTATATTCTTGTACATAGGGGGCAGTATTATAGTAGTTATATTCTTGTACATAGGGGGCAGTATTATAGTAGTTATATTCTTGTACATAGGGGCAGTATTATAGTAGTTATATTCTTGTACATAGGAGGCAGTATTATTGTAGTTATATTCTTGTACATAGGGGGCAGTATTATAGTAGTTATATTCTTGTACATAGGGAGCAGTATTATAGTAGTTATATTCTTGTACATATGGGGCAGTATTATAGTAGTTATATTCTTGTACATATGGGGCAGTCTTATAGTAGTTATATTCTTGTACATAGGGGGCTGTATTATAGTAGTTATATTCTTGTACATAGGGACAGTATTCTAGTAGTTATATTCTTGTACATAGGGGCCAGTATTATAGTAGTTATATTCTTGTACATAGGGGGCAGTATTATAGTAGTTATATTCTTGTACATAGGGGGCAGTATTATAGTAGTTATATTCTTGTACATAGGAGCAGTATTATAGTAGTTATATTCTTGTACATAGGAGGCAGTATTATAGTAGTTCTATTCTTGTCCATAGGAGGCAGTATTATAGTAGTTCTATTCTTGTACATAGGGGGCAGTATTAGAGTAGTTATATTCTTGTACATAGGGAGCAGTATTATAGTAGTTATATTCTTGTACATAGGAGGCAGTATTATTGTAGTTATATTCTTGTACATAGGGGCCAGTATTATAGTAGTTATATTCTTGTACATAGGGGGCAGTATTATAGTAGTTATATTCTTGTACATAGGAGGCAGTATTATTGTAGTTATATTCTTGTACATAGGAGCAGTATTATAGTAGTTATATTCTTGTACATAGGGGGCAGTATTATAGCAGTTATATTCTTGTACATAGGGGGCAGTATTATAGTAGTTATATTCTTGTACATAGGAGCAGTATTATAGTAGTTATATTCTTGTACATAGGGAGCAGTATTATAGTAGTTATATTCTTGTACATAGGAGGCAGTATTATAGTAGTTATATTCTTGTACATAGGAGCAGTATTATAGTAGTTATATTCTTGTACATAGGAGCAGTATTATAGTAGTTATATTCTTGTACATAGGGGGCAGTATTATAGTAGTTATATTCTTGTACATAGGGACAGTATTATAGTAGTTATATTCTTGTACATAGGGGGGTGTATTATAGTAGTTATATTCTTGTACATAGGGGGCAGTATTATAGTAGTTATATTCTTGTACATAGGATGCAGTATTATAGTAGTTATATTCTTGTACATAGGGGGCAGTATTATAGTAGTTATATTCTTGTACATGGGGGCAGTATTATAGTAGTTATATTCCTGTACATAGTGGAAGTATTATAGTAGTTATATTCTTGTACATAGGGGGCAGTATTATAGTAGTTACATTCTTGTACATAAGGGGCAGTATTATAGTAGTTATATTCTTGTACACAGTGGAAGTATTATAGTAGTTATATTCTTGTACATAGGGGGCAGTATTATAGTAGTTACATTCTTGTACATAGGGGGCAGTATTATAGTAGTTATATTCTTGTACATAGGAGACAGTATTATAGTAGTTATATTCTTGTACATAGGGGGCAGTATTATAGTAGTTATATTCTTGTACATAGGGGGCAGTATTATAGTAGTTATATTCTTGTACATAGGAGACAGTATTATAGTAGTTATATTCTTGTACATAGGGGGCAGTATTGTAGTAGTTATATTCTTGTACACAGGAGACGCTCTGTAATAGCTATAGGGGGTAATCTTCTAGTAATGTGAGGGAATTTGAGTGAAAAATAAGTTACTCTTAGGGCTCATTCAGACATAGTACTCGTGCTGCTAGCAGTGCAAAAAGATCGCTGCTACCAGCGCTGTAAAGATTGCGTGAATGGGCTGCTTCCAGCTACTTCAGGTATCCGATTTACACGATCGTGCACTATCCAGCTCCCAGTAGGCATCAATGGAAAGTCCAGTGTAGTACGCAGAAAAGATAGGACAAGTACTATCTTTTGTGCGCAGCACCAAGCTACATACGAGCAGCACTCACGTGTCCTATCTTTGTTAGGTACGCGCTGTTTCGCATGCCTAACATTCTCTTATGTGAACTCTTCTATAGGAACCTCACGGTTCCTAATAGAAGCGCATTTTGTGCACTACTAGCAGCGTGAAAATTACGTTCATGTGATCGAGCCCTTAGTATGTCACATATCTTACATAATAATGGGGCTTTTTTTTTTTGTGTGTCATTCAGTTACTCTCATTGCCTCTTTCAGGACTACAGCTCTGGTGTATTTGTGAACTTGGAGTTTGCACTAAAACAGACGACTTGCCATAAAACTCACAGGACTAAGACAGACTGTGAGCTGGTGAAAAATGGGGTAAGGTTCTCGCCCAGTTATAGAGGATGCTCTTGCTTAAACTGTGTGTCTATTCATTTTATGGTCAGCCAATTATTTGAAGGGCTGCCATGCAACACTACATTTTCCCTGCAAACGCTGTATGGGCAGCTTCTGTCAGCTAATTGCTGGGAATTGTATCACTGTATTCCCATATTTAGATCAATAGTAACGCTGGGTCTATTGGACAATTACCATTACATTAGTGGCTGAGGGTCCTTTTGCACAAGCAGATAAAGTGCTAATTGATGATATAGGGAGTCGATTGGTACTCATCTAAGGACATTTTACACTGGTGATGAATGGCCACACAAACAATTGCTCATGACTGTGGATGTTCGTTTCCTCTATTGCTTACAGCACATCTCCCTGTTTACATGGAGAGATATGCAGCTAAATTATCGTTTTTATGGGCACGTAATAGATGCGACAAGCCAAAAAAACACCACTTTGCTTGTTTATTGACTGATCGCTGGGTCAATCAAACGTTTGTGCGCCCGTTCATATGGCCTGGTGAGGACGGCGCAAATGCTCCAAGCTCACCAGGCCATCGCCCATTTCCTCTCCCTCCCCATCGCAGGCTCACCTGTCGTTCCTCCCCGCTTGTTCTGTGCAATCGGAAGGGGCGGGGCTGCGCGCTCATCCTCACCTCCTCCTATTGATGGCTATGGACAAGGGGCGGGAAGAGGGCAGGCTAAATCTGCGTGCCTATCTGCATACAAATGTTTATAATGTCAGATCCGCGGGGGGGACCCAGATCTGACACTCATTGTGTTAACAAATCCATTCTACTCCAGAGCTGTACTCACTCTTCTGTTAGAGTCTATGCCTGTAATAATCCGATGTCTGAAGGGTAACCTACAGTTGAAGGGCTTCTTCACATGATCGTGATTTTGTCGTAAAAATCCCAGCTCCGAAACAGGATGAGGCAAAACCATTCATTTCAATGGTTTCGTTTTTACTAGCGGGATTATGCGCGTTAATACTACGCGCTAGAAAAGATGGGACCTGCCCTATCTTTCTCACACGTAGGTTTTCTACATGCGAAAAAGATAGGGCAGGACCCATCTAACTACTTTTTTTCTCAAATATGAGCGCAGTAGTGCGGAGTTTGAATAGTCGGAAAAAAAACAGACAAGCCCTCCCATAGCCATGTTGTGGCAGAACATCGTGGCCCTATGTAACTATACATGTGGGTCATCCATTGGGCTTACTCCTAAAGCTGCCCTACTATCTATATTCCCTGGCTCTGTTTCCCATACTAGGAAGGGCCTCCTATGGTTTTTCGTCCTCGCCACTAGACAAAACATCCCCAGAAAATGACGTTCCTAGACCCTTCCTTCTAGGGTGATGTGGACGGACAGTAGAGAATGGGTAATGTAACTATTCCATGATGTTAATTGTGCTTTCCTAACAGATATTTGAGAAACTGCTGTCTTAATAAAAACTTTTTGAAGAAAAAAAGGCAAAAAAATACTGGTTGATAGGCTAATTCACTCCATAGCAACAAGCGTATTAGCAAATGCGCCCGTCTATTTAAGCCCAAATAGAGGGTTTTGTAGCTTTTAGAGATTGGATGCAGCATAAATTGCTCAGGAAAAAAATATTACAATACCTTATATCAGGTATTGCAGGTCTCCCCAATACACACACTTTTTATCTTCTCACCTGTTTTAAGGTATTTTAGGGTGAAATTCCTCTTTGCGATATCATTTTTATCATATCCCCCTCCTATATTTGCAGATTAGTCTTGCTACTTCTTATTTGCGGTTTTTCTTGTTAATGACAGTAATTTAGTTTTTTCTCTTTCCCTGTACAGAGGACATTTAATTGCTTCGCCTGTTTCAAGTTTTCTTACAATTCTCCTAAGATTCTGTCTCAGCTCATCGACTGTGTCAACATACTTCAAGTGGATTCGGTAATGTATTTGCTGTTGCATTGATTCATTTACTTGCATCCAGAGCCCAAATATGCTGCCTCTGTGCAATATATCATGCAGTGAAGTAAAAGGGTTTTGTGAAATGTTTAATTAATGATGTTATCTTGTTACATTGCATGCACTGGCATAACTATAGGGGATGCGGGGGATGCGGTTGCACCCGGGCGTAGGAGCCTTAGGGGGCCCATAAGGCCTCTCTTCTCCATATAGGGAGTCCAGTACTATGAATAAAGCATTGTAGTTGGGGGCCCTGTTACAAGTTTTGCATTAGGGCCCAGAAGCTTCAAGTTACGCCTCTGATTGTATGTCTTTGCTCTGATAAAGATCCTATTTTAGTATGTAACACGTGTGTAACAGGTCTAACCGTATATAATGCATCTCTATCCATGTAGAAGAGAACCAACAGAAGGAATCAGTCCTGCAAGGAGGTGGAGCTGAAAAAAGGATCTGAAAAAGTTGGAAGTTACAGTTTTCTGACCTCTCAGTGAAAGTCTGACCGCAGGGAAATGGTATGAATGAGTGAATCTAATCATGTCATGCGGGATACTGTCTGCTGATCTATATATTTAAAGGTGTTGTTCAGTTGTAAACTATTGATGGCCTATCCTTAGGATAACCAATAAATAGTAGATTTATGGGGGTCTGCTGTCTGGGACCCCTGCCGATAAGCAGTTCTTTTGGCTGTTGTGCTAGTGCACTGACTTGGCCAGACTTGCTATTACATGTAAAGTTACCATTGAAGTGAATGGGTGTAATACCAAGCCTTGCCACTAATGAGCGAATGTAGCTGTCTGCTTCCTGCTGAATTCAGCTCAGTGCATGAGCGCACCAGCCAAGGAAATAGCTGATCATCAGGAATTCTGAGCAGGAGATTGCCACTTATCTACTATTGATGGCCATCAATAGTTTACAGCTGGACAACCTTTTTAATTCTAACTATTATATGTAATACTGTCTGATATTGTCACTGAGTTCAAGTGGCATTTCCTTCATTTTGGTGCCATTCTATTCCTTTTAAAGTCAAGATATGATGAAGTATCCCAAAAATATTGTAGCAGTTGCTATGTACGATGAAAAGTTATGTGGGGTACGCTGCCTCATGCTTAGGGTATATGTTGGAAGGGAGTAAATATTTTTGCACAATCCTCCTATTTATCACTCTTTATTTCAGATGCCTTGTGGTATGTAGGAAACAAAGACCCCAATGTATGAGAGGAATGACAATTCATCCATAGCTGCCTAGATTCCATATTGTATATAGAATGCTATGCATCATTATAGGTATATATTGCACACTGAGCTATAGAGGACTTGGAAGAGCCCAGACAATGAAGTAAACCCAACGAACCCAAGAGAAGAAGAGATGTCGAGAAAATTCATCCTGGATTGTTTATATGACACAAGTCTGGAAGAATGTGCACTGGAAATAATAAAATATTGTAAAACATAGAAAATTGTGTCCGCAAAATAAATGTATGAAGAAGTCAGACCCCACTCATCCGGCTCTATTCAGGGTCATTTTATAAAGGCTATATCTTTTTATAGGTTTGGATGAGAGGTTAGGAGTTTGGTTACTTTATTAGACTCATATGTGTCCAAAATGATTTATTTAGGCCTCATGTCCACGGGGAAAATCAGGCCCGCCGCGCATTCTCCATGCAGAAACCCGCAGCGGGTCCCTCCTTTCCCGCGGACATGAGGCTGAAAATAAGATTAAACTCACCTTTCCGGATGCTGCGGATCTTCCTTCCGTCGCGGATGGACTTTCTTTCTTCGACCCGGCGGATGTGCTCGGCACGCCGGAAGCGTGCCGCGCGCATGCACAGGGCACTCAATTTTTTTTTGGAACTCCTGCTCTCCCGCGTGCGGAAAGCAGAAATTCAGTCGCGGGTGTACAGTGGATCCGGACGGCTTCCATAGGCTTCAATAGAAGCCTGCGGGGGACCCGCACTAAAATGGAGCATGTCGCGTTTTTTTTCCACACACACGCAATCCGCGCCTCAAGGGGAAAATGACATCCGCAGGTATTTAACTACCTGCGGGTGTCCAATGCATCCCTATGGGGGCGCGGATCACTCTGCGGGAAAAACGCTGCGGATTTTAAATCTTCTTTTTACTGTGGACATGAGGCCTTAGGGTGGAGATGCCCTTAAACCCCCATAACATCATTGCCAAAAAGAGAGCACATAAAATCAGGTATTAGCACCGAAAATGTTTTCATACAAATAAGGGTTGTTATAGCCCCATATCATTACTAGCTATGCCAGCCATCTACTCCTTTCTATCTCTTGCACTGCATCGATCCTTATGTTGAGCTTTTGCCAGTCAGTGTAGGAACATGCCGAAATGAGAGCCCCCCAACAACAGGTATTAAACCAGTAGACCATCAGGGACTAGATCACTAGGGATGTTACCATTAACCTCTTCACTATAATTATCCTAAACCACCAGGGATATTACGATTAACCCTATATTTATCCTAGACTATGCTTCAATCCTGCATTGAGCAGGGGGTTGGACCCAATGACTCTGGAGGTCCCTTCCAACTCTACCATTCTATGATTCTATGACTATCAAGAATGAATTATATTACTAAATGTAACATTAATGCCTAAGATCTCCGTGGTTGTTAAATTAAACCTTTAAATCAGACTAGGTCTTGGGGATTAAATTATATTCACCCTTGACAACTGGTAATATTTGATATTAACCCCTTTAGAGAAAATTGCATTCAGGTAATCAATCTTGCCAGAGTTTAACAGAAATTCTGTAGGTGGAATGTTGAAGTAACTGATCGTTACTGTGCAGACCTAAAAGAAATAACTGACATCAGAGGATGCTCTTATGGGTTCTGGGCCCTAATGCAAAATCTGTAACAGGGCGCCTACCTACTATAGCTTCTAATCTATAATAATGGAAACATTAGCAACCTTATTATATCCTCCCACTAATATTACATTACTATGCTTTACAATAGCATGTACTTAGTGCACTCATGAGAAAATGTATATTTATGTCAAAATACTGTAATATGTAGCTAATAATGTCTGTAATAATGTGTTGGAGGGTGGGGATACCTACTTATATGGGTACTACAGCAAGTCCATTACTCTCATGGTGGTTATCATTTCATATACAGTCATTTCATACACTGACTGAAGACTTTGGTTGATAACCAATAGCCTCTGTAGCTATCACAGCTATAGCTGCGTAGTAGACCAGTTTGGGTCACGGTGGCTGTCTAACTCTGACCCGGCGTATCTAGGACCTCTTCTCTTCCTCAGGGATGAAGCTATATTACCCCCCACCAAACTAGTTACTCATTTTACTGACCTCAGAAGGATGGAAGGCGGAGAAAGCCTTTAGTCGGCTACCTGAACCAAGCGGGGATTGAACCCGCCACCTTCAGGTTGTGAGCAAGAGCTCTACTGCCTTAACACTCTGTGCGACATGAGGCTTTTTAAGGCTAGGCTCACACAGGTAGATCCCGCAGGGGATTCTGACTGTAAGGCCGGCCAACAACCCTGCGTACATGAATTTTCTGTAATGCGTATGACCGCGATGGCTTACCGTTGGTCATACACAGTAGTTTTCAGGTTTTTTTAAATTTCCTGTGCTGTCACTAACTGATGACATGGGTACCCACGGCCCATACGCAATGTTAATTGTGTATGGGCTGCGGGGCGGACGGCCTCCATTGACCTTAATTGGAATCCACTTGTGTGAGCCCGGCCTAAAGCTGAGGGGATAGACAGGTATTGAAGAAGGATGAATCACTGAGGATATTCTGTTCCCCTGAATTACACTCTATGGTTCTCCAAGCACAAGTCCATTATAGACATTTAATTAGCATATTAAACAAAATACTCGCAGTAATAAACAGTATAACCCTTATCCCAAAATTTACATTAGTACTTTGAAGTTAAAAGTCTTACTACGGTTGTATTAATAAAAGGTCATAAATGTGTTCGCTGCTGATTATGGCGACAACTGGTACCATTTCCAGTGAAGAATTGTTCAGGTCAATGATCACTCTGGCAGGGAAAGGGGCAGGTGCCCTGGGTGCCAGCACAGATGCCACCGAGTAATAGCCTTATCCAGGGTATTCAGATGCAAGGTAGGACAGTGAGTATTTGCCCCGGTGAAGGAAGACCTAACATTGACTCTATGCCAGCTTAAAGTGAATGTCCATTCTTTAACATCATATATTTTGAACTAAATAGGGCTTCAATTCTGTGCAGAATAATTTCTTAAATTGCTCATACACCTTCATTGGCTGTTGGCTGACCGCTCTTTCAGCTGACATAGGGACAGTAGACCGAGCTGCAACCAGACAGCTTTGGCAGCAGCTAATCTCCAAGGAGGACAAAAGTATCAAGTGTCAAAATTCATCATGCCCCATCCTTCTTTCCCCCAACATCAATTTTTTGGGGAAAGTCAGAAAGTCCCATGCGAGAGTCGTCTTGTGGGTTAGAACAACTATAGCCTAAAATGTATGGGGGCCTTTAGATTATCTTTAGGGTAGGTGCACATGGTAAATGCTAAGGATTTTCAACAGTGGAATTGGCTCTGGAAATTCCATAGAAATTCCAAGAAATCCCATCCACAGGCTACAGAAAAAAATCTGCTGTATAAATTGACCTGTAGTGCGGATAATAAATCCACAACATGTCAATTTATGTTGAGGATTTTAACTGTGGATTTCACACCCTTTAATGAGGGAGTGAAATCCCCCTTGAATCTGCAGCAAAATGTGTGACACAATCTGCATCATGCGGTGTGGACTTTACTGCTAGAGATTCACTGTGGATTTTCTGCTGTGGATAATCCACAAAGCTCCCCCTAGAGGTACAGGCAGCTAAAATGTCATTATTTAGCTCATACTTTTCGATTTCGACTTGGTGCTCTCTGAAGATTTTGTCAATTGGCTCCAGCTCATGCTGCTTGGACATGATTTCCTTGATTCTATGGACCAGCACATCCACCATAATTTCAGAGGCATTGCACTGCATAAGGTTATTCTTTTATAAAGCAATATTTGAGGTTCCAGACAATAATATGAAGAACTTGTTGATGTCTTCCATTTTCAAATTCCACTGCAGCTCATTAGGCCTGTTGGTTTCTTTTACATCAGGGGAATTGTTATGTTGTGCTGCTGGGATCTGTAATACTAAGGTTCCTAGCAGCACAGCTCCTCAGGTGGTGAGTAATTGAGCTGGCTGGGTGTGGTATTTCCCAGCAGCCAATCTCCTTAAATCTGCATCACATATAAACCCAGCTTCTGTCAGTAGTTGATGCTGGTGTTTGTACTGTTTGGATATCTCTGTTTTGTTCCCACTCAGAGCTGTTTGCATGTAGGCCTTTTGTGTCTCTCTGCTTCCCAAAGACGGTTTGGACACCCGTAGTCCTTGTCTGTAGCACATGCAGAACCCCTTTTCCCTTCCCCTGACAGGTGTGGCCTCCAAACGTCTTATGCCTCCTCTGTGTGTCAGTTGGTGGATCCCTGACACAGTTCCCTATGTAAGCTCTGTGGCTGACTGTCTATCCCCTGGTATGACGACACTTTTAGACTTGCTGTGAGTTTCATCTATGTGCATGTAAGCTCTGGGTGGAGTCCGTGTGGTTTGTACTATATGTTGTAGTCTGCTGTAAGTCGTGCCCGTAAGTCAGTGCCCGTAAGTCAATGTTCTGTTGTCTGTCCTGTGCAGCTTGCTGTGTGACTTGTGTTCTGTTGTCTGTCCTATACAGCTTGCTATGTGACTTGTGTTCTGTTGTCTGTGCTGTTGCAGCTTGCGGTGTGAACTGTGTCCAGTGCCGCTGGACTCTTAGTGTAGGGACTAGCGGTATAGCCAGGAGTGGTGAAGTGGCCCTCTAGCTTCCATGTTTTGATCAAAATGTCATCTAATACCTGGTATTTATATTCAGCTTTACTATCTGCTATTAGTGGTTGCCTTTTGGCTGCTGTATGCTGCGTTTTCTGGCTCTGTGTGTCTTCTTGTTCTGTCCACTTGTTCCTGTCATGTGGCATGTTTATGTGTTCTGTTCTGGTGCGTGGCTCCTAGGATCAGCTAGGGCCTGGATCCAAAGACCGCTGGGCCGCCCTTTATCAGGGCGATGTCCCTGCTCAGGTAGGGCCATGTCATCCTCCCTGTAGGTCAGGGCTAGTTGTCTGAAACTCATGTATGCATCCTTTAGTCACTATCGTGTGGGCCACGTGCTTAGTTGCCCACACGATCGTAACATAATGCACCCCCTTTTGTAAGTGGGGAGGGCATTATGTTGCTATGTACTATGTTAGTATGTTCTTGTTATGTTGGTATGTTAGTATGTATGTTCTTACGGTATGTTGAGTTACGCTAGTATGTCGGTTTACTATGTTATGCAATATGTATGTTGTATGTTCTATGTTGTTATGTTGTATGGATATGTCACATATGTTGGTTCTGAGTACGTTAGTATGTTGTACGCTATGTTGCTTTGGCATGCATTATTATATTATGTTGCTATGTTGTATGGATATGTTGGTACATTATGTATATTGTGTTGGTCTGTTGGTACACTCAGTTGGTATGTTAGTATTATGATATGTTAGTATGTCTAAAGGGTCCAGAGGCCCCTTTTTTTAAGGGAAGGTGCCCCGGTCTATGTTTCCGTTTTGTTTGATATGTTTGTTTCTGATAGTCTCTGTTTTCTGTCTGTTATGACTGATCTAAGCCCGGTCCCCTTGTCCGTTGGTAGGTGGATGTTAGGGCTTTGTTTGGTCTGTTTCCCTGTCTGTGTCTGAGTTCCAGCTCTGTTTGTTACCTGTCCTGCGTTATGCAGTCTGCTTTCCTGTCCCGGTGTCCGTCCTGCGGCGAGGTGCACCCAGCGGACGTAATTTGCTATACACCCTTGTTGTATGTACCTGTGTCTTTGGCCTTTGGCTGTATGCTCGGTAATAGGCCCGTATGGAAAAGTCCTATGGGTCGCTTGTGTCAGTAGGGAGGGTTGCCATATTTTCCCCTCTGGACTAGTGCACTTTTCCTTGCAGCCTACTATGTCTGAGGCCTTTTGTGTAAGACGCAGTGGTCCCCGTTTTACGTGCACTATTTCTTAATCTCTCCCATTTTGCCATCTTTGCCTTGGTGTCAGGTCCTTTTTAGATAATTCCTGTACATGTGCACATTTTTGGAGGAGTTGCATAAGTGTTGTTTATGCTTAAAGGATCCGGAGGCCCCTTTTTTAAAGGGGAGGTAGTGTTACGTTGTGCTGCTGGGATCTGTAGTACTAAAGTTCCTAGCAGCACAGCTCCACAGGTTGGGGTTAATTGAGCTGGCTGGGTGTTGTATTCTCCAGCAGCCCATCCCGTTTAGTCTGCAGCACATATGAACCCAGCTCCTGTCAGTAGTTGATGCTGGTGTTTGTACTGTTTGGATATCTCTGTTTTGTTCCCACTCAGAGCTGTTTGCATGTAGGTCTGTTGTGTCTCTCTGCTTTCCAAAGATGGTTTGGACACCCGTAGTCCATGTCTGTAGCACATACAGCACCCCTTTTCCCTTCCTCTGTCAGGTGCGGCCTCCAAACGTCTGTGTGTCAGTTGGTTTATCCCTGACACAGCTCCCTATGTAAGCTCTGTGGCTGACTGTCTATCCCCTGGTATGACGACACTTTTAGACTTGCTTTGAGTTTCATCTGTGTGCATTTGAGCTCTGAGTGGAGTCTGTGTGGTTTGTACTATATGTTGTAGTCTGCTGTAAGTCGGTGCCTGTAAGTCAGTGTCCTGTTGTCTATCCTGTGCAGCTTGCTGTGTGACTTATGTTCTGTTGTCTGTGCTGTTGCAGCTTGCGGTGTGAACTGTGTCCAGTGCCGCTTGACTCTTAGTGTAGGGACTAGCGGTATAGCCAGGAACTGTGAAGTTGCCCACTAGCTTCCATGTTTTGATCAAAATGTCAACTAATACCTGGTATTTATATTCAGCTTTACTATCTGCTATTAGTGGTTGCCTTTTGGCTGCTGTATGCTGCGCTTTCTGGCTCTGTGTGTCTTCTTGTTCTGTCCACTTGTCCCTGTCATGTGGCATGTTTATGTGTTCTGTTCTGGTGCGTGGCTCCTAGGATCAGCTAGGGCCCAGATCCGAAGACCGCTGGGCCGTCCTTTATCAGGTCAATGTCCCCGCTCAGGCAGGGCAATGCCATGCTCCCTGTAGGTCAGGGCTAGTTGTCTGAAACTCATGTGTGCTTCCTTTGGTCACGATCGTGTGGGCCCCGTGCTTAGTTGCCCACACTTGGCATTTAAGACTCCATTATTGTTATAAAACCATTCCCTGATCTGCTGAGCAGTTGTCCTCACTGAAGTCACACCTTTCATCTCCAGAAGTCCATGAGTATCAATGATGGTCAAAGAATATGGGATTCAGAACTCTGGTTGGTGGTTAATCTGGGAAACCATGACCCTGATCTCTGATGCCTTCAAAGATAACTTGTTGCAACAGCACTTCCAAAAGATAACCAGTGCTTGTGGGAGGTGTTAGTAGTCATGCAAAGCTTAAGGCCTCATCATGTCCACTTGGTAAATGGATTCAGCACTGGACACCCACAGGTAAGTAAATACCTGCGGATGTCCTTTTTCCCTGCCACGCGGATCGCACGTGCGGGAAATCACCCGCATGCTCCATCTTCTGCGGGTTTGCCACATAGACAGCTCCCGCAGGCTTCCATTGAAAGCCCATGGAAGCCGTTCGTATCCGCAGTACACCCGCAGCTAAATTTCTCCTGCCGCGGGAGCAGGAGTTTAAAAAAAAACAAAACGTGTGCACGGCTCATGCACGCGGCAGGCTGCTGGCATGCCGAGCACATCCGCTGGGCTGCAGAAAGAAGATCCGGCTGCGACAGAGGGGAGATTGGCTGCGTCCGGACAGGTAAGTTAAATCTTATTTCAGGCCTCATGTCTGTGGGAAAGCACGGCCCCGCTGCGGGATTTGGCATGGGGAATCCGCGTGGGCCCGAATTTCCTAGTGGACGTAAGGCCTAAGGGTCCAGACCTGAGTCCAAAGTCCAGTAGAATGATTCCAAATTAAAGATGAATGATGAGCAGCACCCCAAGTGTCTTTGTAAAAGCAATCTGCATCCATGTGGATGCTTCTTTATTCAACTTGACAAGCTTGACAAAGACCCCTGATGGAGTTGAAACGTTGTATTATGTGTTCCCGGAGTCTTCAAACAATGAATATTTGCTGCTGATATTCTGCTGCGGAAAATCCACAGGAGA
This sequence comes from Eleutherodactylus coqui, assembly GCF_035609145.1. Lineage (NCBI taxonomy): Eukaryota > Metazoa > Chordata > Amphibia > Anura > Eleutherodactylidae > Eleutherodactylus > Eleutherodactylus coqui. Next base: position 115,144,069 of record NC_089848.1, read on the forward strand.
TCCACCATGTGTGGACATTCTCTAAGGCCAGTCACACATCACAATATTTGGGCCATGTTTCGGCGTCTGTAATACAGACGTGCATCCTGGTCTGACCGTTGAATCCAAAGATTTTGATGTTCAAAGTTCGATTCAGAAACCCAACGGTCAGGTCGGGACACAGGTCTGTATTATGGATGCAAAAACGCAGGACTTGCATAAACAGCGCAGCATAGTCCGGTTGGCTGTTTCCATAAAACCCAGCCACCTCTGGCAGGAGGAAGTGAGCCATGACAGGGCTTGGAGGCAGGAAAAATCTGGAACTGGGCCCCCAACTATAAAGCTTCATTGATGGTATTGATTTGCAATATGGGGAAGAGAGACTTTATGGCCCCCTGGGGCTCCTGGGCCCAGGTGCAACCGCACCCTCTGCACCCCCTATACTTACAGCCCTGGTCAGAGGGGCTGTCCTGGAGATAGGTGCGAGACCCAGAGGTGGTATCCACATCTAGCCGGTGTTTATGATAAACCTTGCCATAAAAATCTAAGAATGAGATGGGAATACCCCTTTAAAATCAGGAAGTATTCAGTATGATGGAGAGGAGGTGGAAACTTTTTCCCCCCTCTGCATGCATGAGGGGAACTTTGAACAGACTAAACTTAAGCTGACCTTGACTTCTTCAGCTGCTCACATGTGAGGCTCAGAGAGGCATGTGAGACATCTGATAACAGTTTTGAGAAGCGTCTAGAAAGGGGTGTAGCTAAGAGGAGATGAAAGATGCGCAACATATATTGATGTGTGCCAATTTCTGGAGCAAAATATTGGTGTAAACTACGCTAGCCAAACATATCTAGTACGTTGCGACACATTTATAATTTTGCCTTTGCAGATTTCATAAATTTGGACAATATGTGGAATTTTTGCTATTTTATGAAATTATACATTTTACAACGCTCGCCTCTACGGAGCATATAAGCGTATGAAACGTGTTTTTTCTTTTGACTAGACAAACTCTGGACTATACTGCGCGAGTTTGAAAAAAAAAAAGTAGTAAGATATGCCCTGCTCTATCTTTTCTCGCACGTAGTATTAACGTGCAAGAATCCCAATAGTGAAACTGAAACCTTTGCAACCAATGGTATCGTTTTGTCCCGTTTTGCGGGCATGACTTTCATGGCCACAAAACAGGACAAAAACATGCCCATGTGTTTAGGCTCTTAGGCCCTTTTACACGGAATGATTATTATTCATAAAATCGTTGGATCGTGCAAATTTGAATGATCATTCAGCGTAAACACTACCAACGATTGAATTTGTTCACGTCTCGTTGGTTCATCACTTTATGCAGGCCTAAAAATAATTATTTGTTTGCATGTTTTGTATGTTAATAGCAATCATTGGTAGTGTAAATATGAATGACTAAACGAGCGAACAATATGTTAAAAATTTATTTGTCGTATGCGCAACTACGTAGTTGCACATGAATGAGATTTTTCTTCCCTCTTGCTGGCCGTTCAAACTCCCCACCATAGTGCAGGAGTTTAAAAAAAATAGTGGGAAGATAGGTCCTGCCCTATCTCTCCCGCAGGTAGGATACTATGTGCAGGAAAGATAGGGCAAGTCCTATCTTTTCTTGGCCATACAATTAATGGGCGAGAGTCCTGATAGTGAAAATGAAACTATTAAAATCAATGGAAATCAGTGGTTTCATTTTGTCCTGATTATCACGGCCCCATAACGGGGCTAAAACACATTAACATGCTTAGGCCCTCTGTCTTCGTTCGCTCCATGTTACGCCTGTGTCACTCGAACGTTTTTGTGCAGGGTTTTCAGCATGCAATCCAATTCATGCATCCAAAAATTTGCGCATATAATGCCCTGGGAATAGAACCCATTGATTTCAGTGGGTTCTTTCACATTAGAATATTTTGCACGCGTATCTCGTTTGTGCAAAAGAATACACAGCATGCTGTAGTTTCCTGCACATTTGCGCACAAAATAGCACATACTGAGCTAATTAACTCAATTGCCCAATAATGCAAGCATTTCGTGTATTTCTGCACATGCAAATGTGCAGAATTTGCACTCGAAAAAAGTACAGTAAAACATGCACATACAAATACGCAACACCCATTGCCAGCATATGTAGAGCAAATGCACACGTAAATGTGTTTACATGCACACTTGCTCTGCAGTTTTGCGCAATGAGTGTTACGTGTTTTACTGTACTTTTTGTGCACACACAAATTCTGCGCATTTGTGCACGCAAATAAACATGCAACTATGCTCCATTCATTGAAATGGGCAGTTAATGTAATTATTTCAATATGCGCTCTTTCTCTGCGCGAATGCTTAGGAAAATAGAGCATGCTCCATTTTTTCTTGCGCAAACGAAATTCGCTTGCAGAATGCGCTTATGTAAACGAACACATTTAAATCAATGGGTTCTATTCACTGCGTACTATGCGCGCTAAAGACTGCCCAAATATGCTTCGTTTTACACAGGCCTCACACTATCCTACCAAAAGTAATTGGACACCTGGGCAAGAATCAAAAGTAGTATTTTTTTCCATATGTTAATACTTAGTAGAGCTCTTTTGTCCCTAATGACATTAGATACTTTCTAGTAATGTCTGATACAGCTGGTATTTCCCTCCAGTCATCCTGCAAACATCTGAAGAGTTCTCTCAAAGATGAACACGGTTTTATTTCCTGACCTGACGTTCTAGTTCATCCCAAAGATGTTCAGTAGGGTTCAGATCGGCACTACTTGGGATTCTTGCTCGAGTGTCCAACTACTTTTGGCACGATAGGGAACATGTCATTGACAGTCTGTAGAACAATGGGTGAAGACCCCTATAAGTACCATACTGGCTGCTAATAGTGGTAGTCACCCAGCAACTGTTACCACTGTCAAGTGAGGTGAGGAAATCAGATGCCTAATGAGATAATGTTCAATGTCCCCTTCCTTCTTCTTAATAAACTTCCTCTAAAATTCTTAGTAGCCCCTGGGTAGAGAAAGGAGACTATTAAAGCAACTCCTGACACGATACCAGAACCACATGAGAAAGGCAATTTATAAATTTAGGGTTTTACAAAATTTCCATGATGAAGCATAGCTTTTTCATGTGATCAGTGTCAGGTCACAAACAAGAATATATTGTGACATTTGGGGGTAATTTAGCATGAAAAGTAGAAGCCTCCTTGACTCTACAGAGGTGTTTTGTGGTGCCAAGAGTGAAAGGAGGCGGGAAGGGGGAGGTGCTAAGTTCCCATGAATTAGCCCCGCTCCCGTCCCGCCTCTCCCCATTGCAAATAGTGCAGAGGGGCGGGGAGGGGGTGGAGAGGAGGCAGAGAGGGGGCGGGAGCTCAGTTCCTGCTCCTGTCTCTTCCATCCTCCCCCCTCTGCAAATGAGGATGACGTATATCGGCTTGGCGTGAAAACCGAGCCGATATACGTTCGTGTGAATGCAGCCTGAGGCCTTAGTCAGACGGGCGTTTTTTGCCGCAATTTGCGGATCGCATGACGGATGCGCATCCGCAAATCGCGTGACCGGTGCGCGCAAGTCGCCCGCAAATCGCCCGAAAATCTGCTCCTAGCCGCGTTTCATTAGAAACGGGCCGGAGCTGTCCAGCGCATTGCATTCAATGGAGACGGCAATACAGCCGTCTCCATTGAAAGCAATGCGCTGCGGGCGAGCCCGGGATGAATTGTCGGTAAGGGCTTAAATATATAAGCCCTTACCTGCAATCCATCCTAAAATGTGTTAAAATAAAAAAAAATTGCATTCTCACCTTCTGCCTGCAGCTCCGGGCAGCCGTCCTGCAGTGGGTGTGAAGGGGGTGTGAGTCAGACCTGCCCCCTGATTGGCTCAGCGCTGAGCCAATCAGAGGCATGCCTCACTCACACCCATTCATGAATTCATGAATGGATGTGAGTCAGACCTGCCCCTGATTGGCTCAGCGCTGAGAGGCAGCAGTCACTCACCCATTCATGAATTCATGAATGGGTGTGTGAGTGAAACCGGCCTCTGATTGGTCAGGCTGTGACCAATCAGAGCAGATCATTCAGCAGGCGGGGATTTTAAAGCCCCGCCGGCTGAATAGTGCCGAGAAGCAGTTCAGGAGAACTGACAGCGGCCGCGGCTGGACTCCGGCTGCAGCGGAAAGGTGAGTATACAATTTTTTTTTATTTTAACACATTTTAGCATGAATTGCAGGGAAGGGCTTATATATTTAACCCCTTCCCGACAATTAACCCCGCGCACGCCGGCAGCCCATTGCTTTCAATGGAGGCGGCTGTATTGCCGCTCCATTGAATTCAATGGGCAAACATCGTTCTTCTCTGCCACAGCTGTTACAGCTGTGGCAGAGAAGAATGATTTGTCTTCTATATGTTCTCAATGGGGTCGGCGCTGCTGCCGCCGGCCCCATTAAGCGCATATACAGAAGCGAACAGGAATCGCAGATCGCAGATAGGTGCGATCTGCGATTTTTTGTTCTATAATTTTTCGGACGAGCGCATAAAAAGCGCTCATGTGTCCGATACCATTGCGAAGCAATGGTTTTAAAAAATCGCCGGACGCATGCGCATGCGCAAATCGCGGCAAAAAACGCCCGTCTGACTAAGCCCTGAGACTGGAAGATGTCTGTAAAGTATCAATATTTGTCTAGTGAGGTGATCTATGTTGTCTATAAATATGAGTGATTTGGGTGTAGTAAGGTGAGAGTTAGAGATTGAGTCAGTCCATCATCTTTTGGGTTCCTGACTGAGAGTTCCAGCCACATGGGGGTACCTTTAACCCTCATGTGGTGAAGAATGGAAGAAGAGGAGCGGTTCCTGAGCATTTATATACCAGTAATTGTGAAGGAGAGAAAGCCAGATCAACATTCTCATTTTATATACCAACCTTTTATATAGCACAGTATCAAACACTTTGAAAATGTCCAGATACACAAGATCCAGTGACTCTCCATGGTCCAGTCTAGAACTTACCTCCTTGCAGAAGCTGATCAGATTGGTTTGACAGGAGCAACACCTCATAAACCCATGCTGATATGGAGTTATACAGCTATTTTCCTGGAAGTACTCCAGGATAGCATCTTTTAGAAACCCTTCAAACATTTTACCCATGATAGAAGTAAGACTTACCAGCCAGGTTCACTTTTTGACCCATTTTTGAATATTGGCACCACGTTGGCGATGCACTAATTCAGTGGAACACACCCCGTCACTATAGGGATATAAAATTCCCTGAAAACTCGGGAGTGTATGCCATCGGGGCCCGGAGATTCGTCTATTTTAATCTTTTTAAGGTGGGTTTGGACTTCTTCCTGGGTTAAACTGGTGACATTTAGTAAGCAGTATTATCATAGTTTTATTCTTGGACATAAGGGGGCAGCATTATAGTAGTTATATTCTTGTACATAGGGAGACAGTATTATAATAGCTATATTCCTGTACACAGAGGGTAGTATTATCATAGCTATATTCTTGTACATAGGGGGCAGTATTATAGTAGTTATATTCTTGTACAGAGGGGGCAGTATTATAGTAGCTATAATCTTGTACATAGGAGCAGTATTATAGTAGTTATATTCTAGTACATAGGAGGCAGTATTATAGTAGTTATAATCTTCTATATAGGAGGCAGTATTATAGTAGTTATATTCTTGTGCATAGGGAGCAGTATTATAGTAGTTATATTCTTGTACATAGGGGGCAGTATTATAGTAGTTATATTCTTGTACATAGGGAGCAGTATTATAGTAGTTATATTCTTGTACATAGGGGGCAGTATTATAGTAGTTATATTCTTGTATATAGGGGGCAGTATTATAGTAGTTATATTCTTGTACATAGGGGCAGTATTATAGTAGTTATATTCTTGCACATAGGGGCAGTATTATAGTAGTTATATTCTTGTACATAGGAAGCAGTATTATAGTAGTTATATTCTTATACAGAGGGGGCAGTATTATAGTAGCTATAATCTTGTACATAGGAGCAGTATTATAGTAGTTATATTCTAGTACATAGGAGGCAGTATTATAGTAGTTATAATCTTGTACATAGGAGCAGTATTATAGTAGTTATATTCTAGTACATAGGAGGCAGTATTATAGTAGTTGTATTCTTGTACATAGGGAGCAGTATTATAGTAGTTATATTCTTGCACATAGGGGCAGTATTATAGTAGTTATATTCTTGGATATAGGGGGCAGTATTATAGTAGTTATATTCTTGTACATAGGGAGCAGTATTATAGTAGTTATATTCTTGCACATAGGGGCAGTATTATAGTAGTTATGATCTTCTACATAGGAGGTAGTATTATAGTAGTTATATTCTTGTATATAGGGGGCAGTATTATAGTAGTTATATTCTTGTACATAGGGGGCAGTATTATAGTAGTTATATTCTTGCACATAGGGGGCAGTATTATAGTAGTTACACTACCGTTTAAAAGTTTGGGGTCACCCAAACAATTTTGTGTTTTCCATGAAAAGTCACACTTATTCACCACCATGCATTGTGAAATGAATAGAAAATAGAGCCAAGACATTGACAAAGTTAGAAATAATGATTTGTATTTGAAATAACATTGTTTTTACATCAAACTTTGCTTTCGTCAAAGAATCCTCCTTTTGCAGCAATTACAGCATTGCACACCTTTGACATTCTAGCTGTTAATTTGTTGAGGTAAGCTTGTGAAATTGCACCCCACGCTTCTAGAAGCATCTCCCACAAGTTGGGTTGGTTGGATGGGCACTTCTGGCGTACCATACGGTCAAGCTGCTCCCACAACAGCTCAATGGGGTTCAGATCTGGTGACTGCGCTGGCCACTCCATTACCCATAGAATACCAGCTGCCTGCTTCTGCTGTAAATAGTTCTTGCACAATTTGGAGGTGTGTTTAGGGTCATTGTCCTGTTGTAGGATGAAATTGGTTCCAATCAAGCGCTGTCCACTGGGTATGGCATGGCGTTGCAAAATGGAGTGATAGCCTTCCTTGTTCAGAATCCCTTTTACCCTGTACAAATCTCCCACCTTACCAGCACCAAAGCAACCCCAGACCATCACATTACCTCCACCATGCTTAACAGATGGCGTCAGGCATTCTTCCAGCATCTTTTCATTTGTTCTGCGTCTCACAAACATTCTTCTTTGTGATCCAAACACCTCAAACTTGGATTCATCCATCCACAACACTTTTTTCCAGTCTTCCTCTGTCCAATGTCTGTGTTCTTTTGCCCATCTTAATCTTTTTCTTTTATTGGCCAGTCTCAGATATGGCTTTTTCTTTGCCACTCTGTCCTGAAGCCCAAAATCCCGCAGCCGCCTCTTCACTGTAGATGTTGACACTGGTGTTTTGCGGGTACTATTTAATGAAGATGCCAGTTGGGTACCTGTGAGGCGTCTGTTTCTCAAACTAGAGACTCTAATGTGCTTATCTTCTTGCTTAGTTGTGCAACGCGGCCTCCCACTTCTTTTTCTACTCTGGTTAGAGTCTGTTTGTGCTGTCCTCTGAAGGGAGTAGTACACACCGTTGTAGGAAATCTTCAATTTCTTAGCAATTTCTCGCATGGAATAGCCTTCATTTCTAAGAACAAGAATAGACTGTCAAGTTTCAGATGAAAGTTCTCTTTTTCTGGCCATTTTGAGCGTTTAATTGACCCCACAAATGTGATGCTCCAGAAACTCAATCTGCTCACAGGAAGGTCAGTTTTGTAGCTTCTGTAACGAGCCAGACTGTTTTCAGATGTGTGAACATGATTGCACAAGGGTTTTCTAATCATCAATTAGCCTTCTGAGCCAATGAGCAAACACATTGTACCATTAGAACACTGGAGTGATAGTTGCTGGAAATGGGCCTCTATTCACCTTTGTAGATTTTGCACAAAAAAACAGGCATTTGCAGCTAGAATAGTCATTTACCACATTAGCAATGTATAGAGTGCATTTGTTTAAAGTTAGGACTAGTTTAAAGTTATCTTCATTGAAAAGTACAGTGCTTTTCCGTCAAAAATAAGGACATTTCAATGTGACCCCAAACTTTTGAACGGTAGTGTATATTTTTGTACATAGGAGGTAATATTATAGTAATTATATTCTTGTACATAGGAGCAGTATTATAGTAGCTATATTTTTGTACATGTGCCTCCTATGTACAAGAATATAACTACTATTATACTGCCCCCCTATGTCCAAGAATATAACTAGAATAATAATGCCCCCTGTGTACAGGAATATAGCTACTATAATACTGTCTCCTATGTACAAGAATATAACTACTATAATACTGCCCCCTATGTACAAGAATATAACTACTATAATACTGCCCTCTATGTACAAGAATATAACTACTATAATACTGCCCTCTATGTACAGGAATATAGCTACTATAATACTGCCTTATATGTACAAGAATATAACTACTATAATATTGCCTCATATGTACAAGAATATAATTACTATAATAGTGCCTCCTATGTACAAGAATATAACTACTATAATACTGCCCCCTTTGTACAAGAATATAACTACTATAATACTGCCCCTATGTACAAGAATATAACTACTATAATACTGCCACCTATGTACAAGAATATAACTACTATAATACTGCCACCTATGTACAAGAATATAACTACTATAATACTGCCCCCTATGTACAAGAATATAACTACTATAATACTGCCCCCTATGTACAAGAATATAACTACTATAATACTGCCACCTATGTACAAGAATATAACAACTATAATACTGCCCTCTATGTACAAAAATATAACTACTATAATACTGCCCACTTTGTACAAGAATATAACTACTACAATACTGCCCCCTATGTACAAGAATATAACTACTATAATACTGCCCCCTATGTACAAGAATATAACTACTATACTACTGCCCCTATATACAAGAATATAACTACTATATTACTGCCCCCTATGTATAAGAATATAACTACTATACTACTGCCTCCTATGTACAAGAATATAACTACTATAATACTTCCCCTATATACAAGAATATAACTACTGTAATACTGCCCCCTATGTACAGGGATATGGCTACTATAATACTGTCTCCTATGTACAAGAATATAACTACTATAATACTGCCCCCTATGTACAAGAATATAACTACTATAATACTGCCTCATATGTACAAGAATATAACTACTATAATATTGCCTCATATGTACAAGAATAACTACTATAATACTGCCTCCTATGTACAAGAATATAACTACTATAATACTGCCCCCTGTTTACAAGAATATAACTACTATAATACTGCCTCCTATGTACAAGAATATAACTACTATAATACTGCCCTCTATGTACAGGAATATAGCTACTATAATACTGCCTTATATGTACAAGAATATAACTACTATAATATTGCCTCATATGTACAAGAATATAACTACTATAATAGTGCCTCCTATGTACAAGAATATAACTACTATAATACTGCCTCCTATGTACAAGAATATAACTACTATAATACTGTCCCCTTTGTACAAGAATATAACTACTATAATACAGCCTCCTATATACAAGAATATAACTACTATAATACTGCCCCCTATGTACAAGAATATAACTACTATAATACTGCCCCCTATGTACAAGAATATAACTACTATAATACTGCCCCCTGTGTACAAGAATATAACTACTATAATACTGCCTCCTATGTACAAGAATATAACTACTATAACACTGCCCCCTATGTAGAAGAATATAACTACTATAATACTGCCTCATATGTACAAGAATATAACTACTATAATATTGCCTCATATGTACAAGAATAACTACTATAATACTGCCTCCTATGTACAAGAATATAACTACTATAATACTGCCCCCTGTGTACAAGCATATAACTACTATAATACTGCCTCCTATGTACAAGAATATAACTACAATAATACTGCCCCCTATGTACAAAAATATAACTACTATAATACTGCCCCCTATGTGCAAGAATATACCTACCATAATACTGCCCCCTATGTTCAAGAATATAACTACCATAATACTGCCCCCTATGTACAAGAATATAACTACTATAATACTGCCCCCTTTGTACAAGAATATAACTACCATAATACTGCCCCCTATGTACAAGAATATAACTACCATAATACTGCCTCCTATGTACAAGAATATGACTACTATAATACTGCCCCTATATACAAGAATATAACTACTATATTACTGCCCCCTATGTATAAGAATATAACTACTATAATACTGCCCCCTATGTACAAGAATATAACTGCTATAATACTGACCCCCATGTACAAGAATATAACTACTGTAATACTGCCCCCTATGTACAAGAATATAACTGCTATAATACTGACCCCTATGTAGAAGAATATAACTACTATAATACTGCCCCCTATGTACAAGAATATAACTACTATAATACTGCTCCTATGTACAAGAATATAACTACTATAATACTACCCCCTATGTACAAGAATATAACTACTATAATACTGCTCCCTATGTACAAGAATATAACTACTATAATACTGCTCTCTATGTACAAGCTTATTACTACTATAATACTGCCCCTATGTACAAGAATATAACTACTGTAATACTGCCCCCTATGTACAATAATATAACTACTATAGTACTGCCCCCTATGTACAAGAATATAACTACTATAATACTGCTCCCTATGTACAAGAATATAACTGCTATAATACTGCCCCCTATGTACAGGAATATAACTACTATAATACTACCTCCTATGTACAAGAATATAACTACTATAATACTACCCCCATGTACAAGAATATAACTACTATAATACTGCCCCCTATGTACAAGAATATAACTACTATAATACTGCTCCCTATGTACAAGAATATAACTGCTATAATACTGCCCCCTATGTACAGGAATATAACTACTATAATACTACCTCCTATGTACAAGAATATAACTACTATAATACTACCTCCTTTGTACAAGAATATAACTACTATAATACTGCCCCCTATGTACAAGAATATAACTGCTATAATACTGGCCCCTATGTACAAGAATATAACTACTATAATACTGCCTCCTATATACAAGAATATAACTACTATAATACTGCTCCTATGTACAAGAATATAACTACTATAATACTCCTCCCTATGTACAAGAATATAACTACTATTATACTGCTCCTTATGTACAAGAATATAACTACTATAATACTGCCCCCTATGTACAAGAATATAACTAGTATAATACTGCCTCCTATGTACAAGAATATAACTACTATAATACTGCCCCCTATGTACAGGAATATAACTACTATAATACTGCCCCCCTATGTACAAGAATATAACTACTATAATACTGCCCCCTATATACAAGAATATAACTACTATAATACTGCCCCCTATATACAAGAATATAACTACTATAATACTACCCCCTATGTACAAGAATATAACTACTATAATACTGTCCCCTATGTACAAGAATATAACTGCTATAATACTGCCCCCTATGTACAAGAATATAACTACTATAATACTGCCCCCTATGTACAAGAATATAACTACTATAATACTGCCCCCGATATACAAGAATATAACTTCTATAATACTGCCCCTATGTACAAAAATATAATTACTATAATACTGCCTCCTATGTACAAGAATATAACTACTATAATACTGCCCCCATGTGCAAGAATATAACTACTATAATACTGCCCCCTATGTACAAGAATATAACTACTATAATACTGCCCCTATGTACAAGAATATAACTACTATAATACTGCCCTCTATGTACAAGAATATAACTACTATAATACTGCCCCCTATATACAAGAATATAACTACTATAATACTACCCCCTATGTACAAGAATATAACTACTATAATACTGTCCCCTATGTACAAGAATATAACTGCTATAATACTGCCCCCTATGTACAAGAATATAACTACTATAATACTGCCCCCTATGTACAAGAATATAACTACTATAATACTGCCCCCGATATACAAGAATATAACTTCTATAATACTGCCCCTATGTACAAAAATATAATTACTATAATACTGCCCCGCTATGTACAAGAATATAACTACTATAATACTGCTCCTATGTACAAGAATATAACTACTATAATACTACCCCCTATGTACAAGAATATAACTACTATAATACTGCCTCCTATGTACAAGAATATAACTACTATAATACTGCCCCTATGTACAAGAATATAACTACTATATTACTGCTCCCCTATGTACAAGAATATAACTACTATAATACTGCTCCTATGTACAAGAATATAACTACTATAATACTACCCCCTATGTACAAGAATATAACTACTATAATACTGCCCCCTATGTACAAGAATATAACTACTATAATACTGCCCCCTATGTACAAGAATATAACTACTATAATACTGCCCTCTATGTACAAGAATATAACAACTATAATACTACCTCCTATGTACAAGAATATAACTACTATAATACTGCTCCTATGTACAAGAATATAACTACTATAATACTGCCTCCTATGTACAAGAATATAACTACTATAATACTGCTCCCTATGTACAAGAATATAACTACTATAATACTGCCCTCTATGTACAAGAATATAACTACTATAATACTGCCCCCTATGTACAAGAATATAACTACTATAATACTGCCTCCTATGTACAAGAATATAACTACTATAATACTGCTCCCTATGTACAAGAATATAACTACTATAATACTGCCCCCTATGTACAAGAATATAACTACTATAATACTGCCCCCTATGTACAAGAATATAACTACTATAATGCTGCCCCCTATGTACAAGAATATAACTACTATAATACTGATCCCTATGTACAAGAATATAACCACTATAATACTGTCCCTATGTACAAGAATATAACTACTATAATACTGCCACCTATGTACAAGAATATAACTACTATAATACTGCCTCCTATGTACAAGAATATAACTACTATAATACTGCTCCCTATGTACAAGAATATAACTACTATAATACTGCCCCCTATGTACAAGAATATAACTACTATAATACTGCCCCCTATGTACAAGAATATAACTACTATAATACTGCCCCCTATGTACAAGAATATAACTTCTATAATACTGCCTCCTATGTACAAGAATATAACTACTATAATACTGCCCCTATGTACAAGAATATAACTACTATATTACTGCTCCCCTATGTACAAGAATATAACTACTATAATACTGCTCCTATGTACAAGAATATAACTACTATAATACTACCCCCTATGTACAAGAATATAACTACTATAATACTGCCCGCTATGTACAAGAATATAACTACTATAATACTGCCCCCTATGTACAAGAATATAACTACTATAATACTGCCCTCTATGTACAAGAATATAACAACTATAATACTACCTCCTATGTACAAGAATATAACTACTATAATACTGCTCCTATGTACAAGAATATAACTACTATAATACTGCCTCCTATGTACAAGAATATAACTACTATAATACTGCCCTCTATGTACAAGAATATAACTACTATAATACTACCTCCTATGTACAAGAATATAACTACTATAATACTGCTCCTATGTACAAGAATATAACTACTATAATACTGCCTCCTATGTACAAGAATATAACTACTATAATACTGCTCCCTATGTACAAGAATATAACTACTATAATACTGCCCTCTATGTACAAGAATATAACTACTATAATACTCCCCCTTATGTACAAGAATATAACTACTATAATACTGCCCCCTATGTACAAGAATATAACTACTATAATACTGCCTCCTATGTACAAGAATATAACTACTATAATACTGCTCCCTATGTACAAGAATATAACTACTATAATACTGCCCCCTATGTACAAGAATATAACTACTATAATACTGCCCCCTATGTACAAGAATATAACTACTATAATACTGCCCCCTATGTACAAGAATATAACTACTATAATACTGATCCCTATGTACAAGAATATAACCACTATAATACTGCCTCCTATGTACAAGAATATAACTACTATAATACTGCTCCCTATGTACAAGAATATAACTACTATAATACTGCCCTCTATGTACAAGAATATAACTACTATAATACTCCCCCTTATGTACAAGAATATAGCTACTATAATACTGCCCCCTATGTACAAGAATATAACTACTATAATACTGCCCCCTATGTACAAGAATATAACTACTATAATACTGCCCCCTGTGTACAAGAATATAACTACTATAATACTGCCTCCTATGTACAAGAATATAACTACTATAACACTGCCCCCTATGTAGAAGAATATAACTATTATAATACTGCCCCCTATGTACAAGAATATAACTACTATAATACTGCTCCCTATGTACAAGAATATAACTACTATAATACTGCCCCCTATGTACAAGAATATAACTACTATAATACTGCCCCCTATGTACAAGAATATAACTACTATAATACTGCCCCCTATGTACAAGAATATAACTACTATAATACTGATCCCTATGTACAAGAATATAACTACTATAATACTGCCCCCTATGTACAAGAATATAACTACTATAATACTGCCCCCTATGTACAAGAATATAACTACTATAATACTGCCCCCGATATACAAGAATATAATTACTATAATACTGATCCCTATGTACAAGAATATAACTAATATAATAATAAATATAATATGAAAAATAAAAGGATTCCTTCTTGGTGTCATAACTGGATGGTAGATGCAAGATGTGGCCACACCATTGCTTTATAAAGTGCTAAATAATGCCTTCTCATTGTAAACCATGTCCCTTCTGGAATAAGGTAATATACATTGTAGCCTCAATTTCCGGAAGACTAGCATTGAGTACTATAATAAAAATTATTATTAAAAATTGCAGGCTAATCCTTCTCCATTGTAGACTCTACTTGTGCTCCATCTAGGGTATAGACTTACCAAAATATATCTTCTAAAAGTATATAGATCACAGTCACAAATACAGCATTGGTTAGAAGTATAAATACATTTTATTTCATAACATGCATTTACACTACGTTTTTCACTTTCAAATGAACAGAATACCAGAACAAGAGTGAAGACTGACACACAGGCCGCGCCGCAGGCTAGAAGGAGGAAAAAATATGTTACATAATAAATAAGAAGGAGCACATGACTTGATGCAGGGAATTATTTGTATGGAGTCGGGGGAAAGGTTAAACCCCCATATCATGGACTGAGCACTGTCCACTATTCCAGCTTTGATTGGATATCATACATATGACCTTATATTCAGGGGCACAAAGACTGAACTGATGGGTAAATCATGTACAGGTCACTGGACAGAAAAAGTGTCAAGATGCGTTAAACAGAACGTGTTAAGGTGGAGACTTTTTAGATCACAGGAGGAGAGGCCATCAAGAAAACTGGGTCAAGGGGATGGAATTTGAGCAGACCTTCTGACCATGAAAATCTAATTTTATACATATTTATGCCCCTTTAAATCCACACTCAGAAGACGTAGGAGTTGGTGTCGCTTCTTATGCTGAGCGTTTTTTCGGCCTGGGCAATGGCGTCATCCGCCCTCTTGCTCAGCTCCTTACACTCTTGTAGGATATCACTGAATTGTTTGTACGTCTCCTCTATAATGGAGCTCTGTGCGGGCTTCAAGTCCCAGTACCCTTCTTCCACCCAAGGTTTGACAGCCCCGGAGACCTCCACGACTCCATTGCCGATAAACTTCTTTAGGGAGTTGTCAATGTCCTTACAAAGGTGGTAAAGGTCACTCCCAGAACCGGTCACCCTCTCACCGTCAATGACTCGAACACTGGGAATAGTGTCCAACACAGCATTTCTGTATGACCCGTTGGCACACAGAGGGTTGCTCAAGTTATACACGGGATCGCGGAGTCGAATGCTCTCCAGTCGACGAAGACCCTTCAGGCATTGCAGGCTCTCAACGCTACACAGTAGATTACCAGCCACGTTTAGGGTCTGCAAGTTGTCGCAAGATGCTAGCGGTTCCAAGGAAGAAATCCGGTTGCAGGAAAGATTTAAGGCCACCATCTGCTTGAGGGCGGACAAGGAGGCCAGGTAGGTGATGTGGTTATTCGATAGGTCTAAACGTTCCAGGTTCAAGCATTCTCCTATGCAACCCAACTCCTGCAGCCCCAGATTCCTCAGTTTGAGGAACAGGATGGACTCGAGATCAAACTCCCCAGTTCTAGACTTCAACATCTCAGGGGTAATCCTGGCATGTTCTGAGTTCTGCTCCTTGTTGCTCTTAATTTCCATGGTCAAAGAAATTTTTCCAAACTTCAACTAGTTCAGTCCGCAAGATGCGTCCTGGATTAAGTTGTCTCTTCAGCTGGGGAGTAGTGATGTCTCATGTAGGAATTTATGAACCCATGTTCTGCAGAAGGTGGGAAGCAAGAATGCGTCACATGACTTCTGCGAGAGTCCAAAATATTTCTGGAATATACAAAACACACCAGTCATACCTCAGGATATACAATTCCTGTATTGATGGACTGATTTATCTAAGACTTCGTTCACATTAGTACTAGAATTTTCTGTTGTTCAGCTCCGTCATATGAGCCAAACAATGAAAAAAAAAACATGTGCTGCATCCAGAGCATAATCAGTATAAATGACGCTCATTGGAACCTATTAACTATGATGGAGTTAATTGGGTCCCTGTCATGCGTGCCGGCATATTACTGGACAAAATCGCACAAAGAAAAACGTGTGTGAAAAAACACATGAGAATAACAAGAAAGTAGCATGAAAATCGCATGGGAAATGGTCAGTTATCGTTGACCAAAATCACACTCACCCATGTGAATACAGCCTTGGGGCCCCTTCACATGGGTGTATTTGTGTGCGTAATATGCAGAGAATAGAACCCATTGATTTCAACAGGTTTGTTTAGATTTCCGTATTTCTCACGCATTTCGGTCGGGCAGAAAAAAGCGCAGCATGCTTCACTTTCAGCACACCAATGGTCCCCATATAAGTCAGTGGGTGGGCACAAATGCGTGCGTAATATGAAAGGAGATGCGTAATACGCTGCGTAATTCCGGTTGAAGAAAAACACATGTAGAACCCATTAGATGAATTAGCCATTTTAAGCGTTACATTTGTTTACCGGCGCAAATGAACAGGACGCAAAAAGTACAGTAAAATATGTCAATACAAAAAAAGCATTGTCCGTTCTGCGAAAATGCAGCGCTGACACACGTGAAAATGTGCATACGGCCGTGTGAAGGAGCCCTTAGTTTATCATATTGGATATTATCTGGTATATCTAATCCTATCATGTGTGATACTGTCTGCTGACCTGTGTATCTAAGCGCCTCATATGTGATACTCTCTGATGTCTTGTAACACAGAAATAATAAAATAAAGTGGGAGCAGAGATAGGGACTAAATTGGATTATTGTAGTGGTTGTTATCAATGTTACATCGTAAACACTAAGGATTAGAGATAAGCGAACGTACTCGGTAAGGCCAATTTCGAAATCGAGCACCGCGATTTTCAAGTACTTCACTACTCGGGTGAAAAGATTCGGGGGGCGCCGTGGGTGAGCGGGGGGTTGCAGAGGGGAGTGGGGGGTGGAGAGGGAGAGAGAGAGAAGAGAGAGCTCCCCCCTGTTCCGCGCTGCTACCCCCCGCTCCACCACGCCCCGGCGCCCCCCGAATCTTTTCACCCGAGTAGTGAAGCACTCGAAAATCACGGTGCTCGATTGCGAAATCGGCCTTACCGAGTACGTTCGCTCATCTCTATTAAGGATGTAAAGTGGCACGGAGGCCTGGGTATGGCGGGCACACGAGCGTGTGTATCTCCATCCACAATGTAGGGGAGTCAGAGCACACATTGTGTGGATATGTAATATACAGGGCTGTTATATGTCATCATATGTATCTGCTGCTTGTCTGCAGCATCACAATTATGCTGCGCGCAGCGGCTGACGTGAGATGCATACGAGCTGCGTGCAGCTACAATTCTGCTCCCATTTCTGTTTGATGCCCCCTATAGATAATACACAGCATTGTACTGGCCTATAGGCGCCATGGTACTTACTGCGAGCAGAATGATGCCGCCGAGGCCGTTTGTTCTCTGCATCAGCTGCATACACAGACCCTCCCCCGGAGCACGCAGCAGACTCCCCCCAGTTGCACGTCACAGCCCATACATCCAAATGTGCGACTAAGCGTGTATCTAAGCCTAGCATATGTGATACCACTGGAGTCTCAGCATCTGTATGCTACACCTATGAATTCATAGACCTGCTATTATCCAGTTATTACAAGCTACAAGAAATAATATCTCACAGAGTTGGAAGAGAAGAGGTTAATGGAATCCACCTGTCAGTCACACAGAGGTTCTAGAATCTCCCCCAGAGGGAGGGCTTAGATCTGCTGCTGCCTGCAAGGCTTGGCTCCAGACTGCAAAGCCAACAATGTCACCATGGCAACATGATACTTTCACATTTAAAGGGACAGAGAACGTAGCAGTAAAAGTATTCTAAAAGTAGAAAACATAACAAAAACAGCAAAACTGTAACAATCTCGTAACCACACACAGCAAAAATAAGACCCTACACCCACGGTTCATGATCCATAAACACAAAGATTTTGATCAAATCAGTCCAAATCAAGATTGTTTTCATATTACCATACAAACACACACAGCATATATGCTTTTTTAAAGAATAATCTTGCATCTAATCGCTGCCGCCCGCGATAGGACTTTCTAATGTTAAAATCGCAACGTCCAGTGGTCACAGCCGGCCCCTCTGATCAGTAATAGTCTTGTGTAATGTACAGACGTGTGTGATAAAGTGACTACTTCCCGCTGATATTTGTCTGCTTACCGTCAGCCTACGGATCCGAGGACAGAGGAATTCTAGAATTATTATTCATGTGGTAAAGCATCACGAACGCCGCGGCACAGATCGGATTCTAAGTTCTGCCGTCATCTTTTCAAGAAAAACTCCACAAAGGAACGTGAGACGTTGCAGCTCTTTGTGGAAGTAATACAGGAATAAAAATCAAATCATGGTATTTGTATAGCACCAACTTATTCCACAGCACTTTCAGGTAATTATTACCCCCCACCAAGCTGGGTTCTCATTTTACCAACCTTAGAGGGATGGAAGGCTGAGTCAACCTTGAGCCGGCTACCTGAATCCTGCAGGGATTGAACTTGCAACCTTCAAGTCATAGGCAAGAGCTTACACTCTGCACCACACAAGGCTCATATCTGTTGATATTCTGCTATAATTAATGCCGCCAAGGAAGAAAGGGCGAGCTGGTACTATTCATTGTCACCCAGAGAGTTCGCTGTTTGTGCGTTGCGCTGCGATAGAAAGGAGGCTCCATAGGGAAACATGGGAGATTAAAAAAAAAAAAATCGCACATCGCAGAAAGATAGAGCTTGCCGCAATTTTTTGTTCTTTCTACATTGCATCACTGAAAACTTCACTAATGGGAAGGAAACCATTAAAAAACACTGGTTTCATAAAACAGCTTTTTTACTGACTCTAGAATCGCGTGATTTATCGCCTGTGTGAAAACACCCTAAGGCCACTTTCACACATGCCCTTTTTAGTGTGGCCTTTTGAACGCCATGCTAATTGTGGTACTAAGCTCCCATTGATTTCAATGGGGCTTCACAGACCTGTGCTCGAACATGGCGTTTTCCAACTTTGTGATTTTCAAGCACTGTCTGCTCTATTTTAGCATGTTTTTTACGCTTTTTAATGCAGCTCATCGCCCATCAGAATGATAGAATGCGTTAAAAAATGCTGTCAAACACAATATCAACATAAGTAAATACACAAATACTAACATAAATACTAAGCCAACCGGCTTACAGTGAAACTAGGTAGATTTTTTTATGGTTCCCAGTGTGTCCCGGGGGCTATACATGCTCCACCAGTCTGTGCCCAGATTTCAATGTTCAAGACGTGCCACACTAGGGCTCAAGGCATGAATCCCACCCCCCAACTCACCACGCAACCTACTTATCACCCAAAATGTGAATATATACACTAGCGTATCACTAGGGGTTGCAGGACAATTGCGACCCAGCCCCTTAGCGAATGTAAAGCCATATGCAGTCCCCCTGCTGCGGCCCGTGGGCCCCCTGCCATGTGCCGCTTCACCATCATGGCCTGCGGGACAGCTGTGGGTGGCACTGAAAGAGGGGAAGGGGCTTTACCAGGAAGACGGCAGTCAATTACAGGCTGCAGACTCCCCGGTCGTGTGCTCCTCCATTCCAGGGCTGCCATTGCAGACTGCCTATCAAGCTATGCCTGTGGCGTGACTTGATAGATTGCCCCTCAGATCGAGGTATAATGTAACACTGTGGTATTATGGTATCACACTGCAAGAGCAATCAAACCACTGCAAGTTCTTGTCCCCTCAGTTTAAAATAGTTTTAATTATTAAAAAAATAAAACAAAATAAGTTTTAAAAAATCGTACAGAATGAAGTTATCATGTCATTTTTGCTGCAGTATGTACACTGTAGAAACAAGACCTCCCAAAGATGGCAAAATTGTGCTTTTTTTTTTAACTTTTCACTTCATTTAGAATTTTTTGAAAGTTTTTCAGTACATTATATAGTACATTACATGGTACCATTGAAAAATACAACTCGTCCTGCAAAAAACAAGCCCTCATACACAGAGGTGTAACTTGAAGCTCCTGGGCCCTGATGTCTTCCCTTCTTCACGGCCGGATCTTCTTTCTTGGGCCCGGCGGATGTGCTTGCAACGCCGGCTGTGTGCCACACACATGCGCCGGGCACATCCACCGGGCCGAAGAAAGAAGGTCCAGCCGCGAAGAAGGGAAGACACGCATGGCCCGCAGCAGGTGAGTTTATTCTGATTTTAGGTCTCCCACGGATCCGTACGGCTTTCATAGGCTTCAATAGAAGCCTGTGGAAGCTCTCCGCGCAGGAGACCCGCATGAAAATGGAGCATGTCCATTTTTTTCCCGCACGCGGTTCCACGCCTGACGGGGTAAATGACATCTGCAGGTATTTAACTACCTGCAGGTGTCCAATGCATCCCTATGGGGCGCGCGGATCCGCGTGCGGGAGAAACGCTGCGGATTTAAAATAAACATTTCCCAGTGGACATGAGGCCTTAGGCTAGCTAGTAATAAAATGCAGCTTTCCCTGCCACCAAGACCTCTGAAAGCTTCACTCCACATAGGTGAGGTTTGCCAGCTGAGACCAGCCTATGGTGGCATATCTCTGTATTAAAGGGGCATTAAAACAAGAAATGTTCCATGCTTTCCAGCAGGTTGCTACATTCCTGATGGGGGCAACCCCTATCAATGGGAAGCCCGTGCTTCAGATTACCCCTTACATACAGTCTTCCATGAAAGCAACACCAAGTCCCAAAACTTCAGGGGAACCTGGGTTGAATTCAGTAAACATAACCCTCCTTCCAGGTCTTGGCTTGGGCAGTCCTTGAGCACTGGAGGCTTCTGGAAATGCGTCAACAGGACTCTGTTATTGAGATGCCTCCTCGTCAGAGTCCTAATCTCTCACATCCCCAGACCACACTGGCATATAACCTTCAGAGCCAAGGTAACGTAAGCCGGGAGATATCCATGCTGCGTGCGAAGGTTCTTCACTCGCCCTCCTGTCTCCCATTCCTGGAACCATCCCTGGCAAGAGTAGACCCACGGAGGGGCCCTCTCCTGCCAGAGGTTGCCTATGTTGATCTTAAAAAAGGTGTTTACAAGAAACACCACGGGGTTTACCATAGATAACCCCCCTAGTCTCCTTGGACAGCATGTAACATTTCTCCTGATTAGGTTCAACTTATTCTTCACAAGACTAGCAAGAACAGGTTGTAGACCCGAGTCCAGAGAAGTACTGGAAAAATGCATACGCTGCCCAGGTAGATGAATAAAGGGAGCAGGTATGTTTTGATCAGGCTAATTCTTGCCCAAAGGGTTATAAACCAACCTTTCCACTGATTCGCCTTCTGAGTGGCACTATCCAGCCTGTCTACCCAATTTTGCATGGGGTAATTCTATTGGTGTGCCTTAAGTATCCCAGTCCAACACTGACCGTACCTTTTGGACAAAATGAATAGTACATAGCATTTAGGGCTAATATCAGATGCTAACGGATAAAAAAAAACTCATGAACTAACAGAATCAATTTTGTAATGCATTTGGTTAGGTATAGCTGTGGGGGAGAGGCAACATTTTTGTAAGGTAGAGCTCTGTAGAACAACTCCACATTGGCTGTCATACTCCACATTGGCCACTAGATGGAGCATTTGTCTAAATTGACAGTCTCCCTACCTGGAATACGAACTTCTCATCCTTGTAGTGGCTCCTCCTCCTGCGGATCGGCTACTGGGCCATCTCTTTTTGGTCGTAGATCCTACTCCTATAGTTTGGCCACTGGATGATCTCCTTCTGACTCTTCCTCTGAGGGTTGGGCAGTCTGTGCTCACAATTTCCAATTGCAATTTGATGTCAGGGGATATTTTTACACTAACCCCCCAGATATTTGGAGCTCTCCTAAGAATCCTTACCCCAACTATACAGTGTATATGTGCATATATGTGTAGGGTGTCTGTCCAGTGTGTGTAAGGGCTCACATAGCAGCAGACAGCCCATACCTGGCCGTAATGCCTGGGATGGAAGATAACTCAAGTAAAATTCTTACTTTGTAGCATTTTTTCCACACCCGCCTAAGACCGAATGCCCACAGATGCATTATTGCTGTGGAATCCTCGTTCAGACACCCACCGTGAATTCCGCAGCAATGTCTGTGCATAGACATACTGTGTTAAACGATTCTCCCCTGCCCACGAGCGGAAATTAACTGTGATTTTCCACTCGCAGGGGAGAACTGCAGCACTTTCTATTTTGTGTGGAAAATCACACGGATGACTTCCATTGCAGTCAATGGAAGCCGTCCACTCCACGATACGTCCGCTGTGAGCATTCCAGAAGTATCGCAGGATTCCACGTCACAGACCAGCGCTGGCCCGTTGTGCCCTGTGCTGCACATGCTTGCTGGCGTGCCAGCCAAGACACTTGCGGTGGATCCAGACAGGTGAGTATAGGGTCTCTGGGGGGTGCTGGGTCTGATTCTGCTACAATATTTCGCTGTGGGCATGAGGCTTAAAACTTTTATACATGTCACTATGTATTTTTTTTTTAAGTTTATAACTTACTGGAATACAATGAAAGGTAACCCCCTTATATTGGTAACACGGGATCCACCATTCACGGTAGTTGATGGTATTAGAATTTGCGGCCAGCATCTTACCTTACCTGTACGTGGCCGGCACCATGCTGACTGTCCATCAAATCTGTCCCCCTCCAATCCCTGACCACATCTCCATCTATCAATCACCTTCCCCACCACCACCACCCCGTATGAAACAGCTTTCTCCTAAACTTTGAGTCTTCTGCTTCCAGTTACATGTGTTTGTTGTTTGCTCCGACTATCTGATCCTGATTCTGGTTTGTTCTGGATATTTTGCATTCTCCATTACTGACCTCAGTTACATTTATTGGATTTTCTCTGCCAGCAGCCTGCCCCGACTCAGACTGTTTATCATATTGCACCTGTCCCGCCATTCCTGACCTCTTGCCGGACTCCTAAACTGAACTTTATGCTGCCTGCCCTGACCTCGTTTAAATCTCCTGGTTGCATCACTGTTCACAAGTTCAGTTACTGTGTAGTCTCTGTTCGTGTCAGCTGCCACACAGCCAAAACCAAGGTGCGGCACAGTGGATCCACATCAATTTGCTGACAGATGGGCACAGCTTACCACCTCCCGCTCCCTGCACAGGTCAGACAGCATGCCTAGGATATCCTCTCATTGAGTCCCCTTGAGTCTATAATTTCTTTGGTCAATGAGGCAACTGTGCAGAACAAGAAGTGTCAGACTATTATCCGGCTGAGTGAAAACTGCAAGATATTAGGATTTTTTTAAAGTATAGATGTGACATGGGAAATGTAGAAAAAAATCACCCAAAACAAAAAAAAGATAAAAACTTGATTTAAACAATAAGTCATTTTCTGATGCTATATACTCTGTAAAAAGACAATTTTGGAGCGTTTTCAGTATATTCGGTTATAAATGATGCAGCATGTCCTGAAATTGGTCCTGAACATTCACAGTGAGCTAACGATGGTAATTAAAGGGGTTGTCCCGCGTCGAAACGGGTTTTTTTTTTTCAACCCCCCCCCCCCGTTCGGCGCGAGACAACCCCGATGCAGGGGTTAAAAAAGAACACCGCACAGCGCTTACCTGAATCCCCGCGCTCCGGTGACTTCTTACTTACCTGCTGAAGATGGCCGCCGGAATCTTCTCCCTCGGTGGACCGCAGGGCTTCTGTGCGGTCCATTGCCGATTCCAGCCTCCTGATTGGCTGGAATCGTCACGTGATGGGGCGGAGCTACACGGAGCCCCATTGAGAAAAGCAGAAGACCCGGACTGCGCAAGCGCGTCTAATTTGGCCATTAGACGGCGAAAATTAGACGGCAACCATGGAGACGAGGACGCTAGCAACGGAACAGGTAAGTGAATAACTTTTGATAACTTCTGTATGGCTCATAATTAATGCACGATGTACATTACAAAGTGCATTAATATGGCCATACAGAAGTGTATACCCCCACTTGCTGCCGCGGGACAACCCCTTCTGCATCCTTCAAATAATCTTCACTGTGTGGACTTTGAGACTATGGTTTCTTTGCTTGAGCCAAGTCGACTAATTAATAGTCACCAAACATAAAACACAACAGTGGCTCATAGTGGTTCTAAAAAGTTTCGTTTCTGGATTTCTACATAAATTTTACCTAAAATATGATAAAGTTTTCATCTTTGTAATAATAAATAGAATTCAATACCTCGAAGCCCATATATGTATTTTATTCCATATGATCTGTTAGAACTTCGCTGCTGAAACGGCTCCGATTAGCAGGACAGAGGCCGGTGGTCCAGATGTGCTGCAAGCTGCCATTAGGCTGGACATGGCCTCTACTGTACCATTTATGTCATATTGAGGTATATGGAGGTATAGAATCTGTCAGAATAGAAATCGAGGCATGCTGTATTGGGTGTTGTATGTATGGTCTATATTGCTTCTCCATACATACAGGACCTGAGGCTTGGCCGAGTGCAAGAGCCCTTATTGCGAGTAATATCCTGTGATAACATTATTATCTATTTTACTGAGACTGTATTTACAATGGAAACAATGACACAGATATGAACAAAGGCAGTGACGTAGCAATGGGGGTCACGGTTGTGACCCGACCCTTAATCTAGGAGGGGGCCCTCGCCACCCAATTCAGTCCCTCCGTCCCATCCAGCGGAATGAACAGTGAGGTGACACTTCTGGTATCATCACACAGCAGTACGGTGATCATGCTGCTATGTGATGTGCAACCTGAGGGTAGAACCTCACCTCCTCCATATGTCCAATCACAGAAAATGGCCGTTACTTACTGGGTGAGGAGTGCATATAGATGCATCCTCCTCTCACCATGCAGGTAGCTCCTCCATATGTCCGGTTCATACCGTTAGGCCAGAAGGAGGGATCGGACAGGGAGTGAGGGGTCCCTCTAGCTTAGGGGCCGGGTCACAACTGTGACCCTAGTGACCCTTATTGCTACGCCACTGGCTATATCTATGGGTCGACAGGGGTTCTAATACTATGTAGAGGCACAGGGGGGCTCTATTAATATATAGGGGCACAGGGGGGCGCTGTTACCATATAGGGACACAGGGGGACTCTATTACTAAATACGGGCACCAGGGTGCTCTATTACTATAAAGAGACACCGGAGGGCTCTATTACTATATAGGGGCACAGGGGGGCTCTATTAATACATAGGGGCACAAAGGGGGCTGTGTTACTATAAAGGGGAACAGGGGGGCTCTATTAATATATAGGGGTACAAAGGGGGCTCTGTTACTATAAAGGCACACGGGGGGCTCTATTAATACATAGGGGCACCAAGTGGGCTCCGTTACTATAAAGGGGCACAAGGGGGCTCTATTACTATATTGCGGCACAGGGGGGCTCTATTAATACACAGGGGCACAAAGGAGGCTCCGTTCCTATAAAGGGGCACAGGGGTGCTCTCTTACTTTAAATTGGTTATCCAAGATACTTTTTTTTAAATCCCTCTCACCTATGTATAAAAATAATCGTATACACACCTCTCCCATGTCCACTGCAGCTCCAGCGCCGCATCTTCCGATTTTTACCATGATGCTGTGTTCACAGACTATTCTCACATGAAAATAGTACACGCTCATGTACATTAACCCATTGAAAAAATCGGTCATTACGACATACGAGGTCTGTGTCTCACAACAGAACTCACACGTTACTCTTGGCCAGGTAACTATGGCGTTAGAGGTCCATTTAGTATAAGCTGTTAATTTCTTTACCCTTTCAAAACCAGAACATTTTCTGTCATAGGAAAATTCTTAATTTTGGCACACACCATACTTCCAATAGAATTGGCGGATTTATTTTTCTTTTCTAGTCAGGATTAGTCAGAGGGGGCGGCGGGGTCACCATTGATATGACAGATTAACTCTTAACTTACTCTATTGATGTACCACTTAATAAATTTGGTGCATTTTACTTCAATGTGCTTTGGTTTAAGATTGGCTTATGAAATACCAGTCTTACTAAATTGTCCCCACTGAACCCAATAATAAGACAGTATGCAGTAATTTTCTATTTCCGCTGTAGTGGTGACTGCAAGCAGACATGTATTACCTAACTTTATGGCTGTGCAGAGGATATGGAGCTCCGTATCAGACAACACTTTTATACCTCAGGTGTGACTATAGCTCAGACTGGCTGTTTGGTAGTTGTTCATAATTAAAAGGGTTTTGTCATTAAAACGAAATCCTGTCCCCCAGCAGGGCCCTGCCTAAGATAACAGGTGAGGGTATACTTACCTCTCCTGGAGCCGCGGGACACAACGGGCATCGGCAGGGACTTCCAGCTAGATGGCCCGGGCAGAAGTATTGGTGCTCCTGGCATCAGTGCTCACATCCTGGCCCCCATGATGTCAGGAGTTTGGGGACGTGATGCTGTGGCTTCTGATTGGCTGCAGTGGGGACATGCTTCCGCCCAGACTATCTACCCAGAAGCCACCGCCGATGCCAGTTGTCAACTAGGTCTTGGGGCCCCAGGTGAGGTGAGTATGCCCTATTTAGGCAGGGGGATGGGGTTTTATTTTAATATCAAAACCCCCTAAAAGTGGTTGTCTTGGAATGTAGCTGTAGCCTGGAGAAGAGAGGGCCGAAGAGGCAGATCCATAGGTTACACTCAGGGTGGGCGTTAGGGGTGTGCGACCTGTGTTGCGCCTGCAAAGGTCGCAGCACCCTCTCAAAGTGCAGGGGGCGCCATCATAGCACCGCCACTATCCACCTGAAGAGTGCTCTTACCCCTCCAGGGCGAAGAGCTGAGTAGAGACCAGGGATGGAAGACCTGTGGTGTGAGAACGAGAGGGGTGGGTGAGTACTATCATGACATGGGGAGAGATAGTGTGCTATGAAAGAGGGGAGAATCCATATTGTTAGGAAGATTACTACATATACACATGCTATGGAGGATATATGCGGTGGATGGTGACGTATACTGTGAGTGGAGATATACTGTGGTATAGACTATACTGGTGGGGAGAAAGATATAGCATGTGGGAGTTATGCTGTGGGGGGGGGGGGAATATATACTATTGGTGGCAGAGACAGTATGGGGAATTTTTTACTGTGAGGGACAAAGTACGGAGGGAAATATATACCACTGGGAACGTACAGAGGGAAATATATACCACTGGGAACATACAGAGGGAAATATATACCACTGGGAACGTACAGAGGGAAATATATACCACTGGGAACGTACACACTTAGCAGAAAACCTGCACTAATATCTGCATCAAAACAGTGTCAAAATCCCAATCGTTGCTGCGGCACACTTCACCCCTTCAACTAGAAACATCAAAATCCGTACCAGCGGTGCTGACTTTGATGTGCTTTTGATGCAGATTTTAGTGCGGGTTTTCTGCAGCGGAAAATCCACACCTTTTCTACTTCATATGAACGAACCCTTGGGCCGCTTCCACACGGCCATGACACTCCCGCGAGATCCGTGTGTTGCGAGACGCACTAAGTTTGCGCAACTATAAACTCCATTCTTTTGCATCAGATACATGAGCGATGTTTTCCAGCATAGTAGTGTGGGGAAAAAATCACAGCATGTCCTATCTTTTCGCATTTCTCGGAACACATCGCCCACTGATTTCAATGCGACCTTTAATGTGAGGTTTCCAATTTAAATCACTTCTGACCCTTTACTGCGCATGAAACTCTTGCGAGAGGATCAGAATTTCACAGATGCGATGAAAGTTGTTTTTGCCTGAAAAACGCCTCGCATCCTTGGGTAAATAGCACAATAATGAGCGCCATATCGGGCTGAGTTTCACAGCCTAATATCAATCTCGCCCATGTGTAGGTAGCCTTACAGTGATGAAGATAGTATGAAAGGGAGATATATACTGTGTAAGGAGATAGTATGGGGGATATATATACTGTGGGGGGAGATAGTATGGGGGAGTTATATACTGTGGGGGAGATAGTATGGGGGATATATATACTGTGCGGGGAGATAGTATGGGGGATATATATATACTGTGGGGGGAGATAGTATGGGGAAGATATATATACTGTGTAAGGAGATAGTATGGGGAGATATATATACTGTGGAGGGAGATAGTATGGGGGAGATATATACTGTGTGGGGAGATAGTATGGGGGAGATATATACTGTGGGGGGGGAGATAGTATGGGGGAGATATATACTATGGGGGGAGGTAGTATGGGAGAGATATATACTGTGGGGAAGATAATATGGGGGATATATATATACTGTGGGGGAGATAGTGTGGGGGAGATATATACTGCGGGGGGAGGTAGTATGGGGGAGATATATACTGTGGGGGGAGATATATACTGTGTGGGGAGATAGTATGGGGGAGTTATATACTGTGGGGGAGGTAGTATGGGGGACATATATACTGTGGGGGGAGATATATACTGCGGGGGAGATAGTATGTGGAAGATATATACAGTGTAAGGAGATAGTATGGGAGATATATATATACTGTGGGGGAGATAGTATGGAGGAGATATATACTGTGTAAGGAGATAGTATGGGGGATATATATACTGTGCGGGGAGATAGTATGGGGGATATATATATACTGTGGAGGGAGATAGTATGGGGAAGATATATATACTGTGTAAGGAGATAGTATGGGGAGATATATATACTGTGGAGGGAGATAGTATGGGGGAGATATATACTGTGTGGGGAGATAGTATGGGGGAGATATATACTGTGGGGGGGAGATAGTATGGGGGAGATATATACTATGGGGGGAGGTAGTATGGGAGCGATATATACAGTGGGGAAGATAATATGGGGGATATATACTGTAGGGGGAGATAGTCTGGGGAAGATATATACTGTGTAAGAAGATAGTATGGGGGATATATATACTGTGGGGGAGATAGTATGGGGAAGATATATACTGTGTACGGAGATAGTATGGGGGATATATATACTGTGGGGGGATAGTATGGGATATATATATACTGTGGGGGAGATAGTGTGGGGGAGATATATACTGCGGTGGGAGGTAGTATGGGGGAGATATATACTGTGGGGGGAGGTAGTATGGGAGCGATATATACTGTGGGGAAGATAATATGGGGGATATATACTGTAGGGGGAGATAGTATGGGGAAGATATATACTGTGTAAGAAGATAGTATGGGGGATATATATACTGTGGGGGAGATAGTATGGGGAAGATATATACTGTGTACGGAGATAGTATGGGGGATATATATACTGTGGGGGGATAGTATGGGATATATATATACTGTGGGGGAGATAGTGTGGGGGAGATATATACTGCAGTGGGAGGTAGTATGGGGGAGATATATACTGTGGGGGGAGATAGTATGGGGGAGATATATACAATGGTGGATTTATACTGTGGAGGATTATACTATGGGGGGGGGGCCTTAGGATAAAAGTTGATATTTAATGTGGGGGAATATATACTGTGAGCGATGAAGATGAAAGTAGGAAAGATATACACGGTATTATTGTATCTTGTCACCACCAGGAAGCTAGGGGTTTGACAGGGCTTCCATGGATGAACGCCCCCGTCACACATCTTGCTTCCGATTGGTAGGCATTTTCCAGGTCCTGGAAGGTCCTAAAAATGAGGGGATCTTGACCCCGTTGCTCTCCAACTCACACTCACCTCATTCCTGCTATAGGCAATGTGCTGTCCTGGTCTGCGTGGCCGGTGATCGCTGATGTTCAGCGCTGGACTGGCTCCCCACTGCTGTTCTGTCTCCCCGGACAATGTGCAGCGCTGCTTACCAATCCTCCGTCACCCCGGGTATCTGCATTGCTGCACCGCCGGCTACAACTCCTCCTTGTTCCGCAGTTAGAGGCCAGATGCCACTGCTGCTGGCTACTCCGCTCCCCTGCCTCCTCTCCCTTCAGCACGTGTCAGCAGTGCCGCTGCTGAGAGGCAGCTGTGGATCAGAGTAGCCTTCAGCGCTACAGCGGCGTCGGGGTGTATGTTACCCGGGTGAAACACTGTATTGGCGGCCGCCTGCCCGCCCTGCCGCAAAACATTATGTAATGTACACTATGGCGGAGGGCAGCGTCGGTATACATTTTACCGTGCCCTGGGGGGTTAGGGATTAGTATTCCAGTTAGGCGTAGATTATAAACTCTCAATGTTTCCATCTTACAGTGGTAGCATGAAAGCATTTACAGCAAATATTCTAAGCCTAACTTGAATTCTAATCCCTAACCCTCCAGGCCACAGTAAAATGTATACCAACACTGGTAGCACCTTCCAAGACCTGAAAAATGTCTACCAATTGGGAGCTGGGGGTGTGACAGGGGCGTTCCTTCATGGAAGTCTTGTCAAACCCCTAGCTTCCTGGTGGTGTCAAGATACAATAATACCGATATACACTAGGGATGATAGATACTGAGGGAAGATAGTACTAGTGGGGAGAATGGTGATATGACAGGAGTAGATGATATTGGTATTTAATTACTGGATTTTACCCCCTTGTTGTTTAAAATCGTTGCTGATCTTACATGCAGACAGCTTTTGCTGGATGCGCATATCACTTATGTGAAATCCCTATACCACTTCTAAGGAAGCGGTGCACGAACTGCAGTGTCTATAGGGGTGCCGTCTTATCAGCATTCCATGCTCTGGAGACAGGCTTGCTCTGTAGCATCCAGCACTCTGCTTGTGTCTGCCATCCATGTCCATTCCTACAGAGTCAGCAAAACCTGTCTCCAAAACGTGGAACAGGAGCAGGAAGTACTGCCATGAGGTCACAGAAGCTCCTTTCATACACAGCCTGCAGATTGCATGGAGAATCCACATCAGGAAATACGCAAGTGGATTTGCGCACCTGAATGCATTCCAGTGCAAAGCTGCAGATTGCCGCTCCATTTCTTGAAGCGGAATTTATGCAGAAAAACTGACAAGGATTCCGTCCATGTGAACATACCTGAAGCAGTTCCATAATAAATACTCAACGAAGAGGTTTGTCCAGAGTAGACAACCATTTAAAGAATTTATAATTTGTATATTTGACACCAAGTAATATCCATTAACCACAGATATATTTCCATGAGGTTCAGGACTTTATTATTTCACATTCACATTGTCCTCTACCTGCACTTTTGCCACATATATAAGTTTAGAACCCCTCATCACTATCACTTTGTTCTATCTCGTTGTCGGAGGAGAAGATAAGAGGTGGTGGGTTATAATTGGGGAAGTTTTCCAGGTTGACCTTCAGAAATACAATGTGTTCCATCCCCTCCATGATGTCTGGACGACGTTGTGTGTTCATGAAGGGCCGAGGATACTTAAAGACGCGCTCAGCAAACACACTTGATGGAGGACATGTCAGGTACGTAATGGCCAACTTGGTTAGTGCTGGCCAAAGCCATGAACGTTTTTGCCAGTAGACCAAAGGGTCATCCTTTGCGCCAATGGTTTTGTTGTCTTGGAGGTACCGCTCTACCATGACGCATGCAGAATGGCTCTCTGTTGACAGGGAAGCCCCGGTTGACTTGGAGGCCAAGAGACCAACACTTTCTAAATGTTCAATTAATGATTTCTCCTTGTGGATTAAAGGAGGAGCTGCCATGTTTTTCCTCCACTGCGATGCCATAGACATCACACTGGGTTCTAAGTCGAAATGTTTACCAGATAATAGATTGGACTGACAGTCTTCTCTAATCTGTGAAGCCGAGTGGCTTACCTGGGAAGGTGAGTAAATAGAAGAAGATGATGACATGACATCTTTGACTTTCTTAACAAGAACCTGTTTCCAATGGTCAATATCTGAGTCAGAAGGCAATATTGCTTCAATTCTTCCTTTGAAACGTGGATCCAGCAAGGTGGCCAAAACAAACTCTTCTTTCTGGAACATTTCATTGACTCCATAGTCCGTGGAAAGTTTAAGAGCAAAACTATCAGCAAGAACAACCCCATTAGCATCTCCTTTGCTTTCAAAATGTCCTCTAATTTGTTTTAGGAAGATATGGAGATAACGAAGTTCTGGCAACACCTGGCTTAGAGATGAATGACTGGCATTGACCTCTCGTATGGCCATCTCAAAGGGCTGTAGAAGATCTACCAGTGATGCCATAAGGTTCCAGTGACTAGAACTTAGGTGGATGTCCACAGTTTCCACTTTATGCATCACCAAATATTCTTGGACTGCTCTTTGCTGTTCCAGGAGCCTCTGCAACATGTAGAAAGTGGAGGTCCAGTGAGGTACATTTTCCAGCTTCAGAGAATGCTTGAGCAAATTATTTTCAAACTGAAGCTCACTAAAGATTCTTTTTGCTCTGGAGGAGTGAATGAAGTGGCTGCACACTTTTCTGGCCATGGTGAGCATTCCTGCAATGTAGCGATTATTCTGTAGGAAATCCGTAACCAGCAGGTTAAGAGAATGGGTAAAGCAAGGTACATATGTGTAATTTGCCCCTTTAATAGCATGGATGAGATTGAAATCTCCGCTGGAGACAAAGAAACCAGGACACAAAGCATTGGGCAAAAGCCACAAACTAACCTGTCGAATTAGCTCCTGTTGGATATTGCCCTCTGTATATTCTTTGGGAAAGCGTTTAATGCATATGACAGCGTACTTTCTCTCTGTAGACTGATCAGTGTCAGGCCTCAAAATTGCCCAGTGGGCTGTTAAAGCTAAATAATCCATGGTAAGGTCACTGGACCACACATGGGCAGTAATATGGACTTGAGGACATCCTGACATCTTTAGATCAGTGACTATCCTCTCGCACACTGCCTCATACAGCTGAGGAACAGCCTTTCCAGAGAAAAAAGATTTTGTAGGAACTGAGTAGTGTGGGTCAGCCTGTGCCATAAACTTCTGGAAAGCTTTAGAGGTAATGAATGAGTAGGGGAGGGCCATTTCACACATTAGTTCAGTGATACTCCTGTTCCAGCACTGGGCCTTGGGGTGCTCTGAAGGATACTTTCCATTAGCTTTGAGAATTATGGTGGTTGGATCCAAAATGTTTTCCTTAAAAGAGATCCGAATGCTATTCCGCCTATCAAGATCTTCATTTTCATTGTCATATTCTATGGGCACAGTGTGGAGTGTTTGGTTAAGGTCACCCAACATCTCAGGAGGATACATAGAGAAACCAGTTGGCCCAAACTGACCAAAAGCCGATTGAGGATACATAGCTGGCTCATCTGTGTCATCATCCTCCTCTTCCTCAGCTTCGATCACACCAGCAATCTTTGACTTATTAATTTTTCCTCTGCTCCACTCTAAGGGATGCTTTCCTTCAAGATGCCGCATAAGAGCTGAAGTTCCAAGATGACCTCCCAGTTTTCCACGACCAACACTTGCATGGCACAGATTACAAATGGCTCGACAAATGTTTGTACGGTCAAGGAAGAAGAACTGCCATACAGCAGAAGTAGACTTTCTTCGGCGTGCTCCTAGTGGGACAGGAGAATAATCAGCAGAGCTAAAGGTCTGTGACACTATGGGTTGCATTTTCTCTATCCTGAGTGACGGGTGAGGAGGGTCTTTGGTATCAATGTGAAAAATGGAGTCAGAATCAAAATTGTCAAGGCTGCCAGCCTGTTCAGGTCTCTTTCTTTTGCTGTTCATCCCTTCACTAAATCTTACCATAACATTGTCTACTCTTTCTTTATCTTCCTCATCGTCGCTGGAGTCAATGATTTCATACATCTTGGGGGAGCCATGAGCCACAGAACATACAAAGGCGGCTTTCTCAGATGGCCTAGGTTTTGGATAAAGGAACTGCGCAATGGCCTCATTGAATGGATTTTGGAAAGATTCATCTTTGTCATCTTCATCTTCATATGTTTCTTCCTCTTCCTCTTCGCCCTCTGGCTTTTGCAGCTTCATAGACCTCCGCTGTGCCCATTGCAAGGGATGTTTACTCTCCAAGTGGCGTTTTAGAGCAGTGGTGCCAAACCTTCCCCCTAGCTTGCCTCTGCTGACACTCATTCGACAAAGACTACAAACAGCTCTGGAGATGATGGTTGGGTCACGACAGAAAAATTCCCAAACCTCTGAGGTGGACTTTCTTTTCCTGGTTGGCCGGACCACTAAAGGAGTAGCATTCTGAGTACTAGTGATCATTCTCAGAGACCCGTCTTCTTCAATGTGGCCTTTTCCTTGATCACCCCTTACTTCCATGGAGTTTAAGTTAGTTCCTTTTCGCTTCCTTGGAAAAGGTAAAGACCATGAGGAAACTTCATCATCGCTGGATTCTAATTTGATTTCGATTTCAGGGACAATTTCATTGTGTGATTTTTTTATTTTACTCATTCCAGAATCTGAATACTCCTTAGCCAAAAGGTCCACATTGTCTGGGTCCATGGGTTGAGGGGGCTGGTCTTGGACTGAGTCACACCCTGCAAGGAGTCCTTTAATTTCTTCTGACATGTTGACTCTAGTGATGGATATTCACTACAGCTCTATGTTTACGGTTCATACACTGGGACATCAGTTTCATTTTTGACAGTCCATCTAACTTCTTAAGTAGGATTATTCTGGTCGCCATGATTTCTCAAGCTGATACGGTTATTGGAATTTTCAAAATTATTTATTTGCTGAAATGTTTGCAACAGGACAACTGTAAATAGAGAAACATGTCTAATGAATGATCATGTCCACTTTAAACATGTTTATAAATAGTATTAATCTACATAAACAGTTGCATCACTGTGTACATACATTACATTACTTAGTTTCTACTTATCTTGAGTTATAGCCTGCATTAATCTACAGAGCTGCACTCACTATTCTGCTGATGGACCTAGTGTAGAAAAATTACTTATCCTGTACTGATCCAGAGTTACATCCTGTTTTATACTCCACAGCTGCACTCACTATTCTGCTGGTGGAGTCACTGTGTACATACATTACTTATCCTGTACTGATCCTGAGTTACATCCTGCATTATACTCTAGAGCTGCACTCACTATTCTGCTGGTGGAGTCACTGTGTACATACATTACTTATCCTGTACTGATCCTGAGTTACATCCTGCATTATACTCTAGAGCTGCACTCACTATTCTGCTGGTGGAGTCACTGTGTACATACATTACATTACTTATCCTGTACTGATCCTGAGTTACATCCTGTATTATACTCCACAGCTGCACTCACTATTCTGCTGCTGGAGTCACTGTGTACATACATTACTTATCCCCTACTGATCCTGAGTTACACCCTGTATTATACCCCAGAGCTGCACTCACTATTCTGCTGATGGTGGAGTCACTGTGTGCATACATTACTTATCCTGTACTGACCCTGAGTTACATCCTGTATTATACTCCAAAGCTGCACTCACTATTCTGCTGGTGGAATCACTGTGTACATACATTACTTATCCTGTACTGATCCTGAGTTACATCCTGTATTATACTCCAGAGCTGCACTCACTATTCTGCTGGTGGAGTCACTGTGTACATACATTACTTATCCTGTACTGATCCTGACTTACATCCTGTATTATACTCCAGAGCTGCACTCACTATTCTGCTGGTGGAGTCACTGTGCACATACATTACTTATCCTGTAGTGATCCTGAGTTACATCCTGTATTATACTCCAGAGCTGCACTCACTATTCTGCTGGTTTAGTCACTGTGTACATACATTACTTATCCTGTACTGATCCTGAGTTACATCCTGTATTATACTCCACAGCTGCACTCACTATTCTGCTGGTGGAGTCACTGTGTACATACATTACTTATTCTGTACTGATCCTGAGTTACATCCTGCATTATACTCTAGAGCTGCACTCACTATTCTGCTGCTGGAGTCACTGTGTACATACATTACATTACTTATCCTGTACTGATCCTGAGTTACATCCTGTATTATACTCCACAGCTGCACTCACTATTCTGCTGCTGGAGTCACTGTGTACATACATTATTTATCCTGTACTGCTCCCGAGTTACATCCTGTATTATCCTCCAGAGCTGCACTCACTATTCTGCTGGTGGAGTCACTGTGTACATACATTACATTACTTATCCTGTACTGATCCTGAGTTACATCCTGTATTATACACCAGAGCTGCACTCACTATTCTGCTGGTGGAGTCACTCTGTACATGCATTACATTACTTATCCTGTACTGCTCCTGAGTTACATCCTTTATCATACTCCACAGCTGCACTCACTATTCTGCTGGTGAAGTCACTGTGCACATATATTACTTAAGGCCCATTTACACACAACGAATGTCGGGCAAACTATGCCCTACACTCGTCCCTGTGTGTACTCGCCCCTGTCCTGCTACACAAGAGTGAGTAACGCTGGCTCGCTCACAGAGCAGCCAGGAGAGGGACTGGTGCGGCTGCAGGAGATTTCTCTCCTCGCTCTCCCCCGGACCTCTCCATTCATTTACACTGAACAGTCATCGCTCAGCAGTACTGAACGGCCGCTGTGTTAAGTGAATGGAGAGGGGCAGGCGAGGGCGAGGAGCAATACCTGCGAGTACACACAGGGTCGAGTGTCGGGCATTTTTTTGCTCGACATTCGTCCCGTGCAAATGGACCTTTAGGCCAGTTTCACGCGGGCGTAAGTGCAATTATGTGCACCTCAGCGCTACAATTTTGCACGCTGAACTAGTCTTTTTACACACACATCAGCGTATTGCACTGTACTTTCTCTGCCCACAGGGCACGCTCCTTCGCACTCGGCAAAAACAAAACGCACTGATTAAAATGGCTAATTAGTTGCACATGTATTTTCTTCTCCAGCGCACTTACGCAATGTTTCACATTGCTCCTTGCGTCTTGCGCACCCCCCATTGACTTCCATGGGTACCTTTGGTGCGCAAACATGCAGAAACATAGAACTTCTACTAGCTTTACTTTATTTGCTCTGCCGAAATACGCGCACAAAATACACGTATGCGAATAAACCCATTGAAATCAATAGGTTCCATGCAGTGCGTATTGCGCCCACAAATACACCCGTCTGAAGCCGGCCTTAGGGCGCCTTCACACTGGCGATAAAATCACACGTTTTTGAGCGATGCGAGAGTGAGCGAAAACGCAACATTATGAAACTCATGATTTTCAACGGTTTCATTCCCCTTTGCGAGGTTTTCACTCATGCCATGTGGAGTGAAAAAAAATTGCGCCATGCCGCTTCTTTCTGCGTTTTGCTTTTTTTTTTATTTCCTATGTTTCCCTATGGAGCCTCCTTTTTATCGCATCACAAAAAGCATGAACTTGTGATTTTCGTGCGATGCGTTTTTAACATTAGAAAGTTCTGTTGTCCATCATGAGAAAAAAGACGCACGAGAAAATCGTAAGCGGCAGCGACGTCTTTGCAAGAAAAAGCATCGCTGAGCTCAGGCATCTCATGAACACAATTGCGCAATTTTCTCGTAGCAAATTGGCATTCGCCGCTGTGAAGGAGCCCTAGATGTCCTCATATAATGGCGCATAAACAGCCTCACCCTGCATATTCCGCGGTCTATTAGTCCGGCGATGCTGTTGGTGTTTATTACGCTACTTCTCGTCTTTTATTACTGTCACTATGTTGCAGTGTAACGTATCCGTGTTTATTTACCTAATATCTGACTCCGTTACATTTCGTCATTTTGCTCTATCCTGCGCAGAATATCGATAACGGTATAAATAACAGATTCTCTGTGTTTTTACCTGGAAGGCTGCGAGCGGTGCGACGCCATTATTCCTCCCTCCGACCACATCCTTCCTGGATCTGACCACCTTCCTTCAGCAGACGGGGCTTCTCATAAAGCTTTCTCTACTTTCAGAGATGAGAAATCTGAGAGGCAGGCAGCATTCCCTATCCCCCCCACGGCTCAGTGTAATGGTACGGCCCTTTAGCTTGAATGTAACCTTTTCCTGGCCTCCCTGTTTGTCAGCAGTGATATAGTCCTTCAGCCTGACAGCAGCACGTTCCTTCTCCCCTATAGTTAGCCATAGTGGCACAGTCCTGCAAGCTCATGTTAAATTAACCCTTTCCTCCCAGAACAGTGTTAGGGGATAAATATTTCTATGGCTGGCTTCACACAGGCGCAAGCGAATTTGCACGTGCCTAAGCGCTGCTTTTTTTTTTGCACACGCATCAGCGTATTTTACTGTACTTGGCATGTTCAGATGCACTTGGCAAACAAAGATGTACCGATGTGTTCTTTTTTTTCCAGTGCAATTACGCAGGGTTTCATGCATCTTCTTGCATATTGTTTGCACCGACCCCTCCCCATTGACTTCTATGGGGTGGGGTTGGTTCGCAAATACGCTGAGAAATATGTTTTTTCTGCGCGACCGAAATGTGCTTGCAAAATATGAAAGTGTGAACTAACCCAATGAAATGAGTCGGTTCTATTCTCTGTTTATTGTGCATGCCAACCTAAGAAAGTTGGTACATATAAATCTAGATCTGGGTATATATATATATATATATCACTTCACTTGCTGAGAACGAGTTTTGCACAATGTAAAGACCGCCATTAATTTGAGCAATATCTCTTTTTTTAATTGTCTCGTGACTCATGTGATAAATGTCTCTGATATGAACGGAACAAGCAGCGATTCCTTTACCTGCGCAAACCTGCTATATTTACAGGCTCCCATATACTGTATGACAGTTATTCTGATCCAGCCCTACTGCGAATGACGCCCAATATGGCTGCCATTACAGAGGTTGTCATTCAGCTTTCTCAAATTCCTAAAATCTGTCAATGGAATAAAGTTGAGTAGGGATAGGTGGCCATCAGCAGAGAGCAGTTAGTAATGTGATATTATATTCTATTACGAACTGCTTTCAACTGATGAGCACCTATCCCTATACACCATTTTATTGCATAGGCATTGATGCCGGAGTTTCAGGCATTGGAGTCGGCTGCACATCATGGAGTCTGCCTGCTCTTCCTGAAATACTACTTGGAATTTGAAATTTTTCTGTGGGCCAACTTGGGTTAATTGGTATCATGCCATCCGGTGTCTCACACCCGGTTGGTATACTCATAGAATATCCCCTATGTACACTCCTGTGGCACTTATTATTGGATTTTACTGATTATCCAAATCTGTCAAATCTGCCTAGTTATGCAGCAATTAAGAAGCTCATGGCGTATTACCATCAAGATCTTCAAAAGCTAAGTGAGAGCTTATTCACACGAACGATATTCTCACACATGTTTTTTGTGATATGTACAAAACTCACACAAATATTAAATCCATTTCTTGGATTAGCGAGAACACAGTTCTGGGACAGATTCACACCAAACTTTCAATTGCGGCTATGCAAGGTTTATATAAATTTAGTTCTAAATGATTTAACTGAGCTGCGTGTTCCTGCCCAAATGGTGGCTGCAGACAGACAGAATTTTCTAGTCTAACTTATTTCAATAAAAGGCAAGTGTGCTTTAACCTCTTAAGGACTAAGTGCAGTAAATATACGGCACTTGGTCCTGGGCTTAATCCCGGATGATAGCAGAAATATGGTGCAGGATTAAAGCTAGCAATCTAGCAGGAGCAGGTCAGATGCTCGGCTGTCAGATACAGATGAGAACCCAGAGGAGAAGGGACAAGCCTCCCTACTCTAAGGAGACAACCACCACATGAAAACCTGCCTTCAAGCAGGGCTATCGTCCCAATAAGGACGACCCCGAATTGGAACCTAGGGACCTACCTATCTCTGGATGGCAAACGGTCCACAGCCGGACAGGGCGCAGCTCACACCAACTCACAGAGTAGGACTGTTCACACCTGGTGTCTGGAAACCTCCATAGACACTGAATATATCACTGTTCGCACCAACAACTCAGGGACTTGCACGCAAGATAGAACAGGACTGTTCATACACCTTGTTTGACACCTGCACAGACCAAATGAGCACTGTTCACACCTATATACACACAACACATAACAGGCAGCCAAGAAAACCAAGCCCTAGAGTGATGGGATACCAAATTCCTCTTGCAGAAGAACTGGTATATATATGCAGCAAACTAGTGGAGATTGGCTGCTAGGAGCAGTCTATACCCAGCTAGCACAATCATTCCACGCCTGTGAAGATGTGCTCCTGGAAATCTGTAGAACTACAGATCCCAGCAGCACAAACCTGACAGGAGTAAATACTTAGTCAATTACAAGGAATGTGAAAGTTTTATGCCCTCTAAATTGATGTTAGGGGGTCACCAGGCCAGCCTGTTATCCCTCCCCACCTATTTCTCATATTCTCCACTGATGGAAGAAGAGTGTTATAAACTTGTACTCCCAAATTCTTCTGTGACATTGGGATTTAAAATTGCCTTTTAATATAGTAACTTTCATGTGTTCTATGTTGTGTCCGTGACTATAAAAATGCTCAGCCACAGGTAATTCTGTCTTTCTCTCTTTAATTGTGTGGCGATGAGATCTCATCCTGGCTTTCAGTTTTTGTCCTGTTTCTCCAACATAAAAGCCCCCCAACAGGACATTTACTGCACAGGATCAGATACACAACATTAGACGTGAAACATGTGACTGTCCCCGGGATCTTATAGTCCTGCTGTGTTTTGGGGATTTGTATCCTGTCTGCGGTCCGTACATGTTAGCAGGTCTTGCCACTCCTTATATTACAGGTAGAAGTTTCTTTTTGTGTGTCAGAGGGTAATGCACTCCTGATTATAAGGTTTCTCAAATTAGGAGGTTGCCTATAATATAGGAGGGGAGGGTCCGGGAATATGGTTGTCAGATGGTAATCCTTGTGAAGGGTATGGTGGAGTTTCTTTGCAGTCTTCCTTAGTGCCTCTAGCTGTGAATTGTAGGTCACTACTAGAGGTACATGTCCATTTTTTTCTTTCTCCTTGTATTGGAGTAGTTGATTCCTGGGTATCCTGGTGGCTCTGATGATTGGGTCATCAATTGAGGTGGGATAGTAGCTCCCATTTAAAAATGTCTTTTTGAGATTGTGTAAATGTTCCTCTTTGTTTGTTGAGTTGGAGCAGATCTAGTTGTATCTGATGGCCTGGCTGTAGACTATGGACTTTTTGATGTGCTTATGATGGGAACTGTCCCATCTGAGGTATGTGGGCCAATCAATTGGTTTCCGGTATAGGGATGTCTGTATTGACTTGTTCGAAATTTTTATGGTGGTGTCCAAAAAATAGATTGCTGTATACGAGTAGCTTAATGTCAGGTTTATGGTGAGGTGAAGTGCATTGAATCTCTCATGGAATAGTATTAGTTCTTGTTCGGTGTCGGCCCAGATGATTATGATGTTATCAATGTAGTGGAAGTAGGCCAATGGTTTGTTGGGGCAGGAGGCCAAAAAGTCACTCTCCAGTTTTGCCATGAAAAGGTTGGCATATTGCGGTGCCATTTTACTGCCCACGGCAGTTCTGTTGAGTTGCAGGAATACAGTTAGGGCCAGAAATATTTGGACAGTGACACAAGTTTTGTTATTTTAGCTGTTTACAAAAACATGTTCAGAAATACAATTATATATATAATATGGGCTGAAAGTGCACACTCCCAGCTGCAATATGAGAGTTTCCACATCCAAATCGGATAAAGGGTTTAGGAATCATAGCTCTGTAATGCATAGCCTCCTCTTTTTCAAGGGACCAAAAGTAATTGGACAATGGACTCTAAGGGCTGCAATTAACTCAGAAGGCGTCTCCCTCGTTAACCTGTAATCAATTAAGTAGTTAAAAGGTCTGGGGTTGATTCCAGGTGTGTGGTTTTGGATTTGGAAGCTGTTGCTGTGACCAGACAACATGCGGTCAAAGGAACTCTCAATTGAGGTGAAGCAGAACATCCTGAGGCTGAAAAAAAAGAAAAAATCCATCAGAGAGATAGCAGACATGCTTGGAGTAGCAAAATCAACAGTCGGGTACATTCTGAGAAAAAAGGAATTCACTGGTGAGCTTGGGAACTCAAAAAGGCCTGGGCGTCCACGGAAGACAACGGTGGTGGATGATCGCCACATACTTTCTTTGGTGAAGAAGAACCCGTTCACAACATCAACTGAAGTCCAGAACACTCTCAGGGAAGTAGGTGTATCTGTCTCTAAGTCAACAGTAAAGAGAAGACTCCATGAAAGTAAATACAAAGGGTTCACATCTAGATGCAAACCATTCATCAATTCCAAAAATAGACAGGCCAGAGTTAAATTTGCCGAAAAACACCTCAAGAAGCCAGCCCAGTTCTGAAAAAGTATTCTATGGACAGATGAGACAAAGATCAACCTGTACCAGAATGATGGGAAGAAAAAAGTTTGGAGAAGAAAGGGAACGGCACATGATCCAAGGCACACCACATCCTCTGTAAAACATGGTGGAGGCAACGTGATGGCATGGGCATGCATGGCTTTCAATGGCACTGGGTCACTTGTGTTTATTGATGACATAACAGCAGACAAGAGTAGCCGGATGAATTCTGAAGTGTACCGGGATATACTTTCAGCCCAGATTCAGCCAAATGCTGCAAAGTTGATTGGACGGCGCTTCACAGTACAGATGGACAATAACCCCAAGCATACAGCCAAAGCTACCCAGGGGTTCATGAGTGCAAAAAAGTGGAACATTCTGCAATGGCCAAGTCAATCACCAGATCTTAACCCAATTGAGCATGCATTTCACTTGCTCAAATCCAGACTTCAGACGGAAAGACCCACAAACAAGCAAGACCTGAAGGCTGCGGCTGTAAAGGCCTGGCAAAGCATTAAGAAGGAGGAAACCCAGCATTTGGTGATGTCCATGGGTTCCAGACTTAAGGCAGTGATTGCCTCTAAAGGATTCGCAACAAAATATTGAAAAAAAAATATTTTGTTTGGGTTATGTTTATTTGTCCAATTACTTTTGAGCTCCTAAAATGTGGAGTGTTTGTAAAGAAATGTGGACAATTCCTACATTTTCTATCAGATATTTTTGTTCAACCCTTTAAATTAAACGTTACAATCTGCACTTGAATTCTGTTGTAGAGGCTTCATTTCAAATCCAATGCGGTGGCATGCAGAGCCCAACTCGCGAAAATTGTGTTACTGTCCAAATATTTCTGGCGCTAACTGTATCTGTTTGCCAAAGGAGAAATAATTGTGTACAAGGATGAATCTTGTAAGTTGTAACACCGATTCAGAGGCAACCCCATTGGCATCAAGGTGTGCTTGGCAGGCGGTCAGTCCACCTTCGTGTAGGATGTTGCAGTACAGGGATTCCACATCCATGGTGGCCAGGATGGCGCCATTGAAAAGGAGACCTACAGTTAACAGTTTGTTCAGTAGGTCCATGCAAGTAGCTGGTTATATTTCTCACCAGTGATTTAGGGACACCTTCTTCTCATCCTGAGATTTTTTCAGTGAGGGTTCCCACACCTGAGATAAGTGTCCTCCTTGGGTTGCCAGCTTTGTGTACGGTAGTTTGGGAAGCATGAAGAATACACCAACCGTGGGGTTCTCCGGTATCAAGTTCAAAAGGTGGTGCTATAGTCCTCATGAATACATGGGACTACACGAAAAAAGCAGACAGATAGCTGACAGACACCAGATACTATACCAAACTGGAACAAGACCCGACTCAGTAATATGCGAGGGAATTGAGAAGGGTCATCAGAAGTCTGTCTGTGGGCTTGTAAGATAGATAATCAAGTTGTGATCCCTTTATTTTCCATATTTACATATCAAGATTCACATTTTGATCATGAATTATTGTGGTTGGACAATACATTTCTCAAAAAGGACTGCTTAGTACGCCTCCACAACCTGAAGGTAGTGTGTATGCAAAAAAACAATTTTCGTAGTCTTTATGGTTTGAGAAAAAAACCTCTCATGAATCATGGTTTTTCATGGATATTCGCACTTAGAATTGAATAATGAAGTTGCAAAACCTTTACTTTTACTATTTCAGACCTAAAGAATGGTTGTACCAAATTTCAAGTTTGTACGACAGCGGGAAGTTAGTGAGGGCTTTTAGTATGCTAAGATGATCGCTCAAAACGGTCACTCAAACTGTTGTTTGAGCAACGTTTGAGCGATCATCTGTCAGTGTAAATGGAGTATAAGAAGCAATTGTCTGAGGTAGTATGTCAATATGGAGTCCCCGGAGATAATAGAGGGAGATAGGTGCTAGGGGAACACATTTTGTCAATGGAGTTCTTGACAGAATTCAGAATCTCTTGATGATTGTACAGATGTCTTGCACTTCACATCACGCACAAAGTAGTGGCAAGGAA
Organism: Eleutherodactylus coqui; assembly: GCF_035609145.1. NCBI lineage: Eukaryota > Metazoa > Chordata > Amphibia > Anura > Eleutherodactylidae > Eleutherodactylus > Eleutherodactylus coqui. The sequence goes on from NC_089848.1 coordinate 115,189,003, forward strand.
GATACTCAATGGAACCCTCAAACTTTAAGATTAGTGAGATCAAAGAGGAGAAACAAAAAACATTGATAATGTCCACTCATTACTTTATACTCTATATGGAACACACCTAAAGGAAGGATGTCACATAATGCTTTATTTGGCCAGACCGCTGGTACAGAGCTGTGCTTCCCACAACAGACACAAGCTATGCACAGAATGGTATAAAGCACTGGCATTTGGCGGTGATTTATAGTCAAACGCTATAAAATTGGTTAGCGGCATTGCAAGATGATTTTTCTGGAATTATACATATTCGTTTATATATTGATACCAGCACCAGTCTGCTTCATGGTTTTCTTAGCAGTAGACCTGTCAATGATTTCAGTCCGATACTACAAGCACCTCTCCTCTTTTGTAAAATGGCCCATTTCTGGTAAAGAGACGCAGCCAAATGTACATTATGTCTTAAGACACAGCCTGCAACAATCCGAGAGCGTGTATGACATGGCCATCTAATGGAACGAAAGTCTTTACCAATGAACAGCCATAAGACCTTTATCCTCACTCACTTTAAGGATCATTAGGCCTCTCCTTACTCCTCAGAGGGTATGCAGCTAGAGGATGGATTGTACAAGGACAGGGCCATTTATTACAATTATGAGATGAGAAAACTGTGTTAAAATATCTTTATCTTTTATGCTATATTCGCTTCTGAGTTTTATCCAATGCAATTAAGGAACAAATTAGTAGACGCCACTGATTCTAGATGACCAGATTTTTACTGTGTTGGATATAGTTCAAGCTTTATTCCAAATATTATTCTTATGCTTCGCTGTTTATGCTGTATTTAAAATCTTATTGGTTTGTGTTCCATATTTGCTTACAATGTGTAAAAAACAAATTAAATGAGTTACCAAAGTTGTAAGCCCTAGTGAACGCCCATGTGAAGATGTTCACCCATCAGACTTAAAATCTGCGTCATTCAGACGTCAAGGTTTCTCTAACCCAGAGGAGTTCTCAATTTGGGGAACGGAGTGAAGACAAGTCCTCCTTGGAGACTACCATAACTCCAGGAAGGTGAAGGACTAAAGTCTCCTCTGTGGGACTAGCCCATGGGATATATGTAGTTTAAGAGTAAAAGTGTAATTAAAAGGAAGGAAGATGCAAAAGTATTAAGATGATCAGTGTTACACTTCTAGTTAATATATAGCTTACGCAAAACAATCCAATTGCAGGAATACAGCTTTTTGTGGAAAAACTTGCTTTTTATTTTCTTGTGGTGCTTGAATAATACAGAGAACGCGTTTCGGTTATGAAACCTTGTTCACCTCTGACTAACAAATGCATAATGCAGACCTTAAAAAGGTTTAGTGAAAATAAGTGAATTAAAAACACATGTGCAATTAACCCATGGCAATCTGTTACTTCAATTACCAGAGCTCGTTCCTCCTGCAGGAACTTGCCCTGATCATTTTATATATGCATGACACATTATATGGTATATAAGAATAGCATATTCATATACATATACTGAGCGCTCCGCTGAAAAGAGTAGAGTATGAAAACAATACATCATTGTTATAGAAACAAAAGGAAAATAACCTTTCTGACAGCAATATTAAATCAAGACACAAATTATTAGTATGGAATGTTATTACCAGCGATATATAGTAATTAGGGATGAGCGAACGTGTCCGTTACGGACACATCCGCACCCGGACACCGGCTTTGCCGAACACTGCAGTGTTCGCGCGTAAGTGTCCGGGTGCCGCCGGGGGGCGGGGAGATGCGCGGCGGCGCGGGCGGCAGTAGCGGGGAACAGGGGGGAGCCCTCTCTCTCTCCCTCTCCCCCCCACTCCCCGCCGCACCCCCCCGCGCTGCCACGGCGGCCCCCGAACTTTTTCGCCCGAACACTTAAGTGTTCGCAAAGTTCGGTGTTCGGGCGAAAAAGGGGCGGAGCCGAACGTGTTCGCTCATCTCTAATAGTAATCCATAACGCTACACCATACACTTCCAGCATAATGAAATCATGCTGGAATAAATGTGTGTTACTTGATAAATAATAATTATTATACCTAATAAATGTATAAAAGGTCCGTTTTATAATTCATTCCTTTAGGGAATCTTGTATTTAAGTTTAATATCCAGAACGCTTCTCTTTTAAACACTTTATCCGGGTTGATTGTTCCTTTCTTTTTATTTACGACCTTTTCAATTCCAAAGAATGAAAAAGTATTTAAACTGCCTTTATGCTTATCACAAAAGTGTTTAACCGCACCTGAACTGTTCACATTATCCTTTTTGATGTTACGGATGTGTTCATTGATTCGGGTCTTCAACTTTCGTGTGGTGCAACCTATATAATTCAAATTACACTCTCTGCATTGAATCATATATACTACATTAATAGTGTTGCAGTTAATATAATTGCAGATTTTATACTCTTTATTATTGTCGCTGTCAGAAAAAGTTTTTCTCCTATCAGTTAAATGGCATACGGTACATCTGGAATTGCCGCAGCGGAAAAAACCTTGAAATTTCATCCATTGCGGTTTTCCCTGACTGGAGGAAAAAGTGCTAGGTGCTATCAGATCTCCCAAATTTTTACTTCTTTTTGCAACACACTTAATTCCCTCATTCAATATCTCATCAACAATATCATCTTGTCTTAAAACAGGCAAAAATTTGAAAAACATTTTTTTAATCTCATAAAAATTTCTGCTGTACGCTGTAGAGAAAACCATTCCCTTACTAATATTTCCTTTTTTGCTTATACACTTATCCTTAAGTAGCTCTTCCCTGCTGACTGTTTCTATTTTAGTACATGCCTCATTCAATAATGGCTGTTTGTAACCTCTCTGATACAGCCTATTTTTGATGTCCATTTTTGCTGCATTAAATGAGACATCATCAGAGCAAGATCTTTTTGCTCGTATGAGTTCCCCTACGGGAAGAGCTTTGATAGTGTGTCTGGGATGACCACTATTTGCATGTAGTATGGTGTTACCCGCTGTTGTTTTTCTGTATAATTTGGTCTCTATTCCTTTAATACAATCACCTTTCAGGGTTAAATCCAGAAATGGTACTTCCACGTCACTATGCATCACAGTAAACTGTAAATTGACAGAATTATTGTTGATATAATTTTCAAACTCACTGATTTGTTCGTGCACCCCATTTCCTTCCAGACCCTTATTCCAGATAATTATTATATCGTCAATGTATCTCGCATACCACACCATGCGACCAACAAAGGGATTATTATGACTGAAAATAAAGGAATCTTCCCACCAACTCATAAAGAGATTGGCTATAACCGGAGAAAATTTCGATCCCATCGGGGCTCCAGAAATTTGCAAGAAAAATTGTTGATCAAACGAGAAAAAATTATGCGTTAACAAAAATTCCGTAGATAGCAAAATAAATTCCTTCAGCTCATTACTGTAATTACTAAAATTCTGTAAATGAAAACGTACTGCTTCTATGGCCGCATGGTGTGGTATGCAAGAATACAGATCCTTGACATCACATAAGATCCAACACAAGTCATCATTCCACTTCATATTTTGCAACTTTTGTATTACATGCTTACTGTCTCTCAAAAAACCCGGGGTTCTATATACCAACGGTTGCAGGGATCGGTCCACCCAGGAGGAAGTACCATTTCTGGATTTAACCCTGAAAGGTGATTGTATTAAAGGAATAGAGACCAAATTATACAGAAAAACAACAGCGGGTAACACCATACTACATGCAAATAGTGGTCATCCCAGACACACTATCAAAGCTCTTCCCGTAGGGGAACTCATACGAGCAAAAAGATCTTGCTCTGATGATGTCTCATTTAATGCAGCAAAAATGGACATCAAAAATAGGCTGTATCAGAGAGGTTACAAACAGCCATTATTGAATGAGGCATGTACTAAAATAGAAACAGTCAGCAGGGAAGAGCTACTTAAGGATAAGTGTATAAGCAAAAAAGGAAATATTAGTAAGGGAATGGTTTTCTCTACAGCGTACAGCAGAAATTTTTATGAGATTAAAAAAATGTTTTTCAAATTTTTGCCTGTTTTAAGACAAGATGATATTGTTGATGAGATATTGAATGAGGGAATTAAGTGTGTTGCAAAAAGAAGTAAAAATTTGGGAGATCTGATAGCACCTAGCACTTTTTCCTCCAGTCAGGGAAAACCGCAATGGATGAAATTTCAAGGTTTTTTCCGCTGCGGCAATTCCAGATGTACCGTATGCCATTTAACTGATAGGAGAAAAACTTTTTCTGACAGCGACAATAATAAAGAGTATAAAATCTGCAATTATATTAACTGCAACACTATTAATGTAGTATATATGATTCAATGCAGAGAGTGTAATTTGAATTATATAGGTTGCACCACACGAAAGTTGAAGACCCGAATCAATGAACACATCCGTAACATCAAAAAGGATAATGTGAACAGTTCAGGTGCGGTTAAACACTTTTGTGATAAGCATAAAGGCAGTTTAAATACTTTTTCATTCTTTGGAATTGAAAAGGTCGTAAATAAAAAGAAAGGAACAATCAACCCGGATAAAGTGTTTAAAAGAGAAGCGTTCTGGATATTAAACTTAAATACAAGATTCCCTAAAGGAATGAATTATAAAACGGACCTTTTATACATTTATTAGGTATAATAATTATTATTTATCAAGTAACACACATTTATTCCAGCATGATTTCATTATGCTGGAAGTGTATGGTGTAGCGTTATGGATTACTATATATCGCTGGTAATAACATTCCATACTAATAATTTGTGTCTTGATTTAATATTGCTGTCAGAAAGGTTATTTTCCTTTTGTTTCTATAACAATGATGTATTGTTTTCATACTCTACTCTTTGCAGCGGAGCGCTCAGTATATGTATATGAATATGCTATTCTTATATACCATATAATGTGTCATGCATATATAAAATGATCAGGGCAAGTTCCTGCAGGAGGAACGAGCTCTGGTAATTGAAGTAACAGATTGCCATGGGTTAATTGCACATGTGTTTTTAATTCACTTATTTTCACTAAACCTTTTTAAGGTCTGCATTATGCATTTGTTAGTCAGAGGTGAACAAGGTTTCATAACCGAAACGCGTTCTCTGTATTATTCAAGCACCACAAGAAAATAAAAAGCAAGTTTTTCCACAAAAAGCTGTATTCCTGCAATTGGATTGTTTTGCGTCTGTCAGAGCCAGAAGTAGCTGGATGGCAATCAGCTTGTGAGTATACTTGCTAGCGGAACTGAGGTGTGCAGCACATGAAGACAAGGTGGGACTTTTTATTGTTTGCTTAATATATAGCTTAGTCTGTAGCTCTTAAAGCAGCACAAACCTAACTGAGCTGTCCTTTGTAGTGGGGGCTTGAACATTTCCTGGAGACCATATTTAGTCATTGTATCTGCATTCCTTACTCTTTTAAAGTACATTATATATTCACTAAAATGTTAGGAATGCTTTGCTACTTTCAAGGTGATGTTCCACGTGATTGGACACTATACCTTTCTTTGTTCTACATTGCACTACTATCTATATAAAGCTAACACCTAATTGGCTCCTCAGGAAGAGGACTGTAGTGACTTCACACAGTTGATGTCTTTAGTTTTTTCTCTGATGATCATTGGTAATTAATTTGGATTCATGAGAGAACTCAAATCCCAGCAGCCTTACTGCCGATGGGTGATAAACAGCATTGGACAGCACACAGACATCCCGTCCATGTGCTGTCCAATGTGCGAGACACGGCATATGTACTATTGTTGTCCAAAAAAAATTGGATGATAATACGACATGCTGTGTTTTTTTTCACTTTGACTATTTTGGACAATAAGCCCATGTGAATACACTAGAGATGAGTGAGCATACTTGCTAAGGACAATTACTCGATCGAGCATTGCTCTTAGCGAGTACCTGCCCGCTCGGAAGAAAAGGTTTGGCTGCCGGCGCGGGTGAGAAGTGGCAGTGAGCAGGGGGGAGAGAGGGAGAGAGAGATCTCCCCTTCGTTCCTCCCCGCTCTCCCCCGCCGCTCCCCGCCCGCTGCCGGCAGCCAAACCTTTTCTTCCGGGCGGGCAGGTACTCGCTAAGGGCAATGCTCGATCGAGTAATTGCCCTTAGCGAGTATGCTTCCTCATCTCTAGAATACACCCATTCATCTGAATGAATTGTATTTCTGACCAAAAAATCGTCTCTGTGCAAGTAGCCTTAGATGGATAGAAAGTGCCATGGATGATCTTATGAATGTGGAGGCCTCCAGGTACCATCAGACTTCTGAACTGGGGAGGTTAGCTGACAGAGAAATTATCATATTGGATATGTTGGATTTTTTAGTTGTGTATCCAGAAAGTAATAAAACAAAATCAGAAGTTTCATCAACAATTCACCGTGTAATTATTTTATTCATTACATGTGTTGCTTCCTGTATCTATAAATAATGTGAACTTTATATTCTTCTCTGCCCTCAGAGCTAACATCCTGTTCATGGCACCAGCAGAAGATCTGTCAGTACTGCTCCTACGAGAATATAGATACATTCTTTACTAGCTACTAAACATTATTACTATGAGAATATAGAAGCTAAATACTCTAACTACAAAAGTCATGCAGTTTTCTTGAGGAGTTCTCAACCATCTGTCTCCAAAGTCCAACTCAAGATCAAGAGCCAATGGGAAGATGGATTGTTCATGGGATCATCTTTATGTTATCATAGCCTGTAAGGTTAATACATGAGCAACAAGTTAGGAAATGGACTTACAACTTCTTTCGCAGTAGATGGTAACACCAACAGTGCAGTACCTAGTCCTGAGTCTTGTTTACTAGATTTGCTAACTTACCGTATTTTTCGCTCTATAAGATGCACCTAGGCTTTAGAGGAAAACAGGAAAAAAAATATTTTGAACTCAGTGAGGTATTACAGGAGAAATAAAGAGCAGTAGTATCACCTCGGAATGAAGTATGTCCTACTAAGTCAACCTGCCATTCAGGATTCAGGGACAGCTGAGTGTATATGTAAGCGTGATCTTATTACTTGTCACCCGACTTTCCAGGAGCCCTGAATGCCATATCTGACTAGTTATAGCAATGCATGTGCTATACATGCTTGCATAACTCTGCAGTTGGCATTTAGAATCTTGGAAGAGCTTAGTGACAATGTAATGATGATTCCATTACTTGTCACCCAACGTTTTAGTAACCCTGTATGACATGTCTCATTATGGTGAAGTATGGGATATACATTTGTGCACAACTAGGCACCAATGTATACACCATACTGGAAGCTCTTTCTCCCCCTCCCTCTGCTATGTAGCCAGCAGATGTGGGAGCCATCTATATACCTACAGCTGCTTGATGAGGGGGGAGCAGTATCCTGCTGTGCCTGCTATATATGCAGTCTTAGCCAGCAGCTCTGTTAGAAGGATTTGCTGCCGCGCTGGTCTGATTTAGGCAAGTTCGCTTTATAGGATGTACTGACTCCACTGCCAAACACACACTTTGGGAGGGAAAAAAAGTGTGTCTTGTAGAGCGAACAATACGGTAGATTATTTTATTTTCAATGTCACTTGTGATGAAGCAAATAGTCTCTCTGGCATAAGATTTCCCTCTGTGCTTGCCATCACTACATCTTCAATTAACTACAATCCTGACTTTATATACAAAAATCTAGCTACTACACTATTACCTCGCATGTACAAAAATATTACTATAATACTACCCCTCTATGTACAAGAATGTAACTACTATAATACTGCCTCCTATGTACAAGAATATAACTACTATAATACTGCCTCCTATGTACAAGAATATAACTACTATAATACTGCCCCCTATGTACAAGAATATAACTACTATAATACTGCCACCTATGTACAAGAATATAACTACTATAATACTGCTCCCTATGTACAAGAATATAACTACTATAATACTGCTCCCTATGTATGAGAATATAACTACTATAATACTGCTCCCTATGTACAAGAATATAACTACTATAATACTGCCTCCTATATACAAGAATATAACTACTATAATACTGCCCCCTATGTACAAGAATATAACTACTATAATACTGCCCCCTATGTACTAGAATATAATTACTATAATACTGCCTCTATGTACAAGAATATAACTACTATAATACTACCCCTATGTACAAGAATATAACCACTATAATACTGCCTCCTATGTACAAGAATATAACTACTATAATACTGCCCCCTATGTACAAGAATATAACTACTATAATACTGCCTCCTATGTACAAGAATATAACTACTATAATACTGCCCTCATGTACAAGAATAGAACTACTATAATACTGTCCCCTATGTACAAGAATATAACTACTATAATACTGCCTCCTATGTACAAGAATATAACTACTATAATACTGCCTCCTATGTACAAGAATATAACTACTATAATACTGCCTCCTATGTACAAGAATATAACTACTATAATACTGCCCCCTATGTACAAGAATATAACTACTATAATACTGCCCTCTATGTACAAGAATATAACTACTATAATACTGTCCCCTATATACAAGAATATAACTACTATAATACTGCCCCCTATGTACAAGAATATAACTACTATAATACTGCTTCCTATGTACAAGAATATAACTACTATAATACTGCCACCTATGTACAAGAATAGAACTACTATAATACTGCTCCCTATGTACAAGAATATAACTACTATAATACTGCTCCCTATGTACGAGAATATAACTACTATAATACTGCTCCCTATGTACAAGAATATAACTACTATAATACTGCCTCCTATATACAAGAATATAACTACTATAATACTGCCTCCTATGTACAAGAATATAACTACTATAATACTGCCCCCTATGTACTAGAATATAATTACTATAATACTGCCTCTATGTACAAGAATATAACTACTATAATACTACCCCTATGTACAAGAATATAACCACTATAATACTGCCTCCTATGTACAAGAATATAACTACTATAATACTGCCCCCTATGTACAAGAATATAACTACTATAATACTGCCTCCTATGTACAAGAATATAACTACTATAATACTGCTCTCATGTACAAGAATAGAACTACTATAATACTGTCCCCTATGTACAAGAATATAACTACTATAATACTGCCTCCTATGTACAAGAATATAACTACTATAATACTGCCTCCTATGTACAAGAATAGAACTACTATAATACTGTCCCCTATGTACAAGAATATAACTACTATAATACTGCCCCCTATGTACAAGAATATAACTACTATAATACTGCCTCCTATATACAAGAATATAACTACTATAATACTGGCCCCTATGTACAATAATATAACTACTATAATACTGGCCCCTATGTACAATAATGTAACTACTATAATATGGCCTCCTATGTACAAGAATATAACTACTATAATACTGCCTCCTATGTACAAGAATATAACTACTATAATACTGCCTCCTATGTACAAGAATATAACTACTATAATACTGCCCATATGTACAAGAATATAACTACTATAATACTGCCCCTTATGTACAAGAATATAACTACTATAATACTGCCCCCTATGTACAAGAATATAACTACTATAATACTGCCTCCTATATACAAGAATATAACTACTATAATACTGCCCCCTATGTACAAGAATATAACTACTATAATACTGCCTCCTATGTACAAGAATATAACTACCATAATACTGCCCCCTATGTACAAGAATATAACTACTATAATACTGTCCCTATGTACAAGAATATAACTACTATAATACTGCCCCCTATGTACAAGAATATAACTACTATAATACCGCCCCCTATGTACAAGAATATAATTACTATAATACTGCTCTCTATGTACAAGAATATAACTACTATAATACTGCCCCTATGTACAAGAATATAACTACTATAATACTGCTCCCTATGTACAAGAATATAACTACTATAATACTGCCCCCTATGTACAAGAATAGAACTACTATAATACTGCCCCCTATGTACAAGAATATAACTACTATAATACTGCCCTCTATGTACAAGAATATAACTACTATTATACTGCTCCCTATGTACAAGAATATAACTACTATAGTACTGCTCCCTATGTACAAGAATATAACTACTATAGTACTGCTCCCTATGTACAAGAATATAACTACTATAATACTGCCTCCTATGTACAAGAATATAACTACTATAATACTGCCCCCTATGTACAAGAATATAACTACTATAATACTGCCTCGTATGTACAAGAATATAACTACTATAATACTGCTCCCTATGTACAAGAATATAACTACTATAATACTGCCCCCTATGTACAAGAATATAACTACTATAATACTGCCCCCTATGTACAAGAATAGAACTACTATAATACCATCCACTATGTACAATAATATAGCTATATACTGGAAGGGTATGTTCACATGGTGGAATCTAACGTGGATTTTTCTGTGTGGCTTCTAAAACAACGGCATAGATCCGCAGCTGTTCCACATATTTCTGCCATGTATTTTGCCACAAATCCACATGTGGACTCTGCTACCCTGTCAGTAAGTAAAATCTGGGTGTCCAACACAATTTTGTGTGTATCCACGTACACATGGATTTTACTCACTGAATGTGGTTTCACACGGACAAGAAAATTGCGCAATTTTCGCCTGCTGCAATAGTAAAAAGGCAGAATATGCAACCAATGATTCACAATGGTTTCATTCCCATCTGCGATGTGTTCACTGATGCGATGTTGAGAGGATAACAAATCGTGGCTTGCTCTGTCTTTCTGCGATGTGCTATTTTTTTTTATCTCCGATGTATTCCTATAGAGGCTTCTTTTTATCGCATCGCTACGCTACAAACTTCCGTTGCGATGCGTTTTTAACATTACAAAGACCCATTGACTTTTGCAATAAAAGATCCAAGATTTTATTGCAGGCGGCAGCAATGTGATGCAAAATTATTCTCCAAAAAAAAACATTGCGAATGCTCACAAATCGCAGGAAATAAAGATGCAATTTTGCCGCTATTTTCTTGTGGCAAAATCGCGATCGCTGCGTGAAATTAGCCTGACAGGGATAAATCTGCATGTGAATCCGCAACAGAAAAATGCATCTTGGGCTACCTACACACTGGCGAAACTTGGCTTGATATCGCACTCACCAGTGTGCGTTCTCACGCCGATATGAGCCGTTTTTCTGGCAAAAACCCCTGCCATCACTTCTGTAAAATAGCGATCCTTCGGAGTGGCTTTTCAGCTGCATTAGAGAATCGTCAAGTGTTTCCCATTGCTTTCAATGGTAAACCTCGCATCGCATCCGCAGTGCGAGGTGTCTTACAGTTCCATTAAAAACAATGGGCGATGCGTTCCAAGGAACACAAAAAGATAGGGGTTAATATTTGCGTGGGATTTGTGAGTCTCGCAAATGTACAAATCTTGCGCAAGTTTCTCGGCCGTGTGAAACCAGCCTTAGCCTTGGATTTAGTCTGCAGTTTTAGGGTGCATTCACACGACCGTATATCGGCTGGGTTTTCACGCCGGCCGATATACGGCGTCTCTCTCTGCAGGGGGAGGAGGATGGAAGAGCCGGGAGCAGTGCTCTGAGCTCCCGCCCCCTCTCTGCCTCCTCCCCACCTCCCTGCACGACGACGTGCCGGCGACGTGCCGCCGGCGTGACGAATTCATCCGCCGGCCGAAGAAAGAAGATCCGGCCGCGACGCAGAGAAGAAACGGAGCGGATGGGAGGTGAGTTTATTCTCATTTATTGTTATTTTCAGCGCTCATGTCCGCGGGGCAGGAGGGACCCGCTGCAGATTCTACATGTAGAATCCGTAGCGGGCCCGATTTTCCTCGTGGACATGAGGCCTAAGAGTCAGATCTGCGGAGAAAAATCTGCGTTGTAATCCACTGTGTGAACACACCTTACTGAATACTTTCCCTGACATTTAGAATTTTCTTCTTTACATTTGGTGTCTTCTAGAATCTGTATTTTATACTTCGCACATGTGGATTATTACCTGCATGTTACTAATGTCCTTGTGCGCCCCCTTGCTGTCAGGCGGGGCCATGCCAAGTGTGCTGAACATCCCAGAGCGAAGTTTATCTTTCTTTCCTTTGTGATGTTTGCATCTCTTGTTGTTCTGTTGGATCTCTGAATCCTCTTCCTGCATTAGAGACCAAAAAAATGTTTGTGATGTTACTTTAATAGCTCAGTTTTGCCCTACATAAAGGAGGTCCTCGTCTCTGAAACCATGCAGTAAGGGAGTGTAATGAAGCAGGTGATGTGCAGACACCCGGAAGAGATGTAGCCTCTACTGGTCTAGGTAGTCACATTACCATTCATGATTGCCAGGTATTCTTTGCACAATAGAGCTGCAGAGTCTTATCATAGTACAGATTGTGAGAGCTTTCTGCTGGGATCTCTTGCACTACATGGTTTCCAGCGGCACAAGCCCCACAGTTGGGGTTAATTGGGCTGGCTGGGTGTGGATTGCTCCAGCCAGCCAATTCCTCAGGTCTGCTGCTCGTATATACCAACTCCTCTGCTAAAGGGCTGCTGGCCTTTTTCCTGTTTCTTCAATATAAACTGTCATGTTCCTGCGTGTCTGTGCATGTGGCCGGACATGAGGTGTGAGTGGGCATGTTCAGTGTACTTAGCTTTGAACAGTGTCATGTTCCTGCATGTCTGTGCATGCGACCGGACATGAGGTATGATCGTGAGTGTTCAGTGTGTTTAGGTGTGAACAGTGCCCTGTTCCTGCGTGTCTGTGCATGTGGCCGGACATAAGATATGAGCGGGCATGTTCATTCTGTTTAGCTGTGACCAGTGTTATGTTCCTGCATGTCTGTGCATGTGGCCGGACATGAGGTGTGAGCGGGCATGTTCAGTGTGTTCAGGTGTGAAGGGTGTCATGTTCCTGCGTGTCTGTGCATGTGGCCGGACATGAGGTGTGATCGGGCATGTTCAGTGTGTTTAGGTGTGAACAGTATCATGTTCCTGCGTGTCTGTGCAAGTGGCCGGACATGAGGTGTGAGCGGGCATGTTCAGTGTGTTTAGGTGTGAACAGTGTCATGTTCCTGCGTGTCTGTGCATGTGGCGAGACATAAGGTGTGAGCGAGCATGTTCAGTGTGTTTAGCTGTGAATAGTGTCATGTTCCTGCCTGTCTGTGCATGTGGCGAGACATGAGGTGTGAGCGAGCATGTTCAGTGTGTTTAGCTGTGACCAGTGTTATGTTCCTGCGTGTCTGTGTGCATGTGGCTGGACATGAGGTGTGAGCGGGCATGTTCAGTGTGTTTAGCTGTGACCAGTGTTATGTTCCTGCGTGTCTGTGCATGTGGCCGGACATGAGGTGTGAGCGAGCATGTTCAGTGTGTTCAGGTGTGAAGGGTGTCATGTTCCTGCGTGTCTGTGCATGTGGCCGGACATGAGCTGTGAGCGGGCATGTTCAGTGTGTTCAGGTGTGAACAGTGTCATGTTCCTGCATGTCTGTGCATGTGGCTGGACATGAGGTGTGAGCGGGCATGTTCAGTGTGTTCAGGTGTGAAGGGTGTCATGTTCCTGCGTGTCTGTGCATGTGGCCGGACATGAGGTGTGATCGGGCATGTTCAGTGTGTTTAGGTGTGAACAGTATCATGTTCCTGCGTGTCTGTGCAAGTGGCCGGACATGAGGTGTGAACGGGCATGTTCAGTGTACTTAGCTTTGAACAGTGTCATGTTCCTGCGTGTCTGTGCATGCGACCGGACATGAGGTATGATTGCGAGTGTTCAGTGTGTTTAGGTGTGACCAGTGCCCTGTTCCTGCGTGTCTGTGCATGTGGCCGGGCATAAGATATGAGCGGGCATGTTCATTCTGTTTAGCTGTGACCAGTGCCCTGTTCCTGCATGTCTGTGCATGTGGCTGGACATGAGGTGTGAGCGAGCATGTTCAGTGTGTTTAGCTGTGAATAGTGTCATGTTCCTGCATGTCTGTGCATGTGGCCGGACATGAGGTGTGAGCGGGCATGTTCATTCTGTTTAGCTGTGACCAGTGTCATGTTCCTGCGTGTCTGTGCATGTGGCGAGACATAAGGTGTGAGCGAGCATGTTCAGTGTGTTTAGCTGTGAATAGTGTCATGTTCCTGCCTGTCTGTGCATGTGGCGAGACATGAGGTGTGAGCGAGCATGTTCAGTGTGTTTAGCTGTGACCAGTGTTATGTTCCTGCGTGTCTGTGTGCATGTGGCTGGACATGAGGTGTGAGCGGGCATGTTCAGTGTGTTTAGCTGTGACCAGTGTTATGTTCCTGCGTGTCTGTGCATGTGGCCGGACATGAGGTGTGAGCGAGCATGTTCAGTGTGTTCAGGTGTGAAGGGTGTCATGTTCCTGCGTGTCTGTGCATGTGGCCGGACATGAGCTGTGAGCGGGCATGTTCAGTGTGTTCAGGTGTGAACAGTGTCATGTTCCTGCATGTCTGTGCATGTGGCCGGACATGAGGTGTGAGCAGGCATGTTCAGTGTGTTCAGGTGTGAAGGGTGTCATGTTCCTGCGTGTCTGTGCATGTGGCCGGACATGAGCTGTGAGCGGGCATGTTCAGTGTGTTCAGGTGTGAACAGTGTCATGTTCCTGCATGTCTGTGCATGTGGCCGGACATGAGGTGTGAGCGGGCATGTTCAGTGTGTTCAGGTGTGAAGGGTGTCATGTTCCTGGGTGTCTGTACATGTGGCTGGACATGAGGTGTGAGCAACATGCTTCTGATTGCAGAATCAGGGGCTTTTATCCTGTGCTGTATTTTTACTGTGGTCCTTAATGGGTCAATGGGATGCATATACACCGATGCAACAATAATGGTTTCTCTGAACTAATGCCATTACATTTGTGTATATACAGGTACATCCAAGTCTGCTTTGTTGAACCGTCCTCTGCTTTGCCATTTAATTACCTTAAGGCCAAAGCTAATAATATGCGAGAGAAAATAAGAATGCAGCATGAGATACGCCGTTATGCGCAGTACAATTTCGTTGCCATACACGGCGATAGGCCGGGTCACCGGCCGCTCCACAGTGATAAAACACTGCATGACCCATGAAGCATTTAACGCTTATGGCCGTGTCAGCCCAGCCTTAATCTATGTGGGTATCATAGAATCAACTAGGTGCAAAACAGCTGCTGGCTGCTCACCCAAGGGCACTATACAGTTAATGCTCGTGTAATAGGTAATAGTGCTAATTGCCAGCCTGTAACTGCAGTTGGCAATCATTGGGAAAACCTGCGAGTTTGCACCAGCCTCTAGCGCATGTGTAGTAGAGGCCTAATAGCAGAGTAAGCTGCTTTGTCTTGTATTTTACAATTGTAACAAACCCTCAGCTGTGAGAGGTACTGGGTCAGAAGACATTTTTAGCATCTAGAATGTTCCTATTCACTGACAACAAGCATAGATCTTGTAAATGATGAGGAATGCATCCACAAAGTATATTACGAAGTTGAAGAACATTTCATCAGACTGTACAAGGATTAAGCCCCATTTGGTGCCCAGTCTACTGATTTGTAAGTCCAAATATCAGCATGGAGCATGCCCTGAAATAGGTGACTATCCCTTTAAGAGGGTTATTGATATATTGCCAATAGCGACCAGTTACCTGAATGTGGTAGAGTTTATCTCTATGGTTCTTGTTTCTTCTTCTCTTTGATTTACTCTTTCCCTTTAGAAGTTTATGCTGCTTCCTTAGTTTTCCATGTTCTTCTGTATCCTGTGGGGAAAAAACAAGTCAACTATCTGTAGAAATACTGAGTACAAGAATGATAACTTGCACAACCAAACAATGATTATATTATACGGTCCCCCAGCAGCACAGATTATTTCAGGAGAGGAGTTTGCTGATCATGTGATGATAGTGGAGCGGTTGAGATAATGACAGTAGGGTACAGATGAGAAATGCATAGGAGATCACAAACTAAAAAGTTCCCAGCAGCACAGAGCATGTCAGGATTATTGCACTCATAATAAACTGTTGATCTATTGAGGGCCTGTCACATTTGGGAGATGTTTCTTCCAATTCTGCAATTTATAAAATATTTGTAACATGCAGTACCTTTTTTCACCACTATCTCGAAAGCTTTTTCCATAGGCATCAGTAGAACAGCGCCACCAGCTACAATTGGGCTGAAATGTCATCCCATCACTACACCGATCCTCGTGAGCCACATTATACATCTATATTTGTTTATTTTCCCTGTGTCTGGTTCCTTTAAACCCTGAACAACAGATAGAATCCCTCGATTCTGTTTACACAGGATTCCAGAAACATGACGCGCTTGCTGGATGCACTGAAGGCGATGACGAAAATAAAATGTATTCAATATTATTAAGAACACAAACAAATCTGGGGATGTTTTAATGTTTTATTTCTTCACATTAGTTTAAGATACTCTTGCCTCGCCTTTTTCTTGATTTGTTTACAAAAAAAATGGTTAAATCCAGATGTGGTCCTTCAGGAACCAGCTGCTTGTCATCTACTCACTTCATTTTTTTGCTTAATCCCATTAAAAAAGGAATGAAGAATTTCCATGTGGGCGTCTTATTGCTCAAGAGGCAGAGACACTGCTATTAGGATAGTCTCCTGTCCGCTCTTGCGGTCTACGGCCGCTGCGGCTCCGGTTATTCTTTGTGTGGGCATTGGATACATCCTATGAAGGTGTCTATGAACCTATGTAGCCTGTGGATGCAGCGCAGGGGGGTCAGACAACAGATTCTGGTGCAGGAAGTATCTGCTGACCAAGTGAGAGACGTCTAAGACACAGCTAGATGTCAGGGCTTGGGTAGTAGATGGAAGCTCAAGAGCCGGGTGCAGGGGCAGTTGGAGGCACAAGAGGCCTTAGTGATACCTTAGTGGTACAAGTTTAAAAAGAGCATCTTATAGGTGCCAAGATTTGTCCCTTTAATTACATAAATTGGGGTATAGCTATAGGGGGGCATATGCAATTCCAGGCGCCAGCTTACCGCATGGATATACTCCCCGCTGGGTGCCCAGCACGACCTGATGCAAGAACACCATCAATAGCACTAGAAACAAACCTCCGTGGATTCCAGCATATTTCAATATCATGAATGAATAGCTAAGCACTATACGTAATTGGCTGAGCGCTCAGCCAATCAGCACAGCCCTTTCAGGAGGCGGGGATTTTTAAATCCTCGCCTACTGAAAGTGCTGGATAGCAGTGTCAGGTAGCCAGCCAGAGGACGTGTGTGAGCGGCGGAGAGGTGAGTACTTATTTTTAAACATTTTTAACCACTTATTGATGATTTTTCAGGGAAGGGCTTATATTTCAAGCCCTTTCCTGAAAATCATACTGCAGGGTTTGCCAAAAAACACTGCTTTCAATTGGATCGGCAGCAGCGCTGATCCCATTGAAAGCAATGGGACAGCTTGCTGCACTTCTGCCACAGCTATTACAGCTGTGGCAGAAGTCCGCGATATTTTCCATATCTTTTCAATGGGGCTGCCGCTGGCTCCATTGAAAAGACTGGTGATATCCTGGCGTCATCCCGTTTTTTTTCTCGCACTGCGAGGCGAGAGTTTTCACTTGCTCTCACAGCGCAATGGAGAAAAAAACCCCAGTGGGTGTTCGCCCTGACACTGATTGAGCTAGATCTGTGAACAGCTAAACATTTATAACCAATAGTTATTCAGGAGAGTCACGTCACCAGATTAAGGGCTCCCTCATAGGGCCGTATTTGCATGCATTTTTGCGCACTTTAAATTTGCGCATGCTAACACAGAGAATAGAACCCATTGCTTTGAATGGGCTCGTTCTCATAAGCCCGTTTTGACGCGCATTTTGTGTGTGCGCAAAAACATAGAACCTGCATTATTTTCCTGCGTTTTGCGCAGCAATGGCCCCGTAGAAGTCTATGGGAGGTGCGCAAATACGCAAGGTGAATGGTGGAACACTGCACAAAACGCAGGAAAACAAGACAGCTCATCCTCATTAGGCTTTAATAACCAATCAATTTCACCGAAAGGGAGTGTCACGCGCACGTTCTGAACTGGCTCTGAGCACGTAAATATTACAGTAATATGCGCTGATACATCGCAACAGGCTGATTACATGACACTTCAAACATTGCTCATGCGAAAATACGCTGCGCAAATATATAAGTTCTTGCACTGCACGGTACTCACGAGAGATTTGCGCTCGTTCAAATGGAGCCTTAGAACGGCCGCAAAATCTGCACGCCAAATGTACAGCAAGTAGAACCCATTGATTTTAACGGGTTCCTTCATATGAGGGTTTTTGCGTCGGGAAAAAAACGCAACATACTCTATTTTGGTGCGCAATTGCACACCGAAGGTCTCCATCTGCCCAAAATCGTGCAGTCAACCCGCTTACTGAGTAGGCTGTCCCGCCTACTCAAACATGGCACTGCTGGAATCAGCGGTCCCGGCAGTACAAGAAGTACAGTGACGATACGGGCGTTATAGTCCGTGATCGTGTGCCCTGCGTAACGCATATACGTCTCACTACAGTGAGCGCATAAGCGCTTACGCCGGTGTGTGGCCACCCTTAAAGTTCACTTATTCTATTAACCCCTTAGGGTATCCTTGTACCCTTAAATGTTCACTCACTATTTCCTTTTCTTTATTCCATTGAGCAATTTCTTCTCGTTCTTATAAATTCCTCTAAGGGCTCAGTCACACGGGCACATCGGGGCGCCAATGCGCCCATGTTACTGCACGAAGAAGAGGCGGTCAGTGGAGCCGATCATGTGTTCTTTCATTTGGCGGTGCGTAGAGTCGTCCGCACCTGCAGTGCGGCCGCCTTATCCTGCAGTAACACGGGCGCATCGGTACCCGTGCGACTGAGCCCTTAAAGGTAATGCGTCATTGTGTTATTGGCTGTAATTTTGTAGTCCCATTGCTTCTTTTTGTATTTATAGAATGGGCATTCTGTAAACAAAGCGCTAGAAATGAGAACTTAGCTTCAAACACGCAAGTGTAAATTTTGAAAAAGTTTTTAATTCATGATATTTAAACAGAACACTGTTTTGATGCTGGAATTCACGGAAGTATAGAGTTGCAGAGGTAGCAGTTGCATTTGAATCCTTGCACCTGAGAAGTCCAAAGACATATTTGCTACTTAACCCTTTCCAATCCAGTGTCGGACCTCGTCCGACATTGAGATTTCCCCGCATAGCTCCCATGTCCAGCTAGGTCCGACACATGTTTCTGCAGAAGAGAGCTCCAACGTCGGAGCTCTCTTCTGCATAGAGTAACATATGTGTACAGAACAGCCTCCAACATCTATCTATCATTAGAGATCATACAAATGATCTTCCTGATGTGAAACACTCATAACTCATGTTTAATTTTCAAAAAATTGTTAATAAAATCATCATTACAGTTCATTTTTATGTGTTTCTGTTGAGTATTTCCAAGGAATTCACAACGTGGTTTCCCATTCAAAAATAAATAAGAGCTGGGGAGTGTGATACAATTATTAGAAATGATGCATGGTAGGTGGAGGCCCTAATATCAATTTTGAATTGGGCCCAGGAGGTTACGCCTCTACTGAGGTTCTTGTTCTATGAAGTTTACACGCTTTCAGTTTTTACTTACCCTTTGATGTCGTAACACCGTGGTTGCAAACTCTTTGTTTGACTCCTAAAACATCAAGATAAATATTAAAGCACATTAATAGCTAATCAGAGCTGCAGAAGTCTTCATACTCTCTCTACACAAGCTGGGCGCTTTTCTTAAATCTCCCAGTTTTGCCCCAGCCTTCTTTAGTAAGTAGTTACAGAAGTCATTTTCATCAGCTATGGCACCATTATTTCTTCATAAAGTCACCTAGGCTTCTTAGACATGCATAGACCCTGCTCTATTTCCCCCCTCTTCTCCATTTTTGTGGCTACTCCTCTTACAGTGAATTCAGTGCACATCACTAATGGAGTGAATCAGATGACCTAGCTTTAGAATTTCCTGCCATAATAATAAGTGTCAAATCATCACTATATTCCTTAATTGGTATTCTAGGATTATGATGTTTTTCCCTATTCACAGGATAGGAACTAATTATCTGATTGGTGGGGATCTGACTACTGGAACCCCATGATCACTAGAACAGGTATCCCATAGGTCGCCAAATGAAGGGAGTGCCGGACGCGCATGTGCACTGCTACTTCATTCATTTTAATTGGACTGCTGGAGAGAAGAGTTCAAGCAATCCAGTCCATTTTACAAACCGGAGCACGATCCAAACCAAACAGGAGGTTGGGCATGACGGCAATATAATGCAGAATGGCACATCAGAAAAAATAAAGATATATGGGACCCTTACAAAACACATCAATAACATTCATTGCTGAGCAGTGGTAATAAATGTGTCAACCCTAGAGATGAGCGAGCATGCTCGGTTAAGGCAGTTACTCGAGCGAGCATCGCTCTTCTCGAGTAACTGCTTACTGGTCCGAGCAGATTCGGGGGAGCCGGCGGGGGTAAGCGGGTGGGGGAGAGAGATCTCTCTCACTTTCCCCCCCGCCGCCCTCCCGATATACGGTCGTCTGAATGCAGCCTAAAACTGACAGGAAGGAGGGGGGGGGGGGGGATGGAGACGTTTTAATTAGAGATGAGCGAACGTACTCGTAATGAGTACTTACGCACCCGAGTACCGCCATTTTCGAGTACTTCAGTACTCGGGCGTAAAGATTCGGGGGGCGCCGGGGGGCGGGGAGAGGCGCGGCGGTGCGGGGGGGGAGCAGCGGGGAACAGGGGGGAGCCCTCTCTCTCTCCCTCTCCCCCCCACTCCCCACTGCTACCCCCCGTGCCGCCACGGCGCCCCCCGAATCTTTACGCGCGAGTACTGCTGTACTCGAAAATGGCGGTACTCGGGTGCGTAAGTACTCGTAACGAGTACGTTCGCTCATCTCTAGTTTTAATCCATTTTTTATGCTCCAAAAACAAGACACTTGTGTCAAAAGTGATTGGCTGCGGCACTCAGGGCACGCTGAAAAAATTGTAGTTTCACAGCAGGAGAGTTCTGGATTGAGGATGTTTACCTACCAAGGCAGACAAAGGCGAGTAACATCCAACACACATCTTGCGTTTCCTTTGAAGTTGCGATTGGTCGGTACTCTGCAACAAACAATGGGAGGATTAGAAAATGGTTGCTCTATATACAGTGATTTTTTTTTTACCTATACGGTTTATACTGACCCGTTTCTCTAGTGTCTTGCCAGGTCGGGCCACAGCCGAGAACCCACCAGGTAATTGCTTCCTGGGGGATTTGTTTTTCTTTTTGTTCTCTCCCGTTGATCGGAACTCTCTGACATTCACAAAGTCTCTCTGAAAAAGACAAACTCTCATAATCTACACTTCTATCAGTTGTAAAACTTCGCTCTCCTCATCCTTATACTAGGGGACAACAATCTAATCTCCATATATCACTGCGCAGGCTAGAAATAAAGGCTCAGGAATGTACGTGACGTTGGTGGCAACAGCAAAACCGCGCTGCTGTGGGTCACGTGACCGGTGTAGGAATCAAAGAATCGGGGCAAAATGGAAAATCAGGATACATGAAGGAATTGGTGGCAGTGGGGAGTAAGTTACATTTGGCTATAGTGTTTCTTAATGAAAAAAACACATGGGAGTGAATTATCACAGCTGTATAAGGGGAGAAAAACATGTCCATCATCCCTATATTGGGGGATCACAATCTAATCTACCTATATCGGACACCGTATATCATTTTCATCCCAGTACCAGAAGATCGGACAATATAAAGTGGTTGTCCAGCTGTAAACTAATTGGCCTATCCTTAGCAAAGCCCATGAATAGTAGATTAGTGGATGTCTGCTGCCTGCTGATCAGCTGTTTGCCAGGCCATTGCACTCATGCATGGACCTGTATTTTGCAGGAAGCAGACACTTCCGTTCTCACTGCAGTGGTGAGGCTCGGTATTACGTACTCATTTCAATGGGAATTTGGCCTGTAATATCAAGCCTGGCCACTACAGTCAGAACAGAGCTGTCCGCTTCTTGCAGAAATCAGCTCAGTGCAATAGCACACCAGTCCAGAGAACAGCTTATTGGCAGGGCAGCAGACCCTAATTACTTAGTAATGATGATGTATTCTAAAAAAAGGCCATCAATCAGCGTGTCCTCCAAGCAATGATATGAAGCTGCACATTGGCATTCATCCCTCTGTAACTTTGGCTTTCTTCACTTGTTTGTCAATCTCTTTATCCCTTTTTGTTGTTCTTTAGGATTTCTCTGTCCTTCTCCCTGTTGCCCTGTTTCTTGCTTGCTTTCTATTTTGGGTGCTCTGTCCTTCTCTATTCCTGTATCTTCATGTTGCTCTCTCCCCATGACTCTTAATGTCCTTCAGTTGCTCTCTGTCTGTTGCTTTGATCCTCGCTTTCCCTGTGTCTTAATTTTGCTCTCTATCTCCATGTTACTCTGTCTTTGAGTTGCTCTTTTTTACTCTGCGCCTTTCTCTCACTATTTCGGTTGCTCTCTGATTCTTTGTCTCTTAATGTTACTCTCTCTTGGTTGCTCTCTACTTTATCTGTTCTTCTTCGTGTTGCTCTCTAGGTCTTTCAGTTGCTCCTCATATCTCAGTTGCTCTGCCTCTCTCTACTCTTGGGTCTTCACATTTCTCTGCCTCTCTCTTTGCCTCTCTTTGTGTAGTCTCTCTCTCTCTGTCCGTCACATTGCCCACCTTCCCCTCTATGATCACTTACCTGGATTGCCCCACTTTTTGCTTCTATGCCAGACTCAACCTGGTCCTGGTCAGATGCTGCCACCAGCAAGATGCCAAGAG
This sequence comes from Eleutherodactylus coqui, assembly GCF_035609145.1. NCBI lineage: Eukaryota > Metazoa > Chordata > Amphibia > Anura > Eleutherodactylidae > Eleutherodactylus > Eleutherodactylus coqui. The sequence continues at coordinate 115,211,821 of NC_089848.1, forward strand.
CAATGCACCCCAAAATCAGCAGCACCCTCATAGCTGCTGGACCCTCTACACTACATTAACAAGGAAAAAATAAACTCCAAATTCTTCAGTCCCAGGCGGCCCTCCCCCTCTTCCTGTGAATGGAGCTGCAGGGCACGAAATGTCTCTCGCCCTCCCCCCTTTGTATTAAGCTACTTATCTGGTCAAACATCTTTGGAGAATGCAGGGTGTCAACCCCCAACAGCAGCAGGGCACAAGCCAGACATATGAGAACATACCCCACTGCCATAGGGTCCACATATGGGATCAAACTAGTAGGAAATCTATAGTAGACACAGTAGCGCACAATAGGATTAGATACACGCTCAGCAGACTGTATCACACATGATAGGCTTAGATACATCAACAGTAATTGGTGGACACAGCCTGTACTGCGGCTGATCAATGTCATTTGTTTCTTCTTGCAGATAGTATTGCCACTATAATAAGTTGTGTGCTCTGGAGAGGAAAGAGTTAAATCATTCTAAGGGCTTCTTCACATCTGCATTCAGACTCCTTTCGCTTTCGAGAAACGGAATTAAAACTGAAATGTTAACATTTGAACTCAATTGGCTTTGAGAAAAATTAAAAGCTTTCTGCTCGCTTTCACTCCGCTAGGTTGCCCTTTTTTTTACGGAATAAGTAGAGCTGCAAATTGCGCTATTTGTTCCGTTAAAAGAAAACAGAAACCGAATGGAATGAAACTGAAAGTTTAATTTTTTTGCAACTCATTGAAATCAAATGTTTATTTCAGTTTTAATTCTGTCTCTTTAAAAACGGAACAGAAAGACGGAAAGCCCTAACGAAACTCTAACGCAGATGTGAAGGAGCCCTAAGGCTGCGTTCACACTTGCCGTGTTTTGCTGTGTTTTTTGGACTGCGGCAAAAAAAAACAAAAAAAACTTTTCAAAAACTATGTTTTTTTCAAAAACGCATGCATTGTTAAAAACAGCAGGCTTTTTGTTTTTGATACCGCATTTAAAAAAAAAAAAAAGGATGCATTTTATTTTTAAAACGCTGGAAAAACAACCACCAAGTGTGAACGCAGCCCCACTAGCCCAATAAAAAACTCTACTCGTCTGCAAGATGTGGAATTTTTTTTAACTCCGTTATTTCCAGAGCACACAGTAGAGTAAAGAGTGCGTAGAGAACTGTCCCACAATTGCAGCACATATAACAGCCACCAGGGGGTGCAGCCCCAAGGACTCTGGGAATTGTAGTTTTCCAGATTCAATGAAGTAACCAGGAAGCAGACAGCTGTGTGAAAGCAGTGCATGCTGGGAAGAGGCTTTAATCCTTGGCTCTGTACTATGCATAGCATTTAACCCTTATACTGCAGTGTGCGGAGTAGCAGAAGTGACACAGACACCTCAGCTTCCTGCTCACATGTCACTCAGATGTCACTCTGCAGCATCCCACCCCCTGGCATCACTATGCCCTCTGGGCAGGTATGTACCCATAATTGACACTTTACACCCCCAATAACTGGGGGTTTACAAACTAAAATGTATGCCTTTAATAACTGATGTACAGTGTCATAAATAGAACATAATAGCATCTGCACCACACCAAGGTTTACCTCCTATCTCAGCGACCATAGATAAGTCAATCAATCTTGAGCTACCATTGCTACATTAATTTTTGCATTAAGGACACCAAAACTGTAAGATTACATAGTCAGTTATTCCTCAGAAAAATATACCGTTTATATATGGAATTATTCTGAATGAACAGTTTGTAAATAGATTGCATTACTTAGTCTGTATACTCCAGAGCATCATTCACTCTTCTGCTTGTGCATTCACTGTGTACATACATTACTTATCCTGTACTGATCCTGAGTTACATCCTGTATTATACTGCAGAGCTGCACTCACTATTCTGCTGGTGGAGTCGCTGTGTACATACATTACTTATCCTGTACTGATCCTGAGTTACATCCTGTATTATACTGCAGAGCTGCACTCACTATTCTGCTGGTGGAGTCACTGTGTACATACATTACTTATCCTGTACTGATCCTGAATTACATCCTGTATTATACTCCAGAGCTGCACTCACTATTCTGCTGGTGGAGTCACTGTGTACATAAATTACTTATCCTGTACTGATCCTGAATTACATCCTGTATTATACTCCAGAGCTGCACTCACTATTCTGCTGGTGGAGTCACTGTGTACATACATTACTTATCCTGTACTGATCCTGAGTTACATCCTGCATTATACTCCAGAGCATCATTCACTCTTCTGCTTGTGCATTCACTGTGTACATACATTACTTATCCTGTACTGATCCTGAGTTACATCCTGTATTATACTCCAGAGCTGCACTCACTATTCTGCTGGTGGTCACTGTGTACATACATTACTTATCCTGTACTGATGTGGAGTTACATCTTGTATTATACTCCAGAGCTGCACTCACTATTCTGCTGGTGGTCACTGTGTACATACATTACTTATCCTGTACTGATCCTGAGTTACATCCTATATTATACTCCAGAGCTGCACTCACTATTCTGCTGGTGGGGTCACTGTGTACATACATTACTTATCCTGTACTGATCCTGAGTTACATCCTGTATTATACTCCATAGCTGCACTCACTATTCTGCTGGTGGAGTCACTCAGTACATACATTACATTACTTATCCTGCATTATACTCCAGAGCTGCACTCACTATTCTGCTGGTGCAGCCACTCTGTACATACATTACTAATCTTGTAGTGATCCTAAGTTACATCCTGCATTATACTCCAGAGCTGCACTCACTATTCTGCTGGTGCAGCCACTGTGTACATACATTACTTATCTTGTACTGATCCTCAGTTACATCCTATATTATACTCCAGAGCTGCACTCACTATTCTGTGAGTGCAGTAACTGTGTACGTACATTACATTGCTTAGTCCGTTCTGACCCTGAGTTACATCCCGGATTATACTCCAGAGCAGCACTCACTATTCTGCTGGTGGAATCACTGTGTTCATACATTACTTATCCTGTACTGATCCTGAGTCATATCCTGTAGATCTTTTTATTATAAAAGTGAAAAACATAACAATAAACAGAACATAAATATCGCTCACTTGGCATAAGACATAAACATAAAACAAAACCAAATCATCACATATTATCTGTACTTTGCCTTACTGCAGGACAAAAGAAAAAGGTCCATCTGGTCCAAACAATACACACAGCACACTACACCAACCTGCACTCCAAACTACCTACTCATCCTCACCAATACATATACACTACATACTACATATAACAATATACACACGTGAGAAAACATCCCTAACTCACAGGATCCAGCCTGAAATCCCAAAAAGGAAGAAAGAAAACGACTAATAACCGAAGCAATTATATAATAACAATAATGCAAACAACCATAACAAAAGTAATAGCAATAAGAACCACCCAATACCTTTTTTTTTTTTTTTTTTTTTTTTTTTTTAAATTTTTTTTTTTTTTTTTTAATGCCCACCACCTAAAGAATAAAACCTTACATAATCCTAAACTAACCCTATATCCAGACCAAACCACCACACACCCCAAACAACCCCCTACGGTGCAGCCACGGGAGCCACGCCTGCATCCCAAGTCCGTGCTCAATGTCTATGTCCAGGACGAGCCGAGCTGCACCGCATACACACCCTGCCCGCCGCAGCCTGAGGGCCACGCCCGCACCAACAGTCCGTGCCCAGTGTTCATTGTCCGGGACGTGTCAAGCTACGGCTGAGGCATAAATCCCCCCCCCCCCTCCCCCCAATAAACCCCCACCCAACCTATCTATAACCCCTAGCCCTATATACAAAACAAAACATAACATATAACATATCTTATACTACACAACTACAAACCAACACTACATATTAGTACCCGAAAGCCTAAGGTTCAGTTACCTGCAGCCGTACATACTTCATCTTTGACCGAAAAACAAAAACTCTACTAGTGTCACACTCAGCCCTCCACCAGGACTGGATATGATAAGCCGGGCACCGACCAGGTAGAGAAAAACTATCCCTATAGTTAATCTGTCCCTACAGTGTCCCTACTCCTTCCCTAAAACTTACCCTCAGAGAAACTGTCCCTACCTCTCCCTATTCTGTCCCTACAAAGACCCTAACAATAAGAAGACTGTCCCTAACGAAATACAAACCCTCTCCATAGGAGAGAGGCCTTAGTCGTGCCCAACCTCTCATAATCCAGAGAACGCACCTTCACCAGGTCACCCAGGATGTTCCTATTCACCTCATCCACGGGGAGGATTTTCTCTTCCGTCGAAACTAGACACCGTGCGTTCCAAATGTGAAACCTGACCACTAGGCTGACTAAGAATAAAGTGCACCGGTCCCTGCCACCAAGGTCCCCGAATGCCCCATAGACCCATTCCGCATACGAGAGGCGTGCCAACCTGGGCCAACCAATGGAGGCTCCCACCCGCTTGTACACCTCTGTATTAAAGGGACACTGAAGCAGGAAATGCTCCATGCTTTCCAGTACGTTGCTGCACTCCTGGCGGGGGCAACCCCTATCCACCAGTGGCCTGCTCTTCAAGTTGCCCCTTACATACAGTCTCCCGTGGAAACAGCGCCAAGTCAAGTCCCAAAACTTCAAGGGGATCCTGTCAGAATTCAATAAACGTAACCCTCCCTCCAGGTCCCGACTTGGGCAGTCCTTGAGCGCCAGGGGCTTCTGGAAATGGGTCAACAGAACCCTCTTATCGAGGAGTTTCCTCGACAGAGTTCTGATCTCCCACATCCCCAGACCCCACCGACGTATCATCTTCAGAACCACGGTAGCGTAAGCCGGAAGATGCCCGTGCGGCGTGCGAAGATCCTTCACTCGCCCTCCTGTCTCCCATTCCTGGAAGAAAGGCCGAAGCCATCCCAAACAGGAGAATACCCACGGAGGAGCCCTCTCTTGCCAGAGGTTGCCTATATTGATCTTAACAAAGGTGTTTACGAGAAACACCACGGGGTTGACCATAGATAACCCCCCTAGTCTCCTCGTGCGATATGTGACATCTCTCCTAATTAGGTTCAACCTGTTCCCCCACAACATTAGGAAGAACAGGTTGTAGACCCGGGTCCAGAGAGGCTCTGGCAAAATGCATACGCTGCCCAGGTAGATGAATAAAGGGAGCAGGTATGTTTTGATCAGGTTAACCCTTTCCCGAAGGGTCAAAGACCACCCCTTCCACTGGGCCACCTTCTGAGTGGCACCATCGAGCCTGACCACCCAATTTTGCATGGGGTAATCTCCCCGGCCAAATTTGATGCCGAGAACTTTAGCCGAGTCCTGGGGCACTGGAAGAGTGTCCGGGAGACTAAATGTAGGATCTCCCCTTCCTAACCAGAGACTTTCGCACTTATCCCAGTTGATGCCGGACCCGGATGCTTCCGAGTAGCGATCCACCTCTGCCATCACGTACTCTGCCTCCCCCCTCGAGGACACAAAGACGGTGACGTCATCAGCGTACGCTGCCACCCTGAGGGAGGCTTCCGGCACCGCCCGATCCATCCCGACCCCCGCCATAGGCCCACCATCAATCATCCTAAGGAAAGGATCAATGGCAAACACGTACAGCAAGGGGCTCAGAGGACAACCCTGACGGACGCCAGACCCAACCTCAAATGGGTGGCCGACCCAACCGTTCACTAACGGGAAAGTCTCAGCCCCCGCGTACAATGTCTTGAGCCAATTGACAAACCCCACTGGCAGGCCATATCTCAGAAGAACAGACCAGAGGTACTCGTGATTAACCCGATCAAACGCTTTGGCCTGATCCAAGGACAGCAAGTACCCCTCCCAGTGACCAGCCCTACCCTGCTCCACTGCCTCCCGGACACCTAGAACAGCACTAAAGGTGCTACGGCCTGGAACAGAGCAATGCTGGGCGCCCGAGAGGAGCCGGGGTGCAAACTTGACCAGCCGATTAAACAGCACTTTTGCCAGAACCTTCCTGTCCGTATTGAGAAGCGCTATGGGACGCCAGTTCTCAATACGGCTCGAGTCTTTACCCTTTGACAGAAGGATCAAAGCCGACCTCCTCATTGACTTTGGGAGAGTGTCCGAGGAAAGACACTCATTGAAAACCTCAGTCAAGAGGGGACTCAAGAGGTCCTTAAAGGTCTTATAGTACTCAGATGTTAAGCCATCCGGTCCTGGCGATTTTTTGAGCGCAAGCCCATCAATCGCCAGTTTAACTTCCTCTATGTTGATCTCCTCTGTCAAAACATTAAGCGAGATGTCATCCCCTGGCTCAGGAACAGCTTCAGCCAGGAAAGCCGACATCACATCTCGATCTAGATCCCTCTTTCCCAAAAGGTGCGAGTAGAAGGATCTGATGACTTCCAGAATCCCTGATCTGGACCTGTTCAGAGATCCCGTATCGTCGATCAGTCCAGTGACAACTTTACGATTCACTGACATCTTGCAGTTTCTGTAAGGGTCGGGCGAGTGGTACTTCCCGAAGTCCCTCTCAAAAACCAAAGATGCGTGCCTATTATACTGGCACCCTTTGAGCAAAGACTTCACTCTGGAGATCTCCTCGCGGCTACCTCCAGTCGAGACGAGATGCTCGAGTTTCCTCCTCAGGCCCTGATAAAGACGGTACTTACTCAGGCTCCTGAGGCTAGAGAGCTGGCGGAAGAATCTCGCCGCCCTGATCTTGAACATCTCCCACCACTCTGACTTACTGCTACAAAGATCCAGTAATGGTACCTGGCTCTGCAGAAAATCCTCAAAGGACTGTCTTATCTCTGCTTCCTCCAGGAGTGATGAATTCAGCCTCCATAAGCCTCTACCCATCCGGGGGGTCTCTGCAACATTCAGGGAAAACAAAATCAGACAGTGGTCGGAGAATTCCACCTCAACAACAGAAACTGGTGAAGAGATGGCTTCCTCCTTCAAATAAAACCTGTCTATTCTAGACCTGCACTCGCCTCTATAATAGGTGAAACCCGCGTGGCCTGGGGTGTGCCGGATGTGGACATCCACCAGGCGAGCTTCGCTAGCTATGCTATTAAGCGCGACGCTATCATAAGTCAGCTTGCCTAGGGAGCCTCCCCTGTCACGGGTCCTCGTGACTGCATTAAAGTCACCCCCAAAGATCACCTGCCGACTGGTAAAAAGGTACGGCTTGATCCTCATAAAGAGATCTTTGCGGTCCCGCTTGGTTTGGGGACCGTAGATGTTGATTAGCCGAAGCTCTTGTCCCTTCATGAGAACATCCAGGATCAGGCACCTCCCTATTTCTAACTCGATAACCCGTCGGCATTCAACCGCTGCGGTAAAAAGTACCGCCACTCCGCTATATGGCTCGGCCGCAAGAGACCAGTAAGATGGACCAGACCTCCATTCCCTCCTTGCCTTATGCACAGCTGCCAAATTTGGCAGCCTGGTCTCTTGCAAAAACAAAATGTCAGCTTCAACGCGGCCGAGAAAATCAAAGGCCGCAAATCTAGCCATATCAGATTTAATGCTGGCAACATTAATGGATGCCAGCGTCAACGGAGCGGGTGCCGCCATCATTGGTGATTGAGTTAGATGGCTTTCTTCTTCCCACCCCCCTTCTCATCCGGATCTGAGGATGACCCCTTGCCACGTTTCTTGGACACTGAAAGGTCCATGGCAAGGGGCTCCTCGACCTCGTCCTCCTTGCCACTGGGCTCTGGGCCAGCCCTCCCCCTGGAGGTCACCAAACCCCCATAAGAGGAAGGCTCAGCACCCCCTGTAGGCCCCACGCTTGTCCTAGGCATCTCTTCCTCCGAGGACGAGAGAGCTTGGTACCTGTTGGAGAGCCCAACAAGAGGAGAGTTTGGATTGCCTTCCTGCACCTGGCCCGTTGCAGGGGAAGATTTCCCTTCCCTTTTTTTCATTTTCTTGGAGCCCTGCTTGCGCTTTTTCTTTTGCCACTCATCCTTGCCCTCACCCACACTTTCATAGTGGGAAGAATCTGAATAAGTGGCATCCTCTTCCCTTTGGATCCTCCTGACCTCCTCATCCAGCTCCCTGTCCCCTGGAGCCTCAGCCACATGATTTGCGTCCGGAGCAGGGGCCAGCATTGACCCACCTGCCACCTGGGTTTCCACCAGCTCCCTGCCCCTTCCGCGCTTCTCTTGGCGCCTTAGCTTGGCTGCCCCAGCATGTTTGTTCTTCCTTGGCTCCTGGGCTCCATCGCCTCTGCTGGTCCCCTCCCCTGCAGAAGCAACCTCACGGCTCTCCTCCGCTGGGGCCCTGACCGCATTGGCAAAAGAGCGTGGACAGCGACTGAATGGGTGACCGAGGTCACCACACAGGTGACACCTAATCTCTGTACAAGATGCCGCAAGATGACCTACCTCGCCACACAGAGCGCACTTGATGACGTTACAGGCTGCACTCAAATGTGTGGGGTCGCCGCACTTGTGACAGAGCTTCGGCTGCCCCTGGTAGAAGGCCAAGATACGATCCCTGCCAAGGAAAGCCGCGGATGGTATGTGGGCCACCGAATTCCCTGAACGCTTAAGTTTCACCATAAACGTCCAGGCTCCGGACCAGATGCCGTGTTCGTCCCGGTTCTTATTGGGCATATCCACCACCTCTCCATACCGACTTATCCAAGTCATGATATCATAACAAGAGAGGGACTCGTTACGAGTCAAAACGGTCACTCTCTTGACTCCAGTCTGGCGGGTTACCACTTGTGCAGCGAAACCGCGCCAGCCAGGCTCGTCCTTCATCAGCTCATAATTCCCCCAGAAGAGCTCCAGGCCCTCCGGGCGAGCAAAGCTGATGTCGAACTCAGACGTGCCATAAGGATGGATCAGGGCATAGATGTCATTTGCCCTGAAACCCATCTTCAGCAGAAGCTCCACCACCTTACTCCTGGATGGGCACGCGTCATTGCCTCTCCACTGAAGACGAGCCACATTCCTACGGCCAATGTCCTGCCCGGTTGTCGGCAGGGACCAGACGGTCTCCCCCCTTTGTTCTCGGAAGGCACCAAGACCATGTCTCTCCACCCAGAGAGACAAATCCACAACTCTGCCCCCTACATTCATCGAGCTCTCCCCCCTCCTCAAGGCCTCCAGGAGGCGCTGTTGCAAAACGCCGTCCCCAGAGCCCAAAGACGAGGAGGACGCATCCCCCCTCCCTCCAGCGGCGACACTGGCATAACTTCTACCAGATGTTGTCGCCGCTGGAGGGGCGACTGGATCCTGACCCACCCCCTGACTACCCTCCAAAGCCCCACCCTCCCGTACAAAAGGTGGCATACCAGCCGGGGAATCGGGGACACCTGTTCCTGCAGGAACAGGGGCAGCAGGAACAGGGGCAGCAGGGGTACCAACAGCCGCATCCATTACCGCACTCACTTCTCCATTAGCTGCTGGACCAGGACCCATGTTACCTTTACTCTTAATTTTCTCTTTATGCCCTGAGGGCAAGTCCATGGCACCTTTGGTGGGTGGCTGAAGATGTACTTCAACATTTCTTTTGACATTGGTGGCTGTAGCTCCGCCCACCTTAGCCACTCTTGGATTTGCAGTTCCCCCAGCTTTCCTTCCAGCAGCAGAAGGATGTTTACCATGTGTGGGAGGATCGGCAGACCCAGCCACCACCCCCTGCGCCCCCTCTGCACCGGAAAGGCGCTTTAGGGACACAGGGGGGACAGCTAAGCCACCACCGGTGGGACCTGGCGCCGGATCACGCCCCCCTCCCACTGGGACGTGACCAACAGCGCCAGCACCTCTGGACTGGCCGCGACTCTTCGCTTTCCGAACGCTCTTCTCCACCTCCTTTACTCCTCCATTCCCACTACTAGCACAAGTGGGCTTGGAGTTTTGGGCCGCATTAACCCTCTCTTCCCCAGTCCCCTGCACCGGACCCACCACAGAGCCCGGGACTAGGAGCTCAGGGTTACCACCCTGGTTTGACTTTGCAGCCAAACCAGAGTGCTTGGTGACATAAACAAACTTTTCTTGAATATACGTTTTTTCCTTTTTCCTCCTCTTTTTGCTTGAGGTTTCTGGGGGCAAATCCTTTCCAAAGTAGCAGGATTGTAGCCTCTCTGGGGACTCCTGCAGCTGAATCTGCCGCATTATCAGCGCCCCCTCTCCACTGCTGCTGCAGCTGTCGTCGGTGTCCTCCTGGTCAGATTCGCCTGACGTGGGGGGCAGGCTGACCTGTTCAGCTGGGATGCTGGGCCCAGTAGTCCCACCTGGCAGCGACGATTGCTGCTCACCAGAGCACCCAGCTCGCCCATCCTCAGCACTGTCTGATTCGCCTGTGCTGCTGCTTGAGCACCTGGCAGAGCGCTCTTTAATAGCAGCGCTGCTCACCGACGCCATTTTGCTAAACCTTTCGTCGTTTAACAGTTTTTCTTTGAAAGGCCCGCTTCTTTGCAGAATCCTTTCCCTCTCCTCTGCATAAAACTCAATGGCCTCCTCACAGGCTTCAATCTGCCGCGATATGGCTAACTTCCTGGTGCGGGATCTGGCCCGCTCCGCATCATAGCGGGCAACGTGCAGCTCCTGCTTATATTTATTCAGCTGCCTCCCGACATGCCCAAAGTCCTTCATATACTTGGCAATGCGTGATGCCACATCCGTTACAGACTCGCCCTCCTTGCGATCAGCCCAACTTGCCTGCAAACGTTGTTTTGCCGCATGGTCCTCCACTCTCTTCCTCTGGCTGCGGGTCCTCTTGGGCTCCTCCAGGGGAGTCAGGGTGACATTGCTGCCACTCCGACCAGGTGTTCTCCCCTCCTGGGGTGCAGTCCTCCCTCCCCCCGACCGAGGCCAGAGGGAGGAGGTCTGGGACTCCATGGCTGGAGCAAGCCCAGCACCTGTAGACTTGGCTGGGTAAGCTTTCCTCTTACTGGTGACCACACCCTGGATCCTGCAGAGCTCTCACACACCCAACCTTCTCCAGAGATGCACTCACTATTCTGCTGGTGGAATCACTGTGTTCATACATTACTTATCCTGTACTGATCCTGAGTCATATCCTGTATTATACTCCAGAGCTGCACTCACTATTCTGCTGGTGGAATCACTGTGTTCATACATTACTTATCCTGTACTGATCCTGAGTCATATCCTGTATTATACGTCAGAGCTGCGCAATTCTGATTGCCTCAGAGCTGAAATTTTCATGCATTTACTGCTTTTTAACTTTCTTCCCAGATTTTGCTCTGGAGATTTGCAATTTGGGAAGTGCCATCATTACATCACTCACTGTACAGTAATCTGATGTGGGAAAAACTGTCCTTTGCCATTATAGGACCTCATCTTACCTGCTAGGGGTATATCTATCAAGAAGCTTTCCGACTGTTACTAATAACCAGCAGAATTGTGAGTATAGCTCTGGAGTATCAATATAATAATTCTTATATAGCACCGATATACTGTATTTCACAGCACTTTACAAATCGCTAATATTTATAAAGCACATCACTTTCTATGGCCACACGTGACCTTATAAAAAAAAAGTTGAATTATTCACTGCTTTATCATGTATCACGATATTTCTGCAAAAAATCATGCATGCAGATGGTTGCAGCACTATTTCACTGCCTATAAGGCAACATAATGTCAGTCTGTGAGTTATACAGAGCTGTTCACAGCTAAGTAGGGATCAGCAATCCCTATTTTCAGACTATACTCATCTCTATGCAGTCTCATGAAGAGATTTTCAACATTTGCTGAATTCATAATTTCACGTCCCTGTAATATTTAACCCTTTCCAATCCAATTTGTATCCTGGTTTTCCTAGGAGGCTTACTCTTTTTCTGCCATTATACCAGGCGCTATCTGCTGGCTAAATCCAGTACTGCATGAGGTGACACGTTGGATAGGCTCCGACAGCAGAGAGGCTGGCAATATACAGTAAGAGAACCCCGACGGATGTCTTCCAACATCGGAGCTATACAGCCTTAAATTATAATGTCTTCAGAGGTCAGACAGTGGATTGGAAAGGGTTAATGAAGTGGCAGTACATTTCTCAAAAGAAGAGTGGTACAATCTCAAGGAGTGGCAGAAAGAGCAGGTCATGCAAGAAAACCTGGAAACTTTGGTTTCGTTGGGTGAGGAACTAGTAAAATTAAGGCAGGGGTCATGATTGGATGTGAATGGTACAAGGGAGGCCATACTTGAATTGATAAAGAACTAGTAGACTGGAGGCCAATTCCTTAATTGATAAGAAACTAGTATTGTGGATTCCAGCCCTTAAGGGAGCTTCAGGACTCTCAGTAATCTGAATATACAGTATTTTATATTAAAGCATATTGTCTTTATGTGATTTTCATATTTGCTCTGCACGTTATAAAAACTATTAAGTTCCATTATTGACTTTTGCTATTTACAGAAGACATATCCTCCCTTAATTCATTAAGAAGAAAATCACAAAGAACCCAGAGGGATAACTAAGACACAGAGAAAGTAAGCAGTCAATATAAGAAATATCGACATGGTGTATTAGAAGACTTACGCCACAAGTGCTCCCAATGTCAAGAAGATTTTAGCAGCTGGTCCTTGCTTATTGGCCATAAAAGAGACTGTCACAGAAGGAAACAACAGTTCACTCCTGATAAGGAGGAGAACATCTCAAATCTTCAGAACCCAAGATACAATGAGTCGATGTCTCTCGATGCCCATGAGAACTTTTCTTCAATGGATCTGATTCGAGCAACATGCACAATACAGAGCCAAGATAATGAGCAGACCCAAAGAATTGGCCAAGAGCTAGCAAAATGTTACGATTCTCGCGAGAGCAACAAACTACTGTCTAATTCTGGAATTAAGAGATTCTCAAGCAGGATTCAGAATTCTGAAATCGAGAAGAATTTCAGTAAACGCACACATTGTTCTAAGGTGTTCAACGACTGTAGTCTTCTGGCCGAGCATGAAAAACCTCACACTGAAAAAAAGACCTTTACATGCCCTGATTGTGGGAAAGCCTTCATTAGGAAATCTATACTGAAGCTTCACCAGAGAACACACACAGGTGAGCGGCCGTATGCTTGTACTGACTGTGGAAAACGTTTCAGCCAGAGATTCAACCTTGTGATCCATCAGCGGATTCACACAGGAGAGAAGCCGCATAAATGTCCTACGTGTAACAAAAGCTTCCGTTATAAGCCGGCTCTTGTCAGGCATGAGAAAGATGGACAATGTTTGAAAAATTTGTCGAAAACACAAACTGTGGTGAAGGAGAAGAGCCCTGCGCCTCTGCTGTGGACTGCTGCCTCTGCTAACGCACTGCATGTTGATCTATGGTCTCCCATTAATCATTCATCATCTTCATTGAATTCTATGCATGATACAGTAGACTCCAAATTTCAAAAATGTATATCAATGTCCTCCCCAGAAGACGAGAACTGTAATGTGCAAGGTGTTAAAGACCCATCAACTCCACCTTCATCTTTACATCTAGTCAGCAGTACAGATCCTTTGACCTCTAGGTCTACCATTTCTCATGATTTGAGAATTAAACCTCCCTCATCATTGACATATGATCAATCAAGTATAAAGACTCTGTTGGATACACTTCCCTCTATGTGTCCTCCATTTGGTAAAAAAAACCCTTTAGCCTCTCCCTCTTCCATTTATAAGTTTTCAGGTAGAAAGTATCCCACGGCTTCCCCTTCCTCCATCAGTCATTCATTCAATACTAAGGGTTCATCAGCTTCACCTTCCTCCATCAGTTGTTCAACGGATACTAAGCCCCCATTAGTTTCTCCTCCCTTCAGTCATTCATTGGATTTTAAGCCTTCAGCATCCTCCTCCTCCTTGATTCCTCAGTCATCATGTATTAATCCCCTGTATGCCTCTTCCTTCACTACATCTTCTCCATCAGATAAGAAACTAACCTTAGCCTCAAGGTCATCAAAATGTAATGCCCCAACTGTAAAGCTTCTCTCAACCACATCATCATACACAATTTACCAATCTATAAAAAGCCCTTCGTCACCTTCCTTCACCTCATCTCAAAAACAAGATATGAAACTATCCTCTACATTGTCCTTGGCTGGTTATCACCCATCAGGTGTAAAAAGTAATTCATCATCCATGATCTCATGCCCACAATCCTCCCACATGAAGCATGTTTCTTCCAATTACGATTCACCTGGTGGCAAATGCTCTTCATTGCTTAATTCCACCAGTCATCTACCTTTTGTAAAGAAGCCTCCATCAAAACCTTCATTGCCATTATCCTCAACTTCTCATCTCTCTGATGCCAAGCCTTCTGAGTCACCCACCTCAATTTGCAGGCAGACCACTTCTTTTCCAGCCCCATCAGATGCTAGTCCACACCGTCCAGTTGAGAAACCATTCAAATGTAGTCAATGCAAAAAAGCCTTTATTCATTTGAGTCAACTGACGGATCATCAGGTGTCCCACACCGGATCACAAAATACTTGTCTAGAATGTAATAAGAGTTTCATTCGGAAATCCACACTCATTCTTCACAAAAGGACACACACAGGAGAAAGGCCTTTTGCTTGCACAGAATGTGGAAGAAGGTTCAGCCAACGGTTCAATCTTGTGGTGCACCAACGTATACATACAGGAGAAAACCCATATGTATGTACAGAATGTCATAAGTCCTTCCGCTACCGAACAGGTCTTCTCCGTCATCAGAGACATGGACCATGTACCAAAAAGCCACCAACAGAAAACTCTCCTACTGATAACCTAAACTCTCCACAATCCACCCCTACAATAGATAGATATTTGAAGTTTCCATCTGCTTCTCTAGAATCTCGAAAAGGTAGTAGCTTTGAACATCCAGATTTAACAAACCATTTGAGACGAGAACTGCCAATGGAGAAATGGCAAGGTATCAAATATAAGACAGCCTGTTCACCTTTGGCATCATTAGGTGGACAGTCCAAGTCAAAACGAGCTCCATTTTCAATATCTGAAAAACTGTCTGCTATAGGGTCAACACGTTCAGCATCCTATAAAGTTAATGTTAAGTTGAAGCCTCTAAAAGCTGATGAACCATCTAAAGGCACCAATACGCTTTATTCCACTCTTCGGTCATCTGTTGAACCCTCCTTTGCTTCTCACAATCCGAAATTTCTTAAGCAAAGCTCAGTCAATATTATCTCACCATATAGTCCACCCATTGTCAACCAGGTACCAAAGTCTTCAACTTGCGTCTTAGATAACCGGGCATCTATTAATCACAGACCAAGAATGGAAAAAAGACAATATAAATGTGACCATTGTAAGAAATGCTTCTCCCAATTAAACGAGTATGTGGAACACCAGACAATGCACAACAGCAGCCGGCATGGATGCACCTTATGCAGCAAAGTTTTTAGCAAAGCCTCTCAACTTGTTCTTCACCAAAGGACACACACTGGAGAGAAGCCTTATACCTGCGGGAAATGTGACAAACAGTTCAGTCAGAAGTTTAACCTTGTCGTTCATCAACGAATTCACACGGGGGAGAAGCCATTTATATGTGTAAACTGCAACAAAGCATTCCGCTATCGGACTGGTCTTCTAAAACACCAAAAATACAACCTGTGTTCATAATGAGAAGGGAAGATTGGACACAAAAACATTACCTAGGTTTTATATTTAAATTATTTTATTGGTCTCTCTATGGGGGAGGAGGTTCCACCAACTCAGGGATATCAGCCACTTTACTGCTAGTTGTAATTCCAGGAATTAAAAGGTGTTCATTGTTTTTTGCTGCCAAGTTCTTGCATAAATTTGTTTCTATGCATAAAGAAAACATAAGCACCAAAGGGTCATTCAAACCGTCATATAAGGGCAGAGGCGTAACTTGAAGCTCCCGGGCCTCGATGCAAAACTTGTAACAGGGCCCCCAACTATAATGCTTTACTCATAGTACTGGGTTCCCTATTTGGAGAAGAGAGGACTTATGGGCCCCCTAAGGCTCCTGTGCCCGGGTGCAACCGCATCCTCTATAGTTACGCCCCTGTATAAGGGCTAATGAACACAGCCATATTAGGTCTATATTTTGTATAAGAAATAAGGCATGCTTACCTCCTTAAATACTCCCCAGTGCAGGAATCCTGGTCCTTGCCACTCTGATCCAGGAAGAAGATGCAGCGGTCATGTACCATTTATTGTGCACAAGAATTCTCAGCCAATCACATGCTTCAGTGGTGATACCGCCATGAACGGCTGAAGCCTGTGATTGGTCGAGTGGTCACGTGCACAGTGAACAGCACATGACTACTGTAACTTCTTCTGGGACCACAGGGGTGGAGACCAAGGATTAAGTGTTGAACTGGGGGTAGGACAATCAATATTCATATACCTTCACATTGGGTGCCAAATTTGCCAGAGAAACTAAATATACTAAATATAAAATGGTGGACCAAGAGAGAAAACCACTTGAAGTCCCTACTGAACATCATACAGGCATGAACTCTCAGATGGACCACCAGTAGAGATGAGCGAGTATACTCGCTAAGGACAATTACTCGAGCGAGTATTGTCCTTAGCGAGTACCTGCCCGCTTGGAAGAAAAGGTTCGGGTGCCGATGCGGGTGAGCGGTGAGTTGCGGGGGGGGGGGGAGTGGGAGTGAGAGATCTCCCCTCCGTTCCCCCCTGCTCTCCCCCGCCGCTCCCCGCCGGCACCTGAATCTTTTCTTCTGAGCGGGCAGGTACTCAATAAGGACAATACTCGCTCAAGCAATTGTCCTTAGCGAGTATGCTTGCTCATCTCTAACCACCAGGGATCAGCAAGCAAAACGGTTTATTAAAAAATAGGAACATATTTGATATCTTAAAGGGAACCTCTCGCCAGGTTCATGCTGCCTAAATCATGGTCCGAGCAGTGCATATTTTATTCTGAAATGTTGGAACGTTTTAGTACAAACATACTCTGAAGTATGACTTGGAAAGGAGCTGGAATGGAACTTTGAGTCAAAGGAGTCACGCCAGCCTCTCTTTGCCCACATGATGCAAACTGACAGCTTTCTCCCCTTTTGTATAAAGGGTTGTTGATTCAGGGATTATTCCGATTGTCAGACTTGCACTTGTGAAGGAATTTTTTTCCCTTAAATGATGAAAATTGGCTTCTATCTCATTGAGATTTTTTTGCCTTTCTCTGGATCAACACTGGGGGGGGGGGGGTAAAGGCTGAACTAGATGGACATATGTCTTTTTTCAGCCTTATATATTATGTTACTATGTCAGTCTGCCTAATGCAGGCGGGGAAGAGTTTGGCACAACCCGTCCTTTTGGCTCAAAGCTCCGTTCCAGCTCCTTTGCAAGTCCTACTTCAGAGTATGTTTATTCGGATACGCCACACTGTTTCAGAACTAAACATAAATGAATGCGCTGTATATACCTGTCCCGGGTTCGCAGACAGCATGAATCTGGTGACAGGTTCCCATTAAAAATAGGAAGTTAAATAAAATGTACAAAGTGTTTGAGGGCTCTTCTTCAAGTAACATACAGTGTGAATAAATCCATGACACACAACAGTAGAACATATAACCAAATACGGCGCCAAGAGCCACAGCTTGCAAACACCGTCCCAGTGGGTGGGTCTAATTTAAATAGCGATATACTAACAGCCGTACCTATAATATAATCTAAGCAACAAGATTTCATACCTGTATGGATACATCAGAAAAATCTGAAAATCTAAATACGTTCTGACATTAGAATGTGCAAAATAGACCTCAATATTTGTCAAAAAGAAATTCGAGCAAATAGTTAAAAAGTATCATTAAAGGGATACGCATGTATACAGAGAACAAAGGTGAAAGGAAAAATAAACCTACCTCACCAATATTTTTATATTTGAGATTTTTTTTTTTTTAATAAACCTCGAGCGAGTAGTGCCTTAGCCGAGTATCTCCCCACTCGTCTCTAAAGATTCGGGGACCGGCGTGGGTGATAGGTGAGTTGCGGGGGGGGAGGGGGGAGAGCGAGAGATCTCCCCTCTGTTCCTCCGGGCTCTCCCCCGCCGCTCCCCACCCCCCGCTAGCCCCCGAATCTTTAGAGATGAGCGGGGAGATACTCGGCTAAGGCAGTACTCGCTCCAGTAATCTGCCTTAGCGAGTATACTCGCTCATCTCTAATTGTGATCCATCTGGAAACTTTCGCCTGTATGATGCTCAGTATGGCCCAAATATCTTCTTTATGTATCCCATGTTTTTTATGGTGCTTTTCCTGGCTTTTTTTTCTTAAAAAAACTCATTACCTTAAAACCACCTGCCTCATATTGTGTAGGTTCCTCTCTGACCCATCATGGCCTGAACTCAAGGCTTCTGAAGTGTCCTGTGATGTCCGGCATGAGATTAGCAGCTGATTCCGTAAGGGGTTTTCCAGCACTATTGATGACCCATCCTCACATCCCCATAAATTCCACAACCAAAGTTTCCCATGAACGTAGCTCTGAGCACAACACTGCGTCCATCGTTTCTTCCACAGCTAAGAAATGCACCCGCTTGTCCACATGATGTAACGTTAGATTTGTCAGACCAGGCTGCCTTCTTCCATTGTTTCATGGTCCAGTTTTCATGGTCGTGTGCCACTCTGGGCATTCTGTCGAGTATAGTTTGCTAAGATGTTTTCTTGGCTTTTCTGTGGCATCAGACCAGATGGACTAGTCTTCACTCCCTACGGACATCAATGAACGTTGGGTACCCATGAACCTGTTGCAAGTTGACCAGCTGTCCTTTCTTGGATCACTTTTGGTAGGTACTAACCACCACATAAGGGGAACACAACACAAAACCAGCTATTCTGGAGATGCTCTTACACCGTCATCTGGACATCATAATTTGTCCCTTGTCAGAATCGCTCAGATCCTTACACTAAGGCTATTACATGGGCGCAAGTTGCTGCCACAAGCGCTCTAGGTTTCCCGACAATTGCCGGACTGAACCTGCAAGTGCAGCTGTAGCTTGGCAATTTGTGCTATTACATGAGCGTTAATGGCACCCATTTAATAGCAGCCTTACGTATTTTTCCTGCTTCCAACACATTATGTTCAAGAATGTTAGTCGCTTCACTTGTCTGGGTCTTTAAAGTTATGGCTTAATGGTGTATACAGCCATGGACACAGGTCATCAGACAGCACATCCATACGATAACATGATCTGTGACCACATTGCGCAAGATTCCATACTGCACATTTAAGGTCCTTTTACACGGAAAGATTATTGTTCAGTGTAAACCCAGCCATCGCTTGAACGATAAAACCGGTATAAAAATCGTTGTTGGCTTGTTCACTCATCGTTTGCTTTAAATACCGATCATTCAGTCGTGCTTATTCACTTATGCTGCAAATGTGAGCGACTGAACGATTTCTCGTTTAACGAGCCAACAATGTATCTGCTGTATAAATGGGCTGCATGAGCGAATTCAAATAAGAAATTGTTCGGCCATTCACATGCAAATACGCTCGTGTGACACATGCTTAAGGGTCCGTTTAGACCTGCCGATTTCTCGTTTCAACGAGTGAACGATGAATCTGCCTGTATACCTAGCCTACACAAGCCAACTCTGACGGCTAAGGGGTGATCAAATAACTATGTATAAATACATGAGGGGACGATATAAGGATCTCTGCCATGATCTGTTTATACCCAGGACTGCGACAGTAACAAGAGGGCATCGGCTACGTTTAGAGGAAAGCAGGTTTCATCACCAACATAGAAGGGGATTCTTTACTGTAAGAGCAGTGAGACTGTGGAACTCTCTGCCTGAGGACGTGGTGATGGCAAAATCCATAGAGGAGTTTAAGAGGGGACTTGATGTCTTTCTGGAGAGGAAGGATATTATAGGTTATAAATCTTAGGTTAATTCTTAATCCGGGTTTACAGGCAGGTAGGAACTACTAGGGGTTGATCCAGGGAACAGTCTGATTGCCATTAGGGAGTCGGGAAGGAATTTTTTTTCCCAAAAAGGGCTAATTGGCTTCTGCTCTTGGTTTTTTTTTGCCTTCCTCTGGATCAACACAGAAGGATAGACAGGCTGGACTAGATGGACAATGTCTTCATTCGGTCTAACAAACTATGTTACTATGTTGAAATGAGAAATCTGGAGTCTAAACGGACTCTTAGGCTAATTTGACACGGGTGAGCACGATATGGGGCCGTGAATACCGCCCCCCATATCACACTCCCCACCATGTGAAGTCCCCAGGGATACAAGGCATTTTCAAGGGAGAACAGCCTTACATCACTCTGATGCAGGGATCCTCTAGCGCCGTTGTCACAGCTGCGGCAGAGGATCGCAGAGTTCTCTCATTGCTTTCAACCAATGGGGCTGCGATGCGAAATCACACAGCAAGATCGAACATGCTGCAATTCGCTTCTCGCATAGCATCGCATCGCAGTGCTGTGCAGGAGAAAAGAAAAAAAAATGCTTATTTGTATGACAATATTTGTGCTTTTCACAACGCACAAATCTTGCACAATTTTCTTGCCAGTATGAAGCCAGCCTTAAGCATGCGCCACACAAGCGTATATGTGCGTTTGTGTTGCACTTTTAATGAATGTTGCATATTTAAGTGCACAAGTGCGGCTTTTACTATACTTTTTGCAAGCACAAATTGTTTGCCTTAGACCAGCATCACGCGGGCACGCTTGTGCACGCAAAATTTGTGCAGCCAATACGCAGAATGTAGAGCCCATTGATTTCAATGGGTTCATTCACTTGCATGTATTTGGCATGCACAATTACGCAGCATGCTCTATATTCCCATTGAAATGAATGGGTGATGGATTCCGAGAAACGTGAAAAAATAGAGCATGCTACAATTTTTTTTACAAACACCATCACAGTGGGTGGGTCTAATTTAAATAACAATATGTGCTGTAAGGGAAAACATCGCTCGTGTATGATTCCATTCAAAAGAGCGCAGTTTCTATTTGCGCACGTTTTGTGTTTCTTGCAACTCACAAACTTTACGCAAGCTTCTCGCCTGTATAAAACTGTCCTTACTAGAGATGAGCGAGCATACTCGCTGAGGACAATTACTCGATCGAGCATTGCCCTTAGCGAGTACCTGCCTGCTCGGAAGAAAAGGTTCGGCTGCTGGCGCGGGTGAGAGGTGAGTTGCGGCAGTGAGCAGGGGTAGCGGGGGGGGGGGGGGGGGGGAGAGAGATCTCCCCTCCATTCCTCCCCGCTCTCCCCTGCCGCTCCCTCGCTCCTCTCTATAGGAGAGCCGTCCGCAACGTAAAAGCATGCGGCAAAGCCGGTCCAAAACCCGCTGCTAAGTGCCAGGGTTTTTGAAGCTAAGCTTATCCTGTGGAAATCTCGCTGTTTTTCGCTGCGGCAAAACCCCGCTGTGTGAACCCAGCCTAAATGGCTGTGCAAAACACTATTCAGTTTCAAATGTCAAATGATGTTTTTCATTCTTTACAATATATTTTTTATTATGTTACATCTGGGGGTTTTTTTTCAAGTCCTATATAGAAAAATTCTAGAAAAAAAGCTACAAACGCCAGAAAAATTCTGAAAACAAAAAAACATTGTGTATACGGACTTTTCAATAATGTTCTATAGACTAAAAAAGTAACATCTGGCCGTATGTTTCTGACCCCCCCCCCCCCCCCGAAAAAAAAAAATGTTGCATAATGCTGTTAAAGTTGCGGAATACTCGCTTCCCTTCAGGGACCCCATGTTATATGTCCGCTCTTGCAGATTTGTAACTTGGACTATATCCTCTTCTGTATCTGTGACCCTACAGAGCGTGTGGGTGGAAAGAAAATTCATTATGTACCTGACCAACCCTATACTACACAGCAATGGAGCTGCACCAATGCAATGTATCAGTCTGCAAGGGATTGTGGGAGTTGTAGTTCTGGCAGCTCTACTGGCAGGATGTAGTTGGTCATGTGATATAAAGTGCACAGAAGCATCTGCTGGAGAGACTTGTCTCTTTCTGCAAGCAATGCCCGATGTGCGTCCTACAAATGGTTCATGATGGCTGATGGAACGTTGGGGACGGTGAGTAGTTGGATTAACTCTTTCACTGGCTGCGACTACTATTGATAAGTGCATGCAGGATCCCCTATAGTCCGACTGTCTCGAGTCATAATCAAGCAAAACAGTCCAAAAATTGTCTAGGTGATTTATAATACGTAAATGGAACTACAAAGATCCCAACATTGCCGGGGATGTTTGAAAATTTAGAGCAGCACTACAGCCTTTTTACTTTGCTTGACTGCAATCTATTGTTCTCTGTTATCAGCCATTTCGGGCTAGGAAGAGACTGTGACGGTTAAGATGCCTTTACACAGATCAATTAAAGGGGTTGTCCCGCGCCGAAACGTTTTTGTTTTTTTTTCAACAGCCCCCCCCCGTTCGGCGCGAGACAAACCTGATGCACTGGTTAAAAAAGAAAACGGGACAGTGCTTACCTGAATCCCCGCGCTCCGGTGACTTCTTACTTACCTGGTGAAGATGGCCGCCGGGATCTTCACCCTCGGTGGACCGCAGGTCTTCTGTGCGGTCCATTGCTGATTCCAGCCTCCTGATTGGCTGGAATCGGCACGTGACGGGGCGGAGCTACGAGGAGCCGCTCTCCGGCACGAGCGGCCCCATTCAGAAAAGAAGAAGACCGGACTGCGCAAGCGCGTCTAATCGGGTGATTAGACGCTGAAAATTAGACGGCACCATGGAGACGAGGACGCTAGCAACGGAACAGGTAAGTGAATAACTTCTGTATGGCTCATAATTAATGCACGATGTACATTACAAAGTGCATTAATATGGCCATACAGAAGTGTATAACCCCACTTGCTTTCGCGGGACAACCCCTTCAATAGTTGGATGAGCAAACAAATCATTTGCTCTCAAACAATGTGATAAATGATAATTGTCACGTGTAAAAGGTCCCTTTTACATGGGGGGACTGACGGGCGAAATGGCACCAACAGCTCTCCCTGTGACTCTCACTCCTGTACTTTTACACCGGAGTAGAGATGAGCGAGCACGCTCGGATAAAGCAGTTACTTGAGCGAGCATCGCTCTTCTCGAGTAACTGGCTCGGGTGGGGCAGCAGGGGGTAGAGTGAGAGAGACCCCCTGTGTGCGCTAACACCCGCCGACCCCTGCTCGCCCCTCTGAGCCTGCTCGGACCAGGGGGCGGGAGCTCAGTGCACTGCTCCCAGCTCTTCCAGCCTCCTCCCCCTGCAGAGAGGGACGCCGTATATCAGCCGGCATGAATACGCGGCCGATATACGGTCGTCTGAATAATCCCTAAAAGTGAACAGATCGGAGTGCTGTGGTCACCATTTTTTGTTTTGCTAGAGGGCCATCGTCTACCTATAACACAAGAATTTGGTTCTAAACTGCAAAAATGTAAATGTTTCAACCCACGATTTCCCATCTCTGGCAGCTGAGCTATAACCTATATAGTAAAATGTATAACAAGTATGTGCCGTCCTATTCCAGGTCCCTGTATCCTTTGACGAGGTGGCTGTGTATTTCTCAGAGGAAGAATGGCACCATCTAGAGGAGTGGCAGAGGAGTCTCTACAAAGAAGTAATGCAGGAAAACCTGGAAGTCGTGCTGTCGTTGGGTAAGGGACTGTCATTACTGACTAGTAGTGCATGCCTGCTGACCGTCCAATGATTACTTATACTTTTCTGTGGCAGGGTACCAATGTCACCAGGCCTCTCCCCCACCAAGGTTTCTTCCTGACGATGAACTGTCTATTGCCAATTATTTTGGATTCCGTTTGGGTAGGTGACATATTTCATAAATTATCAGCTGGAATTTGAAGATTCAATTCCTTAAAGGGGTTTTCTTGGCCAAAAAAATATTGATAACCTGTACTCAGGATAGGTCATCAATAGCTAATCATCCAGGATCCGCTGCGCAGGATCCCCGGCGATCACCTGGCCCACTGTCGGTGCAGTGGGCTGGACGTGCGCCATAGAGGACAGGAGCAGAACCCCCTAACTGACTACATTCCAATTGAAATCAATGGTAGCGGAGTCTATTACACTTCCAAGTCTGTCCCTGGCGTTGGAGGGAGGGTGTCGGAAGTCTAATAACTGACTTTAGCTCCTATTGATTTCAATAAGAGGGAAGCCAGCTGGGGCACTTCCGCTCCCGTACCCTACGATGCACGTCTGGCCAGAGCTACACTAAAAAAACAGCAGGCCAGGCGATCAGCTCATCGCCAGGCACCCGGAGTGGCGGGTCCTCGTTAAATAACTATGGATGATCTATCCTGAGTACAGGTCGAAAGTAGTGTTTGCCTGGAAAACCTCTTTAGGAAACTAATAACAAAAAGTGATTATGAAAAAGCAGTACGACCCTTTAATTATAATATAGTTATCCTGAAGAAGACAGCCTCATGTGGGAACCTCACCCTAGTAATTCTTATTGCACCTTAACGATAGGGTAAGTATTTTGATATAGGCGTTGTGTTTAACTGTTTTTGGTCAAGTTCTCATTAGTAGGCAGTATGGGTATTTGGGACCATATAGCAAGTTTTACTCTTGTGTTTAGGGTGCAATGAGGAATATTAGGGAAGGGGATGTTGCAGGGAGTCACCCATTTAATATATGTATTTCTCCTTTACATTCTAGAGGAAGACTTTGGGGGGAATGTAGAAGTCAAAAGAAAAGCCGCCTCCATTAGTCCAACCCATCTAATAAATGGCACCAGTGTCTTTGAGCCAAGAAAACCTCGAGATAATAGGAAAGTGCACAGATGTTTAGAGTGCAAGAGTGTATTTGGCAGTTGGCCCCTCCTTGAAGTGCACAAGAAAACCCATAAAGAAGGAAATGTTTGGAATGAAGATGTAGTTAAAGTCCTAAAACCAGTCCCTACTGTGGCCCTGCCATCTGTACCGCTGGCAGGAAGGGTCTTCCAATGTAATAACTGTGATAAATCCTTCAGTAACCAGTCCGTCCTATCTCTGCATCAGAAAACGCACACTGGCGAGAAGCTCTTTAAATGCTTTGAATGTGGCAAAAGTTTCCCCAAAAGGTCCCAGCTTGTGATGCACAAGAGATGTCACATAGAAGAAAGACCCTTCAAGTGCACAGAATGTGAAAAAAGTTACACGCAACAATCTAAGTTGATCGAACACCAAAGGACACATACTGGAGAAAAACCATTCAAATGTAGTGAGTGTGGGAAAGGTTTCACCAAAAGGTCACATCTTAAGGAACATCTGAGGATCCACACAGGGGAGAAACCACATAAATGTGACCAGTGTGATAAGACATTCCATTACCCATCAAACCTGGTGGAGCATCAGAGGACACATACTGGTGACAGACCATATCAGTGCACTGAATGTGATAAGAGCTTCATCAAGATGTCCAAACTCATCGTCCATCTTCGGATTCACACTGGGGAGAGGCCATACAAGTGCACAGAGTGTGACAAAAGCTTCAGCCAACAATCCAACCTTGTGGTTCATCAAAGGACTCACACGGGAGAGAAACCCTTTAAGTGTAATGATTGTGAGAAGACATTTAGTTACCATTACACTCTCATGGTCCACCAAAGAACTCATACAGGCGAAAAACCTTACAAATGCACTATGTGTGAGAAAGCCTTCACTCAACACTCTAGCCTCAAACTTCATCTTAAAGTTCACGAACCACAACTACATGATGAGCCAGATAAGATATCTCATGAGGATCCGCCAGAGCAAACACATTCAGCTGTACTGACAAAGACTGCAGAGAGCAGGCCTCTATCCATGGTGCCATCAGCCACCATCCTCACAGGCCCTTCAGATGTTGTGCAGGACTTTGAGGACAATTATCTTCCACAGTCACCCTTGAGTGAATATTTAGGCGCCCTATTACTTCCAGATAAGAAGTATAGCTGCACCGAGTGTGATAAATCATTCCTAGATAAATCTAAGCTAGTTGTCCACCTCCGAACTCACACTGGGGAACGTCCTTACAAGTGTTCCCTATGTGATAAAGCCTTCATTCAATGGTCCCGTTTAACAGAGCACAGGAAAACACACACGGGAGAAAAGCCCTATGTATGCTCCGAGTGTGGCAAAAGTTTTCTTAAGATGTCCAAATTGACTGTTCATCGAAGAATACATACTGGAGAGCGACCATATACCTGTACTGAATGTGGGAAGCAATTCACTCAGCAGTCCAACATGGTGATGCATCAGCGGATCCATACAGGGGAGAGACCCTTTAAATGCAATACTTGTGACAAAACGTTTCGTTACCAGTCATCTCTCATTAGACACAGGCGAGATCACACAGGTGATACGGAAACCTAATGGGGTCAAAACCTCTTCCTGCTTATTCGTAAAGACTTCAAGAAAAGAAAAAAAAACTGTTCATTGTCTGTACCTTAGGGTGGACAATAAAAACGCTATATGGCAATCCCATGTCTCGCCTTTCTTTTCATGTCTCAGGCTACAATATTGAATTCTTTTGAAATCCAAATTAGAAGGAGAAGCCACCTACTTTCTCCCTTCCTGATGTTTTCCAGCAACTTGTGTCAAACAATATTCATATATCCACAGTGTGTATAGTATAATAGTGTCCACTTAACAATACTATATCATACTTAAATAACATCATACGGTGCCAAAACTCTTAACACAGCTGGCTGGATGACATGGACCTCCACTCTTCAGCCACCATAAGCACTTGTGCCTCAAGAGAGTTTGCCACCTTTGCTCATGCGGAACCATACAGAAGTAGTGAGGAACCTCATGGCCACACCACACCATCCGATCTGTCCCATAAGGGCACTGCACCCTAATAGGTCCTTGATAGAAACATTTTTGTAAAGTGAACACACAGCAACACATAAATAAGTCTGATATGGTCCAGAGATAAACTGAATTCTAAACATTTGTGGATGTGCTGCTAAGTGAGAAGGCCTGGGTAAAAAGGGCTGTGCCCTCAAACAAGGTAGTTCCATCAACAAAGTCACCCTACTTTTTCTTTACAATGCCCTACATCTTTTCTTCACACAACATGCTACAATGAAAAGTGCTCACACTGGATGTGGTCCATGGCAAGCCCTTGCAGAAATGAGAAAAGCCTCTGACCTACTCCCCAATTCTCAGAGCCTGCAAACACTAATGGGTTTCCCTTCACCAAAGCTGGTGGTGGTGGGGGGGGGGACCTCCTCTGCTCTAGCATTTGTATAAGTTACCATGCACACGGTCGTCAAAGCTTGAAACCTAAGTTTGGCTCCACAAAAGAGATGAGCTAAGTTTCAAGGTGCTGAGGAACCAAATAGACCTGCACCCCCAATGGGCAAATACAGATTTCTTCTGTAAAAGGACCCTTAGTCACCATTTCTTAGGGCCTTCAAACTACCTGTTCAATGGCTGTGATCAGGAAAAGATGAGGGGAGTGTAATGAATGTCACACGGGGAGATGAGGGAATAACTGAAAGTTATGACAGTTGCCCTTAAAAGGTTAACCGCTTTTAACACTGTACTGAAAGTGCATACGGAACATAACTAGGCCACATTAGAAAGTCTCTGGGCCTTTCAGTCAGGGACAGTCACTAGTTGATGTAGCACTTGCCCTCTAGGGAATTGTCTATGGTGCAAAGTTAATTAGAAAATTGATCGTTTCTCCTTAGGAAAGACACTTCACTTAAACAGGTAATGGTTCTCAGGGCTTGCCTCAATAAATACTCGTCTCAATACTCCTAGGTATCAGTCAGTTGCTTACCTCATCCCCACTGTCTCAGACCCAAAGCTTTATCATAGTCATATTGCGCACCAGTCTCTTCTGTTTTTGCAGACCCACTAATGGTCACCATTTAGCCATCTCCCTAACCCCAAACCAGTCAAACGAGGGGTTATTTTTAATATTTATTAGTGTACCAACACTCAGGTGACTGCGCTTGGTGTAGTTATGCCCTTGCGCTCTCACGAGGGCCTACACTATGCCATCTCATTTCCAAACCAATATGGTGACTGAGGCTATAGCGCCATGACACCATATTGGTTATGGCATGGCAGTACTTCTGAGAACCACCACATCACACAGAGAACAGGTCCCCATCAGGTAATGGGTGCAACCGGTAGACTACATATATTGAAAAAGATAACTTTCCTGTCAAAGTAAAGCATAACTAACCGAGGGGCTCCTCCACACCTTTACATACTGACTGTGCCACACATGCAGGTGAGAGGACACTAATGAATGGGCACATATAAGGAGACACTGCTGAATGTGAAACACGTGGAGAGGGTAAGACGGCAATGAATAGGGTTGCCACCTTTGCAAAAAAATAAATTACTTGCCAAGGTGAAAAAGGGTTGCGACTAGAGATGAGCGAGCATACCCGCTAAGAGCAATTACTCGAGTACCTGGCCGCTCGGAAGAAAAGGTTCGGATGCCAGTGCGGGTGAGAGGTGAGTTGCGGGAGTGAGCAGGGGGGAGAGAGGGAGAGAGAGATCTCCCCACCGTTCCCCCTCCCCGGCTCTCCTCCGACGCTCCTTGCCCCCCGCCGACACCTGAATCTTTTCTTCCGAGCGGGCAGGTACTTGCTAAGGAGAATGCTCGCTTGAGTAATTGCTCTTAGTGAGTATGCTCGCTCAGCTCTAGTTGCGACTTATCATGACATGTTATTTTACCTCTTTTTCATTTGTAAATGTATGAATAACTGACAACTGGCTGTCACAACTCTTATATTGTGGTGCTGGCCCCTAATGCATCTTGTATCATACGTCATCTGGTGATAGCTCCGTAGTGAGGCACCAGCCACCGCTTCCCCATATTAGCGTGCTGGCTGCTGACGCCTGTATATAATGCAGTTACCATAGAATAGATACCAATTTTACACCGTGATAGTGATTATAGTTGATCACATGTGACCTTTCTTCTGATTAGTGACGTCAGCTTTGGGGTTTTTTTGGCCAGACCTCCATGAAAACTTCTTGCAGCCATAACCCATACCTCCCCGGTCCTCTTCTGTCACAACACCCAATGAAGCTCTCAGTAATTGCCGCATAGCACTAGTGCCTCACTCTGTGGCCCCACAAAGTTATAGTGCCTACAACCAATAGTGCCCCCCTAATGGCCCCAAAAGTAATAGGGTCCCCCTCAGTGGCCCTAACTACACTTCCTGTAGAACAACCTGTTTAACACTCAGGAAAGTCTGTATCTGGACAGCATGGGCTCTCTCTGTAAACCATCAGCTCACTACTCCCTCAGCTCCGGCTACAGTAGGTTGGAGGAGAGTTGCCACCATGCCATAACATTATTTTTACCGGCAATAGACATTGCTCTGAAATTATTACTGGCACCGGCCTCTAGATGTAACTAAAGCGTCCCTCCGGTCCAGAAACAAGGACGACCACATTGTGCATAGTATGTAATATTCGTCCAACACTACACCTGCTTAGATTGACCAGGTAAGTAGCAGGGTAAGTCATAGCAGCACATAGTATCTTAGACCAGGGGTCCCCAACTCCAGTCCTCAGGGACCACCAACAGGTCATGTTTTCAGGATATCCTTTAGTAAGAACACCTGTGGCAATGTCTGAGGCATCGACAATAATTACATCACCTGTGCAACACTGAGGAAATCCTGAAAACATGACCTGCTGGTGGTCCCTGAGGACTGGAGTTGGGGAACACTGTCTTAGACTACTGATGTATACTAATCCACAGTGTGCAACGGGTAGTCAAGAGACGTGGTTTGTTCATCTTTCTATCTTCAGGACCGGAGGCTCTCCTTAATTGCGAGGGCTGTCATTTACTGGTGGGGTGGCAATCCTAGTCACAAGTGACAATTGTTTCCTGAGAAAATAGACATTCTGGAGTCCAAGGAGAAAAAATAAACAGAATCACTATTAAAAGAAAGTCCCCCCCCCCCCCCCCCCCATGACCACAATGTCCCCTCCATGTCACAGATATCACGGAGTGCAGCAAACTCGTGCTATCCCTTCCTCTCTGGAGAGCCCATTAGGGGAGCAGATAAACCCTGTTCTCCCACAATTGGAACCTCCCAACTTTCAGACATTAATGAAATATATTGTTAATATAGCATAAATACCTCATATGAGAAAAGCCCTCTAAGGCTGCATTCACACGAACGTATATCGGCTCGGTTTTCACGCCGAGCCGATATACGTCGTCCTCATCTGCAGTGGGGGGAGGATGGAAGAGCCAGGAGCAGGAACTGAGCTCCGGCCCCCGTCTGCCAACTCTCCACCCCTCTGCACTACTTGCAATGAGGAGAGGCGGGATGGGGGTGGGGCTAATTCTCGAAACTTAGCCCCGCCCCGCCTCCTTTCATTGCAAATAGTGCAGAGGGGCGGAGAGGAGGCAGAGAGGGGGCAGGAGCTCAGTTCCTGCCCCTGGCTCTTCCATCCTCCCCCCCCCGCACACGAGGACAACGTATATCGGCTCGGCGTAAAAACCGAGCCGATATACGTTCGTGTGAATCCAGCCTAAATCCCTTAATGACACTGCCTATTTTGGCGTTGAGGACCAAGCGATTTTTGGTATTTTTCCATCTCCATTTTTCAAAAGCCGTAACTTTTTTATTTTTCCATTAACGCGGCTGCATAAGGGCTTGTTTTTTGCGTGGCGAACAGTAGTTTTTATCGGTGCCCCTTTTGGGTACATAGACTATATCGTAAAACTTTTATTATTCTTTTTATGATAACAGGGAGAGAAAACGCATCAATTCTGCCATAGATTTTTTTTTACAGCGTTAATCATGCAGCATAAATGACACACTAAATTTTTTCTGCGGGTCGGTACGGTTACAACGATACCAAAATCCTTATTTTTTTTTAGGTTTTTACACTTATTTGCAATAAAACCCCTTTTTTTTGGAAATCTTTTTTTTTTCTCTATAGCTGCATTCAAAGTCCTGTAACTTTTTTTATTTTTTTATGTACGGAGCTCTATGAGGGCTTATTTTTTTGTGAGACGAGCTGTAGTTTTTATTGGTATCATTTTGGAGAATGTACGGGTTTTTTGATCACTTTTATTGCATTTTTTGGGAGGCAAAATGCAAAAAATTTGCATTTTGCCTCTGTTTTTTAGTGTTTTCTTTAACCCTTTTTGCCGTACAAAATAAAAAGCATGTTCAACTTTTTGTACACGTCGTTACGGACGCGTCAATACCAAATATGTGGGGTTTCATTTTTTTTACCTTTTTTATGCTAATATTAAAAAAAGCACATTTTTCTTTTTTTTTAATCTTTTTAAGCTTTTTTTTTTTTTTTTTTTACACAATTTGAGTCCCTCTGAGGGACTTGCAGCACTGTACCTATGATCGCTGTGATAAGGCATGGCAGAGCTACTGCCCTGCCATGCCTTATCGCTTCTACAGCGATCATAGGCATTGGCACTACAGGACGCCAGTGTCTGGTGTCCCGTTGCCATGGCGACAGGCCGGGCTCTCGTGATAACATTGCGAAAGCCGGCCGGAGACACAGAGGGAGCGTGCTCCCTCTGTGAACTCTTTCCCTCCTGCGATCTACATAGATGGCGGCAGGGAAGGGGTTAACAGCGGGGGGGGGGGGGCATCTCTGATGCCCCCGCTGTTGCAGCGGGGGGCCGGCTGTGACTGACAGCTGGCTTCCGCTGCGGGATAGCGCGAGGTCAGTCATGATCTTGCGCTATCCTGATGACGTACCGGCACGTCATGTTGCAGGAAGTACCAGGCTCCCATGACGTACCGCTACGTCATGGAGCGGAAAGGGGTTAAAGATGCAACTTTTAATTTTTTTTATTTACCTCCCCATGTTGAAGAAAAGAATTTTCATTTATGGCCCCCTGCACATGCTTGAAAATTCCGCGGCGGGATTTTATCCGCAGACTGCCGCGATGCGTGAAAATACACCCGGAAAACAAATCGTGGCATTTTTTATTTCTGTGCGGGTCTCGCAGAGGCTTACACAGAAATGTCACTCCTGGCGCCCCGGCTCCATTCTGCGCATGCGCCGCTGGGGGGCAGCCGGCACATCGGAGCCGTGGGAGCAGGTGAGAGCCGCACTGGTCCCTGCAGGGACGCGGGTCGGATCTCGCTGTGAGAATTCTTGCAGGGAATCCGACCCGGCCGTCTCCAGGCGGCCTATCGATCGACATATTGTATCTGTCTGAGGGCCTGTTTTTTTGTGAGATAAGTTGTATTTTTCAAAAGTACCAAACAATGTACGGAAAAGCTTTTTAAAATGGGAAGGGGATCTTGTTTTTACGGCAGACACATTGTGACAAAAATGACATGACAACTTTATTCTATGGGTCAGTACGATTCTGTATAAATATCTTTAGAAAAATAATTTTATTTTCCTGCCGCCATTTTCTGCTATGACCTTTTTAATTTTTCTGTCGACAGTTGTGTGAGGGCTCATTTTTTGTGGGACGTCCTGTCAATTCTATTGGTACTATTTTAAACTATATACAACTTTTTGATCTAATCTACCCTGCCCCTAGACTCCCTCTTGGAAAACTGACACCTTTCTTCCCACTGCATACCCCAAACACTCCATTGTGCCTCTTATCTGATTATTCACAAACACGGCTGATCGACTCAAACAGCTGTATGAATGTAAGTAAAGCACCAAGGGCGTAACTAGAGGCTCAGGGGCCCAGGTGAACTGAACCCTAGTGCAGGTGTGAAAGTAGTCTTAAAGGGGTTGTCCCGCGCCGAAACGGGTTTTTTTTTTTTCAACAGCCCCCCCGTTCAGCGCGAGACAAACCCGATGCAGGGACTTAAAAAAAAAAACGCACAGCGCTTACCTTAACCCCTTAATGACACGGCCTATTTTGGCGTTGAGGACCAAGCGATTTTTTGGTATTTTTCCATCTCCATTTTTCAAAAGCCATAACTTTTTTATTTTTCCGTGGACGCAGCCGTGTAAGGGCTTGTTTTTTGCGTGGCGATCTGTAGTTTTTATTGGTGCCACTTTTGGGTATATAGACAATATCGTAAATTTTTTTTTTTTTTTTAATGATAACAGGGAGAGAAAACGCATCAATTCTGCCATAGATTTTTTTTTTTTTTTTACAGCGTTAATCATGCAGCATAAATGACACACTAAAATTTTTCTGCGGGTCGGTACGGTAACAACGATACCAAAATTGTTATATTTTTTTTAGGTTTTTACCCTTTTTTGCAATAAAACCCCCTTTTTTTGGAAATCTTTTTTTTTTTCTCTATAGCTGCATTCAAAGTCCTGTAACTTTTTTATTTTTCTATGTACGGAGCTCTTTAAGGGCTTATTTTTTGCGAGACGAGCTGTAGTTTTTATTGGTACCATTTTGGGAAATGTACAGCTTTTTTGATCACTTTTATTGCATTTTTTGTGAGGCAAAATGCTAAAAATTAGCATTTTGCCTCTGTTTTTTAGCGGTTTTTTTTACGCTTTTTGTCGTACAAAATAAAAAGCATGTTCAACTTTTTGTACACGTCGTTACGGACGCGTCAATACCCAATATGTGGGGTTTTAGTTTTTTTTCCCTTTTTTTATGCTAATATTAGAAAAAGCATAAAAAAGGGGTTTTTTACATTTTTTTTTTTACATTTTTCTTTTTTTTACACTTTTCTTTTCTTTTTTTTTATACTATTTGAGTCCCTCTGAGGGACTTACATCACTGTGCCTATGATCGCTGTCATAAGGCATGGCAGAGCTACTGCTCTGCCATGCCTTATCGCTTGTACAGCGATTATAGGCACAGGCAATACAGGACGCCAGTGTCTGGCGTCCTGTTGCCATGGTGACATGCCGGGCTCTCGCGATAACATCGCGAGTTCCGGCCGGAGACACACAGGGATCGCGATCCCTCTGTGAACTCTTTCCCTGCCGCGATCTACTTAGATCGCGGCAGGGAAGGGGTTAACAGCGGCGGGCGCATCTCCGATGTCCCCCCGCTGTTGGAGCGGGACGCCGGCTGTGACTGACAGCCGGCTCCCGCTGCGGGATAGCGCGGGATCACATGTGATCCCGTGCTATCTCCAGGACGTACCAGGTACGTCATGTTGCGGGAAGTACCAGGCTGCCATGACGTACCAGGTACGTCCAGGAGCGGGAAGGAGTTAATCCCCGCGCTCCGGTGACTTCTTACTTACCGGCTGAAGATGGCCGCCGGGATCTTCTCCCTCGGTGGACCGCAGGGCTTCTGTGCGGTCCATTGCCGATTCCAGCCTCCTGATTGGCTGGAATCGGCACGTGACGGGGCGGAGCTACAAGGAGCCGCTCTCTGGCACGAGCGGCCCCATGCAGAAAAGCAGAAGACCGGACTGCGCAAGCGCGTCTAATCTGGTGATTAGACGCTGAAAATTAGACAGCACCATGGAGACGAGGACGCTAGCAACGGAGCAGGTAAGTGAATAACTTCTGTATGGCTCATAATTAATGCACAATGTACATTACAAAGTGCATTAATATGGCCATACAGAAGTGTATAGACCCACTTGCTGCCGCGGGACAACCCCTTTAAGGCCCATTTACATTGGACGAGTGTCAGGAAAACGATGCCCGACACTTGTCCCTGTATCCCCACGCTCCCATGCTCCTGCACGGGAGCTAGCACAGCTGGTTGGGTAATGGAGTGACCAGCAGGGGGCTGGGGCAGTGCAGGAGACTTCTCTCCTCTCGCTCATCGGACATCGTTTGCCCGACACTCGTCCAATGTAAATGGGCCTTTAGAAGTGGAGGCAAATACTTTGGCAATTAGGTAAATAGTTCACCATAAAAAATTGTAAGTGGTATTGTATTGGAATAATCGTATCAATCTGCAGCAGTAAGTTAGTGCTTACACCACACAATAAGAAAATTAAA
The DNA here is from genome assembly GCF_035609145.1 of Eleutherodactylus coqui. NCBI lineage: Eukaryota > Metazoa > Chordata > Amphibia > Anura > Eleutherodactylidae > Eleutherodactylus > Eleutherodactylus coqui. The sequence continues at coordinate 115,246,560 of NC_089848.1, forward strand.
TCAAACTACTAACAACCACTTGACCACGAGTATGTATGTTTGTGTGTGGGTGCTTCTCATGCTCCGCCCCTGGTGATGTCATCGCAGGTCCTACAACATTTATAAAACACAGAGCCTGACCGACAGAAGAAAAACAAAGTTAGGGCTCTTGGAAGGAGAGGACAAAAATAGCAAAATAAGAATACAGCTAAGCCGTTCTAGCAGACACAACTTGGCGGTCCTGACAGAAGACACTGACCTACTGCCCCCACAGAGATCCAGTGGGCTGAAGGACCTGTGGTGATGTCACTGCTGTGGGAAGAGCAACTGTGCAGTTTGGTAGAAAGTACTGGATAAGCCAACAGCAGCCACCAGGACCTGTGATGACATCATCGTCATGTGATCACCTGTTTGTGTGGAGTCAGGGATCACATGAGCAGGGGCTACTGACTGTATCCAGGAGTCTCCTGAGCTGGTGATGTCTGGAAATTAGCATGAATACCACATGCCTTGGGGTCACACTGGACTCTGACCTCTCCTTTACCCCCCATATCCAATCTCTGGCCCAAACATGCCACATGCACCTCAGAAATATTGCTAAAATACGTCCGTTCCTAACCACCGTGGTTGCCCTCATCCACTCCCGACTTGACTACTGCAACTCACTACTCATCGGCCTCCCCCACACTAGACTCGCTCCACTACAATCCATACTAAATGCAGCAGCTAGGCTCATTTTTCTATCCAGTCATTACTCCACTACAGAACTAAACTTAAACTCCTCTACCTCACTCACAAAGCTCTGCATGGCGCTGCACCACCATACATCGCCTCCCTACTGTCAGTATACCACCCAGCCCGCTCACTCCAATCGGCTAACACACTCAGACTAAACACCCCTGTAATACGAACCTCTCATGCTCGCCTACAGGACTTCACCAGAGCTGCACCCATCCTCTGGAACGCTCTACCCCAAGGCATCCGGACAATTTCCGATGCACGAAATTTCAGACGTGCCTTAAAAACGCACCTCTTGAGGGAAGCATACCAACTCTCCTGACCTAGTCCCTCGCCCCTCCCTGTTTGCTTTCTAATAAATGATCTGTACATGAAATTTCCTATTGCCTGTGTTCCCCACCCCCTGCACCTCCTGTACCACCCCCAACCCATTTGTGTTTAACCCAATGTATCTCATATTGTAATTGCTTTGTTTTGCATTTATCCATGCCTGAAAGCGCTGCGGAATAAGTTAGCGCTATACAAATAAAGATATATTATTATTATTATTATCTGTGTGTGTGTGATGTGCGTGAATCAGGATGCATGTAGTAGAGCTGTGTGTGTAATGTGTGGGGATCATAATGGATGTACCATGTAGCACAGCTGTGTGGCGCATTGCGTCACCAGAAACACTGGTGCTATAATTTCCTAATAATTACTAGTAAATAAAATAATGGTAAAATTGCTGTTTTTTCCACCAACTTATTCCAAGCAAAGCCAAAAAACTCCACAACACACAGCTATGTCACGAAGAAAATATAGTTATTTGAAATGTATTAATACTGCGATTTGTTAAGTACATTGGTGCAAGATGCTACAAATTTATTAAGAAGTGCATTCATAGATTTGCATCGTCTTATTGTGCCTGTCTGTGCACCGCAAACAAATCTACACCTGTTATGAGCAGATATAGATTTACACTATAAATTATGACAGTTACCTGCATAAAATAGAGGAAGTTAAATGGGATTTTTTCCCCCCACTGTATGTAGATGTCATGTCTTGAAATCTCATCTACATTGCTGGTTCTATGAAATGCTGCAGATTTTGCGCAGCAAACTGCTGCACATAAGCCACTGCATTTACACCCCGTATTGTACTGCATAGTACACAGCTCGCATACACCCGTGTGAGTGAGTTAATACAGTCCAACAGACATCACTCACGAGTAGGGATGAGCGATTAGTGGAATAATTGGTTTGTGATGCTATTGGGCCAATTTCACGAAAATCTTTGTGAGTCGAGACGACGGGTCCTGAAGTCAATAGGAGGATAAATCGAGTTGACTAATTTGCCCTCCAGGATGTCTCTAATGCGGCCAAAGCCCTCCAAAGTGCATGGAAATACAGCCACACATGTGTGGGACACTGTGTTCCTCCCAAAAATTGGTGAAAATAGTGTGCAGTAGTGTAGGAGTCAATTGTAGCACAGGGATGTCACTGAAAACAAAAGAAGGCTCACATGGGGTCTCCTAGATCACAGATTGCGCTAAGGAAGACAGCAGGTGTGGTGCTTGTTTTAAAAGCAATTACATAAATTTTGCAAGCTCAAATTCTGCTAGGTGAACGCAACACTCAAGCACGGCCTCCTCCAAGGAACAGCTCTAGAGCTACACAAGACAAGTGTGCTGCTTATTTTAAAAGCAATGTCATAAAGTTTGAAATGACAAATTATACTTGGTGAACAGAACAGCCGAGCATGGACCTTCTCCAAGGAAAAGCTGTAGAGTACGGCCGGCTGCATACGGATTCCGCAGCAAACGCCGCCCGTAGCATGCTATGGCAGAACGCAATTTTCTATACACAAGTGGAAATCAATTGTGATTTTCTGCTCAGAGAAGAAATCGCAGCATGCTGCAATTCTATGCGGCTTCTGTGCGAACGGCTTCCATTGAAATCAATGGAAGCCGTTCACCTCGCGACTCTTCCACAATCATCATTGTGCAAAGGTCATGGGATCTGCATCATTGCTAGGCATAATCTGTACTGCGTAGCCGGCTGCATATCTGCAGAACAGTTCCAGACAGGTACGTGGGGGCCACCGGCTAGGCACAGGGTCGGATTCCGCTGTGTGATCCCGCATACAGAATCCGACCCGGCTGTGTGCAGGTGCAGAGGTACAACTTGAAGCTTCTGGGCCCTAATGCAAAACCTGTAACAGGGTCCCCAACTATAATGCTTTATCCATAGTACTGGGGGGCTCTCTATATGGAGAAGAGAGGCCTTATGGGCCACCTAAGACTCCTGGGCCCGGGTGCAACCGCATCCCCTATAGTTACGCCAGTGTGCAGGAAGCCTACAGTGGTTTCTTGTGCTGTAGAACATTCTTGTTTTGAAGCAGGAGAAGGAGAGCAGCAGCAGTTCCTCCACCAGCAACACTTCCTTAAGGGCAGAGTGTGCTCCACTTGCAAAAATTACAGATGTAGCTGCGTATTTCCATATTGACTTATTTGACATTTGGGTGGAAACAGGAGTAGTGAACATGGTGGAAGCAGGAGAAGGAGAGCAGCAGCACCACCAGTAGCAGCAGCTCGAGGGCACAGTGTGGTCTTTGATATAAATCTACAACATATGCAATGTTGAATTCCACTGTGTAGGCAACTCACAGATGAGGAGGTTGGGTGGTAGCCCAAATGGTCACTGCACCTCCGCCGGATGAGAGACAGCTGAGTGTAAACACGAAAGTGTGAGCATTTTCTGGCCTTTTCCAGCAGTGGATGTAAACCTGGGTAATTGTTTAGGAAGCGCTGCACTACCAGGTTCATCATATGGGCCAGGCGAGGTACGTGTGTGAGATTGAGGAGGCGAAGGGCTTCCAGCAGGTTGGCCCCATTGTCACACACGCCCGTACCTGGCTTCAGAATGTGTGGGGTCAGCCATGTATCAGCTCTTCAGCCGTGTGGCTGTGCTCTCTTAGGCATATAAGTTTTAGGATAGCATTTTGGTGTTTACATTGTGTACCGCAGTATGGAGGCTCTTTTATATCACATGCACATAGCTGTGCTGAGGTGGGGGGTGTTGAAAAGTGGTACTAAGTGGTGAAGGAAGAGAAGGAGGGAGGTGAGAAGCGAACAGAGAAGGATAAATGTCCCACAACTCATTGGGGTACCATGAAATATGAACCACCAATTTTGGCTTCAAGTCCCACCTGCAAGACATTGACCCAGTGTGTTATTAAGGATATGCAATGGACCATGTGTCCATATTCAGGTTCACCCTGCCACTAATAGCGCTCTTCAACGCCAGGGATACGTTATTACTCATATGTTAGTGCAGAGCAGGGACGGCTTTTTGGGCAAATAAATGGCAGCTGGGCATCTGGTACTGAGGGTCAGCATGGAGCATCACACTGCTAGCTGCATAAGGTCTGCAAATAGTTTGTAGTGGCTGAACTGCTGACTTTGAACGATGTCTGATGCCGCAAACAGTAAACTGCAGTATTCCCCACGCCAAAGTGAAGTTTGTCAGTCTGCTTTGTTGCTATATACATAGACAGTAGCAGAAATATACTCTCTCTTAATGTACAGACCATGTTTTATATATAAAAATGTTAATCACAGAAGATCCCTAAAATCAATTTTTACTGGTATATACTTAAAACACTGGGCCTTTAGACAAACCAAAAATAAAGAAAAAGGACAAAATGACAGATATACTCATATATGTGACAATAATCCAATAGGAAGGTTCTATATAGGACTATATAAATTAGTCTCAAGTATCAGACTCAATTTATTTTTAATTTTTGAATGGAGATCCCATAGAAAAAAAGTCATCAACTTCCAGTAATATCTAAACTCAGTCCCAGTTGTAGGGAGATGGTGAAACTCAGACCGACTGTAGGTGTAGAGTCTTGTGGACTGGTTAACTGGACATAATATTTATAATTTTAGCCTGAATGTAAAAGTCATATCCTGATGTTCGAAAGTGTAAGTACAGTTCAGTGAAAAACCTCCTATAAGGGAGGATCCACTGAGCTGTATAGAAAAATTCAAATGTGATTCATGTGGTTCAATGCATTTCAGTTGGATCTGCAACTCTTCAGGAACCAGGTGGTCAAGGATATAGGAAAATGACTAAATAGGGGGCCCGAGTCGCTCGCCTTAATTTCAGACAGAGATTTAAAGTCTGAATATGGCAGTATTAACTACCAGTAAGAATACACTATCAAGCATCAGGATAAATGCTTGATTAATATAATTTAGAAAATAGGTCTAGATGAGGTCCTAATGCTGTAGCAAGGATAAATGCCTAAGGCCTCCTTCCCACGAACGGATTTCCGCCGCGTAATTCGCGGCGAAAATCCGCTGCGTTGCCCGCAGCTATTAGGTTCTATTGAACCTAATAGCACAATGCTCACGATGCGTAATTCCACCGCGGAATTACGCACCGCGATTTCTCCCGTCCTCACCCGCAGCATGCTCTATTTTCTGCGGGTGAGGACGGGCTGTACGCACTGACGGCTTCCATTGCAGTCAATGGAAGCCGTCCATTCACGCTATCTCCCGCTGTAACCAGCGGGAGATAGCGTGAAAAAACGCTTTCCCGCCCACCGCCGAGCGTCATATGACGCCAAATGACGCGGTCCGGCCGCGTCACGTGACACGGCCGGCCGTGCACGTGACACGGCTGGTGACGCGAGGGTGGTGGGCGGTGACGGGCGGTGACGCGCGGCGGTGGGCGGGGAAGCGATTTCACGCTATCTCCCGCAGGTAAGTATAGGGGCTCTGGGGGGCGCCGTGACGGGCTTCACAGCGGAATATTACGCTGCGGAGCCCGTCACGCTCGTGGGAAGGAGGCCTAAGGGTCCAGATGATAAGGCCCTTAAGGCCTCATGTCCACTAGGAAATTCGGGCCCTCGCAGATTCTCCATGCAGAATCCCGCAGCGGGACCCTCCTTTCCACGGGCACATGAGGCCTGAAAATAGAATTTTCTTATCTGTCCGGACGCTGCGGGTTCCTGTCGGTCGTGGCTGGATCTTCTTTCTCTGTGCCTGGCGGATGCGCTCGGCACACTGGCAGTGTGCCGCACGCATGTGCCGTGCACTCTAGTTTTCCCCTTTCTGAACTCCTGCTCTCCCGCGCCGGAGAGCCGGAATTCAGCTGCGGTATACCGCGTGACCGGACGGCTTTCATAGGCTTTTATGGAAGCCTGCGGGAGCCCCGTAGAAAATGGAGCATGCTGCGTTTTCTCTCACGTGTGGGAGAAAACGCAAGTCCATTAAATGGCTAGTGGATCCCTATGGGCAAAATCGAATGTGGATTCCGCAGCGGAATCCGTAATTCGATTTTGCCAGTGGACATGAGGCCTAAGAATGAATATAAAGGAGACCTCTGTTGATAGAGTTAAACAGAGCTCCTATATCCGTTGCACTATTAAACAGCTGGCTCCAAAACCCCCTATAGATCAGGTATAGGCAACTTAAATAGGACCAAATCTGAACTGCTCAGCCAGGTAGTTTCAAATGACCCAGATCTAAGCTGCTCAATAAAGTACTAGCTAGATCCTAGGTCATCAATAATGACCAAAATACTAAGCTACCTAGAGTAAGAGCAGACATAAGGACAGGGGCAATACCCCATTAGGATGGATGGATAGATAGATAGATAGATAGATAGATAGATAGATAGATAGATAGATAGATAGATAGATAGATAGATAGATAGATAGATAGATAGATGATAGATAGATAGATAGATAAGCATAATCAGGCAATCAAGGCATGCCCGTGGTCTGACTTGGTAGACTGTGGTAAAATGCAATACTATGGTACACGATCCAGCGAATATGCAGTAGATTTCACCTCTCCACAAGCGAATTTTCCAGGGCATGTACGTGGAAAGAAGTGACATGTCTCTTCATGCAGATCTGCTCAAAAATGTATTGAAAATTACGCATGCAGATTTTGTCTATTAATAGGGCTAAATGTAGGGGTTACTGCGAATCCATGGCGAAAACCACAGCAGAATAGCCGTGGATTTCTGTCATGGTTTTACAGGTGGATTCTATCGTGTGAACATACCCTAATAAATGTGTCACACAGAGATGAGACGACAGTAAAAAATGTGACACACAGGAAGATGAGAGGAAGCTAATGAATGTGACACACACGAAGATGAGGGGACATTAATGAATGTGCCACATGAGGATATGAAGGGACAGTAATGAATGTGACACACGTAGAGATGAGAGGAAGCAAATGAATGTGACACATGCACAGATGGGGGGCCAGTAATAAATGTGTCAAATGAGGATATGAGGGGACAGTAATTAATGTGACACACGGGAGATGAAGGGGCAGTAAGAAATGTGTGACACTAGAATTTGAAAGGACAGTAACAAATGTGATGCAGGTATAGATGGGAGATGAGGGGGGCACAAATACCTGTGACACACAGGGAGATGAGGGGACAGTAAAAATTGTGACAGAAGGTGAAACGAGGGGACTTTAATAATTGACACACGGGGAGATGAGGTGACGCTAAAAACTATTCCAAAACACTCAGATTTCCTTCAGCACTCATATGAAGTAAAAATAACAGTTTTAGTATAGCATCCTTAAAAACATCCCCATAGAAGCAGATGGAAAAAATGGAAACGCTTTACATGTTTCAATCCTTACAAACCGGGCTCTTCCTCATAATGTCATTCCCAACCTCATGCCGCTGGTTAAAAACAAACCACTTCTACATATATATGGCGAACTAGCTGATATACCCGGCTTCACCCGATTTAATTTGGCACAGATGTTTACGTGTTGTTCGCACGAAAAATTTTATAGAGTCGTGGTTACTTTAGAGGTACCGAGGAATAAACTATGTATACACATAGAGGAGTGTTAGATTCTTCTCAGACTGCATGTACCGATGTCCCTCTGCAGAATGTGCCACCCCTCCCATTCCACTCACTTTTTACCCTTAAAAGGTAATCCCCCTTTTTTTCAAATTTAAACCCAGATTGGAGGTTGCAGCCCCTTCGTAGCCTTAAAAGCATGCTTCATCCCTGCAGTCCATGGCCGCTTCCTTATATACTTTACAGCCTTTTAGTAAATGCACACAGAGGTCATTTATCTTCTCCTCTGTATATAAACATAGAGGTGGGGTAGATTCTCACATTTATAGAAAAAAGGGGGGCAACCTAATAACTATGTATAACTCTATCAAGGAACAATACAGAGATCTCTCCCATCATCTAGTTATACCCAGGACTGCGACTGTAACAAGGAGGCATCCTCTATGTCTAGAGGAAAGAAGGTTTCTACACCGACATAGAAGGTTTTTTTTTTACTGTAAGAGCAGTGAGACTGTGGAACTCTCTGCCTGAGGACGTGGTAATGGCAACCTCAATAAAAGAGTTTAAGAGGAACCTAAACGCCTTTATTTCATGCTACAATATTACATGTTATAGTCACTGATTACTTCAGAAGGATCCAGGGATTACTCTGATTGCCAGATTTCAGTCAGGAAGGAGTTTTTTTTCCCATTAAATGGGGAAAATTGGCTTCTACCTCAGGGCGAGAAAGAAGAGCCCATAGGACAGCCGCATACCTGGAGGTAAAAAAAAACAGATTAAATATGAAAAAATTATGCCATAATTAAAAAGAAGTGACAGAAATAAGATATTCTTTCAATTCATTTGAAAAAATGATATACTTATGGAAGAAATACAAAAAAAGGTTTGGTACGGTGTTAGCCAGTAGAGCAATGTGTGATCAGTGAGCAAAACCATGTAATCTTGTAGATATGATACCTTTTAATGGCAAACAAAAATGCATGATGTTATAGCAAGCTTTCTGGGAGATCTCACCCCCTTCGTCAAGCTAATGAATGAAATGTGTGGATGGCACATAATTACTGTATAACATACAGATGAAGGGGGAGGGGAACACATTCCTCTTGATCTAAATAAATGTTCACACACAGAAATTTGAAACTGTTTTACACTCAAAACAATAGACAAACAGAGCTAAGACATATATCGTAAATCAGTCCACTGAGCTCAGGACAGTTTTATGATGTGTCATCATGTGACATGGAAGGAGATGCAGCACCATTTATTGGATGGCAACATTATTACAAGTCAAGTTGTGAATTTTGTATGAAGTTTTAAAGAAAAAAAAAATATGATTGGGAAGAGGACATCCCTCTTGACCTCCTGCAGACCTTTCATATTTTTTACTTATGCAAGAATCCCAGGCTGAGGTTCATCTCATTCTTGAGGGCATCAAACGTGGCCATAAATTTATACTCCCAAATTCTTCTGTGATGCTGCGACTTGAAATTGCCCTTCAGTATGATAACTCCCATCTGCTCTATGCTGTGTCCCTGACCACAAAAATGCTTTTGTTACAGGTAATTCCGTCTTTCCCTCTCTAATTGAGTGGCGATGAGATCTCATCCTGGCTCTCAGTTTTTGTCCTGTTTCCCTTTTATAAAGGCCCCCAACAGGACATTTACTGCACCAGATCAGGTACACAACATCAGACGTGGAACATGTGACTGTCCTAGGGATCTTATAGTGCCTGACCACAAAAATGTTTTGCCACAGGTAGTTCACAGAGTTTTTACACTGAAGGGCAATTTCAAGTTGCAGCCTCACAGAAGAATTTGGGAGTACAAATTTAGGCCATGTTTGATACTCTCAAGAATGGAATGAACCTCAGCCCGGGATTCTTGCATAGGTGGAAAATATGAAAGGCCTGCAGGAGGTCAAGAGGGATGTCCTCTTCCCAATCATAAGATTTTTTCTTTAAAACTTTATAAAAATTCTGAACTTAAAGGTATCAGGGTAAAATTTCTAAGTACAGCACCAATCGGGCCCACCCCACTTGCCCCGTTGCCGGCGGTAAAGAAAAAAACACCACACAGGGAGGTCTGGTATCATTCCTCACACGGGACATGGCTCTCGGCTGTGCCAACGTCGTCGTGCTTTATTACAGATTACATGAGATCTTATACCCTTTGTCCCATCCCCAAGGGGGTGATGGGCTCATAACCATATATGGGAAGTCCGGATTTGCGGACTGAGACAGTGAAAATCATATAACAGTCATTATCTTGATACTGGCGCCTCTGGCTTACGTACAGAAAATCACGTATTCAATTAACTCCAGTGCAAAGAATCACCCACTTAATTCTAAGAAGTCCGGATTTCCGGCCTGGGACAGTGAAAATTATGTACATGGTTGAACATCTTGATACGGGCTTCTGGGAAAATGGCCAAGTACACGCGTCCTTCATGTCTGGTTCTTCTTCTCTGAATTTCTAGAACATCTCTCTCAGCCTTGCAAAGCCTCTTGGCATATCTGATGTAAGGAGACATATAAGTTTTTTTCATTTGGAATTGAATAAAACTTGCATATAGGTATAAAAGCATAAAAAACACATATGGCAATATATATATATACCCTCACAAAGGGGTTGTCCCGCGCCGAAACGTTTTTTTTTTTTATTCAATAGGCCCCCCGTTCGGCGCGAGACAAACCCAATGCATGTGTTAAAAAAAAAAACGTTTAGTACTTACCCGAATCCCCGCGCTGCAGCGACTTCTTCCTTACCTTACTAAGATGGCCGCTGGGATCTTCACCCACAATGCACCGCGGGTCTTCTCCCATGGTGCACCGTGGGCTCTGTGCGGTCCATTGCCGATTCCAGCCTCCTGATTGGCTGGAATCGGCACACGTGACGGGGCGGAACTACGAGGACCAGCTCTCCGGCACGAGGGGCCCCATTCACCAGGGAGAAGACCGGACTGCGCAAGCGCGTCTAATCGGGCGATGAGACGCTGAAATTAGACGGCACCATGGAGACGAGGACGCTAGCAACGGAGCAGGTAAGTGAATAACTTCTGTATGGCTCATATTTAATACACGATGTACATTACAAAGTGCATTAATATGGCCATACAGAAGTGTATACCCCACTTGCTTTCGCGGGACAACCCCTTTAACTTGTAATAATGTTGCTATCCAATAGGTGGTGCTGCATCTCCTTCCATGAGCAGGTTGAAGGAGAGATAAGACACATCATAAAACTGTCCTGAGCTCAGTGGACTGATTTACGATGTATGTCTTAGCTCTGTTAGTTCTGAGTAAAAAACAGTCCCAAATTTCTGTGTTTGAACATTTATTTAGATTAAGAGGAATGTGTTCTCTCCCCTTCATCTGTGTGTTATTATGTGCCATCAACACTAGTTTCATTCATAGCCTGACGAAGGGGGCGAGATCTCCCTGAAAGCTCGCTATAACATCATGTATTTTTGTTAGCCATTAATAGGTATCATATCTACAAGATGACTTGGTTTCTCTCACTGAGAACAATCACACATATGTAAGCAATGTGATAGATCATGCCTTGTCATGCGATATTCACGTACATAACACTGAAATATCACAAATATCCCACACATAATTATGCTGCCGCGTTATGAGGGGACAGTAATGAATGTGACACATGAGGAGATGTGGGGGCAGTAATAAATGTGTCATACGAGGATATAAAAGGAGAGTAATAAATTTGATGTATGTAGAAATGAGGGGGCAAAAATAATTGTGACACATAGGGAGATGAGGGGACTCAAAATACTGTAACACACGGGGAGATGAAGGGAATGTGAAACACTAGGGAGATTAGGTGACTGTAATGAATGTGACACACAAGGAGATAGTAATTGTGATACATAGGGAGAGAAGGGAACAGGGGACACTATTCACTGTGACACACCAGTTAAGGGAACACTAATAACCGTGACACGGAAAGATGAGGGACGGTAATTAATGTGACACACAGGAAGATGAGGGGACACTAATACTTGTGATACATAGGGAGAGGAGGGAACAGGGGACACTATTCACTGTGACACATTAGATTAGGGAACACTAACAACCGTGACACGGGAAGATGAGGGACGGTAATGAATGTGACACACAGGGAGATGAGGGGACACTAATACTTGTGATACATAGGGAGAGGAGGGAACAGGGGACACTATTTACTGTGACACACCAGGAGTTTAGGGAACACTAATAACCGCAACATGGTGGGAAAGGGGACACTAATAACCGCAACACTCGGGGATATGGGGCAATAGTAATGAATAGAAGACCTACAGATTAAACTAATGAATGTGACACACAGGAGATGAGGAGACAGTAATGAGTATGACACTAATGACAGAGATACACGGGAGATAAGGGGACACTAATGGCTGTGACACACTAAGATGAGGGGACAGTAATGAATGTGACACAATGCGGGATGAGGGGATAGTAATGACTGTGACACACGGAGAGATGAGGGAACACTAATGAATGTGACACTAATGACTGAGATACACGGGGAGCTGAGGGGACACTAATGACTGTGACGCACGGGGGTGAAGGATGACGGGAGTTGTAGTACTCCTTAGCCCGGCCTCTTTCGTTCCTCAGGCAGGGGGACTACAGCTCCCAGTGGTGCTTTGCGGGTGAGGTGTGACCCTCTCCGTGCTGCTGGTGGCGGGTGTGTGGTGAGGGCAGGTGACGGGGCGGGTGTGTGCGGCCTCCATGTCCCCTCACTCCTCCTACTTCCTGTCCGCTGTGTTGTGTCTCCGCTCCCCGGCAGTCGCATCCCCGGAGCCCAGACAAAAGGACGGACACCCGGAGCTCGGCGGTCCCCGGTGCAGCATGTCTGAGCGAGGTAGGACGCTCCCCGAGATGGCTGCACCCCGAGAACCGCTGCCATTCTCAACCTGTAATCCCGGAGACTGTACTGTTATATACGGGTTCCTCATGTCTGTCCATAACACCCGGGAGGCACCCAATAATCCGGCATCCCTGCCTCAGAGTGACTGAGCATCCAGCACAGGAGCACCCCAATACTTCTAATCAGAGCCCCCATCACTTCACCTACACCCGGAGTGATGTCTGTGCTGCACACCCTGCTATACTGCACCCCAATATCCCCCACACTCCTTACTACATACAGAGGGGGCCCCCAACACCTTGATCAGTGCTACACACTGCAGCAGAGGGTCCCCCAAATATACAACACCACATGGTAGTAACCCCACTAGACATCTCCCCTGTGTTTGTCAGCAACACCTCATACTGCACCCCATATTTATTGGATCTCTTCAGTTACCATATTACTGCCCCCCAACATCCCCCGCCTTGTGCCCCCCAACATCCTTCTCCAGGGGCTACTGTGCCCGCAGTATTCTGATAACTGTCACCAAGTCCCATATGATGATGGAGGGAGATATCAGCTCCTCCTCATATGTCACTGTCACATATGGACCTCACCTGTCCTGTCTTTCCTGCCCCCCATGTGATACATATTATATTTTTAAATGTATTCTAACTTTAATTTTGTATTTTGTTAAAATTTTATTTTTTTTATTATATATTTATTGCCTCTTTTTGTTTATTTTCACTTTAGTATAAGTTGTGCTTTTGTTTTGCTGTCTGCTCCATAACTTTTTTACAGTCGTTATATTTTATGTACATTTTTATTGCATTCATTTTAGATATATATATTTTTTAAAATATATTTTTGTATTTTAATTTATTTTATTGTCTTTTTTTGGCCATTAGATGACTGGTCTGTTGTGTGTGTTTTGTTTTGTTTTGTTTTTTACTATAAATCCTGTTTGTTCCTATAATTCTTAGATATTTTTTAAATCAACTTTATTTATCACTCTGGTTTTTGTTTACTTTTTAAATCTTTACTTGGATTTTCGTTTGATTACATTTTTTTGCATTATATCCCATTTTAATTTTCTTCATTTTTATCCTAATTGGGGCATTTTGTGTTTATTTCTGACCCATGGCTAATCTTCCTGTCTGTTATAAACATATTTCATTTTGTTACATTTTGTTTTATTGTATCTTGTTATGTTGCCTTTGCGTGTATTTTGTTTATATTATGTTTTGTATTTATAGTCCTTTTTTATACTGACTGAACATGGATCTGTTGTGCATTTTTTCTGTGCTGTCACTATTGCTCCTGTCTGTTGCATGGAAGAAGGAGGAGAAAAAGCAGAGAGATATCTATCCATCCCTGATCCTATTGCAGCAAGTTCTCACAAATGGGGGCATTTATCATAGTTGACAAGTGCCCTACTTTGCAATGCATGACTTTCTTCCCAGCAGAGTATGATCAGCAGATACCCAGGACTCGGGGACACACCTCTGCTCTTCCAAGATTATTAGACTTTAAAGGCACTGCTCTAGCTGAAGACTAATGGGCTTGTCTGTGGGGGGCAATTACTTACGATGGGGCAGAGAGGAATTCTGGGAATTTTTTTTTTTTCAGTCTTTTTTTCCCCCCCTATTTTTTATACTTGTGTCTATAATTAAACAAGTGGCTCTGCTTGTAATGGAAGATATGTGTCTGTGATATGGCACTATTCAGATTACTGTTGGAAACTCTATTAGGAACTTCCGTCACAAATTCCACATTCTGTGCTAATTTTTTTTTCCAGTAAAATGATGGAACCTGATGGATCTCCTTACAAGTAAGGCACAATGCACATGGCCGGATTTGCATTGCGGAATCTGGAGCAGGCGTTCACACTTGTGGGGGGAAAATTGCAGCATGCTTTTTTTTGTGCCAGATTCTGTGCGAACGGCTTCCATTGAAGTCGGCCGACACATCTGCAGTACAGAAGAAAAAGCATCCGGACAGGTACGCAGGGCTCACCGGCCAGGCACCGGGTTGGATTCCGCTGCGGGATCCCACATGTGGAATCCGACTCGGTCGTGTGCGTTCCGCCTAAGTTGACTCCTTCATGTGCAACTAATGTCAGTCGTGTGATGGATCCAAAACGTCAGTTTTATTGTTGCGATCTTATGATGGAACAGAACGATGGAAGTGATAACTGTGGATATGAACATGCCCGAACAGATGAAGAGGATCAATGTCTGTGAAATTAATTCTCCACTTTGATCACATAGTGTTTGGCTGGTTGTAATTGCACTTTATATACTGAAACATTGCAATATTAATTGGGTATAAGCACTTTTTTTGCAATGGGTTTTTCCAGGAAAATAGTATTGATGGCTCGTCCTCAGGATAGATCATCAATAGTTGATCGGTCGGGATTCACAGCTTTGGCCAATCAGCTAATTGGGCGCTCGTTGTTAGCACCGCAGTGCCTAGGGGTACAGAGTGGAAGCTGCTGCGCGGAGGTTGGAGCAGCAGATTCCGCTCCGTACCCTTGTATATTGTGGGGTGACAGCTGATGCCCGATCAGCTGATTGGCCAGGGTCCCAAACAGACCCCAGCTGATCAGCTATTGATGTTCTATCCCAAACGTTCTTGCTGGTCAGCTGCACTTTTTCCTGTTTACACGGTAAAATCTGCAGCTGACCAACGATGGCTATATGGTGACGAACAATCCAATAACGTGTAAGAGCACATTTACACTTAGTGTGGTTTTGCCCCTTTTTATTACAGTAGCCAGATTGTGCCTCTGTAGAGATATTGTGAAATCTTCTTCCAACAACTACATCCGTTATTCTGTTACTGGAGACAGTCAGCTAGTGTAAGGACACGCACTCCATAACATTTTGGCTAAGTTCAAGCTTTCTTTCTTCAGTTTAAAGTGTAAGATTTCAGTGTAAAGACTGTACTTTCGAAAATGCAAATCAACAGAGAATGCTCTTCGCAGACACCAAACAAGCAGGGAATGCTGTGAGATTTCAGCTCTGAAGGCTGCAGAATAGTGAGTGCAGCTCCCGAATGTAATGCAGGATGTAAAGCTGGCTTGGAACAGGATAAGTAATGTAATGTATGTATAGAGTGAGTACAGCTCTGGAGCATAATGTAGGATATAACCCAGGTTAAGAAACATATGTATACAGGGACTAGAACAGCAGCAGAATTGTGAGTGTAGCTCTGGAATATAATGCAGGATGTAATCCAGGTTCTGTACAAGGTGATTCAAAGGTTGGCGTAGAATATGGATCTCCAAATAGATGCTGAATGGAGCATGCAAGTTATTTTGACAGGGCGAAAAAAATGAGCAGCTACAACCTTCTCTGATGTTATAAACAGACTGGCCCAAATCACATATATCTCATTTGTGTGGCTTCAATGGGGGATGAAGATGAGCGTTGGCTTAGCTGACTATATAATCCCTATGGCCAGCTCCTCTGTGGGCTCATCAGACTAGAATTCTCTTTCTTGCAACATTTTACCGCATACCTTTTATTATTCCACTAATTGCTTGCTGTTCTTGTAATCCCTGTCCGGCAGGATATGATATGTCACGGTGAACTGATGCTGATTGATGCCAGTCTCTGCCTCCTTATCTTGTCAGATCCATGATGTCTCGCTGTCTGGTGAGAGGCTGCAGGAACGATCGTGGGAGGGCGGACAGCTCGGTCACCTTCCACCCTTTCCCAACAGAGCAGAAGGCTGCAAAGAGATGGGCCAGTTTATGTGGGGTCTCTGGTCAGGAATGTTCTCAGCTGTTGAAGGATCTGGAGCATGGCGGTACTGGGAGATACCAGCTGTGTTCTCTGCACTTTGAGCAAAAAGCCTTTGAAAAGAACCCAGACGGCAAAACCTTCAGCGTGAAACTGGTTGAGGGAGCAGAGCCAACACTCTTCCTGAGCCCAGCACAGACCGACGAGAACAATGCTCAGGTAAGAGACGACAATATCCCTTAAGGCCCAATATCCACGGCATGCACAGATTCTGAGTGCGGAATCCCACACAGAATCTATGCGTACCCGCAGCCATGGACATAAAAAAGACAGTTTCCTACCTCTCCGGGTCCAGCGCGGGTATCCTCTGTTGTGGCCTGATCTCTTGTGTTCAGCACGGCAAATGTGTCCGGGGGTGCCGGCCAACGTGCCCGGCGCATGCGCATTTTTTTTTCTTCTTTTTTTCTAAATCTGCTTTCCCGTAGATCCGCGGCACGTCCACAGTGACAGCTGCGGGGGGTCCACTTATCGGATGGCTTCCATTGACTTCAGTGGAAGCCGCCTGTGCGGGATCCACAGGAAAATGGAGAAAGCTGCGATTTCTTCCTGCGCATGTGATCTGCGCGCTGGGAAAAAGTCACATCCGCATACCTTTCACTGCTTTGCAGGCCCCCATGCATCCCTATGGGCGGCTTGATTTGCGGATCTCCCGTGTGGGTGCTGCAAATCAAATCCACCCATGGACATTGGGCCTAAGAGTCTCACGCTCCGCAGACTGGACTTTCACTAATTTTAATGCACACCTTCTACATAGAACAATAAAGATGACCAAAAGGGTTTTCTAGTTTTATGTTTAAAAAAAAAAAAAAAAAATTAAAAAAAGTTTGTTTTTTTTTCCCCTAGAAACAATATATTTAGCAAAGTGGTCAGTGCTCTGGTAGACTGATATAAAAGAGCAAAGATGTCGTTTAGACTCAACTGGTGGGGCGGGATAGGCCAGGTGACCCTGCCACACCTGCAGTTCTAGAAAGGCTTTAATCAATTTATACAGCTGACCAAGATATCCCCGTCCAACATAGATATCCACAGAGGAAGGGCGCACAAACCTGATCCCACAGAAACCAGGCTGTCTTGGTGTATGTAATCCAGGAAAAGGTCTGAATATAGAGGGTTATATAAATCCAAGTACTTGTGATTAACTGTCAGCACTTTTTAAATTAATTTCACAAATGTTCCACCATATATGTTAAAAAAAGAACAAAAACATGAAAAAAAAACCCTTAGTCTTTTTTTCCCTCTCCAAAACATAAAATATATTATTCAGGAGTTTTAAACACAGCAATAGCCTACAAGATAGTGTATAATGGTATACATTTAAAAAAAATGGTGACAGCCCACAAGCACCATAAATCCTTTGTGTATGTACTTCAAACGGTGACAGAACAGAACCCCCCCCCCCCCCCCCCAATCCATGTATGCAGAGAACCAAACAAATCCAGTGACCGCTAAGGTAGAAGGCCAAGAAATGTCTAATAAATATATATATTACACACACACATAACTGGCAACCTGGGGGTTACTCCCTTATGGGAACAGATATCATCTTCTGTAAGATGGATTGTGCCATTCTCACAGACCCAGGAGATCAAATTTCGTCAAGCACTCTGGCTTCTGCCAGCCTTATTAGCACACTGCACAGGTTTATAGCATCAACACGGTGCATACACACCAGAATACAACACATCCTTCTTGTTTTCCAACCCGTAGTGTCCTTATCGCTATCCCCTACTCGGGCATCTAGCGGGCGTCCTTCCCTGTCAGACTCACGATGGACACTGCCTGGTCCGCACCAGACCTCAGGAGTACAGCTTCTCAGGAGCCTCTTCCTCTGACTTTCAGCAGGGAACTCAATGGGTCTGGAGGTTTTAACTCCTCCAGTCCCACCCATACCGCTGTCCCTGCTGACTAGCACACACAATGCCTGCATTCATGCCCTCTGCAGGCCATTCTGTGAACTACCTTGCCATAATATGTGTGTGTGGACACTTATCTTATGTTGCTTGAAGAAGGTCACATTCGAAGTGTACATTGGATTTATATTCAGTAACCTCTGTGATCAGACCTTTCCATGAGTGCCAAATGCACTTTTTTTCCCTACATCATCTGGCTTCCCAGAAACAATGCCATTGACGTCCTTAGGCTGTGTTAAAGGGGTTGTCCCGCGCCGAAACGGTTTTTTTTTTTTTCAACCCCTCCCCCCGTTCGGCACGAGACAACCCCGATGCAGGGGTTAAAAAAGAACACTGGAGAGTGCTTACCTGAATCCCCGCGCTCCGGTGACTTCTTACTTACCTGCTGAAGATGGCCACCAAGATCTTCTCCCTCGGTGGACCGCAGGGCTTCTGTGCAGTCCATTGCCGATTCCAGCCTCCTGATTGGCTGGAATCGGCACGTGACGGGGCGGAGCTACACGGAGCCGCTCTCCGGCACGAGCGGCCCCATTGAAAAAAGAAGAAGACCCGGACTGCGCAAGCGCGGCTAATTTGGCCATTAGACGCCGAAAATTAGTCGGCTCCATGGAAACGAGGACGCTAGCAACGGAGCAGGTAAGTGAAAAACTTTTTATAACTTCTGTATGGCTCATAATTAATGCACAATGTACATTACAAAGTGCATTAATATGGCCATACAGAAGTGTATAGACCCTCTTGCTGCCGCGGGACAACCCCTTTAAGTATTGCACCCAAGCTCCATTCAATTGATCAAGCAGCAATCTGTTCTCCTGCTCAAATATTCAATTTAGAGAGGATTGCCTAGAGTGGATACAATTGTAGCAAATTCTCAATATTAATATTGGACCTGATGTGCAAGACTATAACTACTATAATACTGCCCCCTATGTACAAAAATGTAACTACTATAATACTGCCCCCTATGTGCAAGAATATAACTACTATAATACTGCCCCCTATGTATAAGAATAGAACTACTATAATACTGCCCCCTATGTATAAGAATAGAACTACTATAATACTGCCCCCTATGTATAAGAATAGAACTACTATAATACTGCCCCCTATGTACAAGAATAGAACTACTATAATACTGCCCCCTATGTACAAGAATATAACCACTATAATACTGCCCCCTATGTACAAGAATATAACCACTATAATACTGCCCCCTATGTACAAGAATATAACCACTATAATACTGCCCCCTATGTACAAGAATATAACCACTATAATACTGCCCCCTATGTAGAAGAATATAACTACTATAATATTGCCCCCTCTGTACAGGAATATAACTACTATAATATTGCCCCCTCTGTACAGGAATATAACTACTATAATACTGCCCCCTATGTACAAGAATATAACTACTATAATACTGCCCCCTATGTACAAGAATATAACTACTATAATACTACCTCCTATGCACAAGAATATAACTACTATAATACTGCCCCCTATATACAAGAATATAACTACTATAATACTGCCCCCTATGTACAAGAATATAACTACTATAATACTGCCCTCTATGTACAAGAATATAACTACTATAATACTACCTCCTATGCACAAGAATATAACTACTATAATACTGCCCCCTATATACAAGAATATAACTACTATAATACTGCCCCCTATGTACAAGAATATAACTACTATAATACTGCCCCCCTATGTACAAGAATATAACTACTATAATACTGCCCCCCTATGTACAAGAATATAACTACTATAATACTGCCCCCTATGTACAAGAATATAACTACTATAATACTGCTCCCCATGTACAAGAATATAACTACTATAATACTGCTCCCCATGTACAAGAATATAACTACTATAATACTGCCCCGCTATGTACAAGAATATAACTACTATAATACTGCCCCGCTATGTACAAGAATATAACTACTATAATACTGCTCCCTATGTACAAGAATATAACTACTATAATACTACCCCCTATGTACAAGAATATAACTACTATAATACTGCCCCGCTATGTACAAGAATATAACTACTATAATACTGCTCCTATGTACAAGAATATAACTACTATAATACTGCTCCTATGTACAAGAATATAACTACTATAATACTGCCCCCTATGTACAAGAATATAACTACTATAATACTGCCCCCTATGTACAAGAATATAACTACTATAATACTGCTCCCTATGTACAAGAATATAACTACTATAATACTGCCCCCTATGTACAAGAATATAACTACTATAATACTGCCCATATGTACAAGAATATAACTACTATAATACTGCTCCTATGTACAAGAATATAACTACTATAATACTGCTCCCTATGTACAAGAATATAACTACTATAATACTGCTCCCTATGTACAAGAATATAACTACTATAATACTGCTCCCTATGTACAAGAATATAACTACTATAATACTGCCCCCTATGTACAAGAATATAACTACTATAATACTGCCCCCTATGTACAAGAATATAACTACTATAATACTGCCTCCTATGTACAAGAATATAACTACTATAATACTGCCTCCTATGTACAAGAATATAACTACTATAATACGTCCTTCTATGTACAAGAATATAACTACTATAATACTGCCCCCTATGTACAAGAATATAACTACTATAATACTGCCTCCTATGTACAAGAATATAACTACTATAATACTGCCTCCTATGTACAAGAATATAACTACTATAATACGTCCTTCTATGTACAAGAATATAACTACTACAATACTGCCTCCTATGTACAAGAATATAACTACTATAATACTGCTCCTATGTACAAGAATATAACTGCTATAATACTGCTCCTATGTACAAGAATATAACTACTATAATACTGCTCCCTATGTACAAGAATATAACTACTATAATACTGCTCCCTATGTACAAGAATATAACTACTATAATACTGCCCCCTATGTACAAGAATATAACTACTATAATACTGTCCCCTATGTACAAGAATATAACTACTATAATACTGCTCCTATGTACAAGAATATAACTGCTATAATACTGCTCCTATGTACAAGAGTATAACTACTATAATACTGCTCCTATGTACAAGAATATAACTACTATAATACTGCCCCCTATGTACAAGAATATAACTACTATAATACTGCCCCCTATGTACAAGAATATAACTACTATAATACTGCCCCTTATGTACAAGAATATAACTACTATAATACTGCCTCCTATGTACAAGAATATAACTACTATAATACTGCTCCCTATGTACAAGAACATAACTACTATAATACTGCTCCTATGTACAAGAATATAACTGCTATAATACTGCTCCTATGTACAAGAATATAACTACTATAATACTGCCTCCTATGTACAAGAACATAACTACTATAATACTGCTCCTATGTACAAGAATATAACTACTATAATAC